>NC_048556.1:10209093-10554183 GCF_902806685.2 Maniola hyperantus | reverse complement strand
GGCGGTGTTCCCACAAGATTACAACATGGGGTTATTCAAGGGGCGGACCAACAAATTCCTAAAAGGCCGGCAACGCATCGGCGGCTCCTCTGGTGCTGCAAATGTTCATGGGCGGCGGTAATCACTTAACATCGGGTTACCCGCCTACTCGTTTGCTCGCTATCTCTATAAAAAAAAGGAGTTGTATGTATGAAGAAAAGTGTATTATGAGTTGAAGGTAGATATTAACCTGGTATTGTCACAGCAGATAGATCCACTGTGCTTGCAAGTCGTGTGTGAGATGAGCACGGCTGGTCGCTCGCAGAAGGCCGCCATTATGTTGAGCAGGCAGTAGCCCGGGCACCGCGACAATGGGGGCTAGAACAACAGACATGTACATTGTGTAGATTCTTCAGTTATAAAATATCCTAGATCCAGATGTAATCCTTATCTATGCAGACTTGAGATTCAAACAGAAGAATAAGAGAATCAAATGTCACATAAAGGACAGACACATATAGAAAAAAGTAATAAAAAGAAATAGTAGGTACCTACATTATCGGCACGAGACCGGGAAGTAAGCTTTTTCTGGTCGAGCGGCCTAGCTTTGGCGAAGACGTCTTTGACACGAGGTCAGAAAGGCACTCTCGGTCGAGGCATGTATAGTGCTATTTATTCTAAAAAATTAAACAAGTAAAATTAATTTACTCGTTTTAACAATGCCTTAAGTCTGAGGAAAGTCAAAGTGCGCTCTATAAGTAGATCTAAACCTCAGAGTCTCCTGCAATTTCGAAACGAAATTCTTGAGAAGCCACCAATTTTTTTCTGCATTGCAGTGATCGCCACGAAGCAAGAGGTTTCTCACCGGTGTGGTAGGTCGAGGCGTGGTGGGAGGCCGCCTGGTGGCGGGCTCCGTAGTTTGCGGCTCGGTGAGGCAGCACGTGCCCTCAGAGGGACAGGTGGCGTCCTCGTCCACGTGGTCACACAGCAGTGCGAAGAGACCACTGATGCAGTCGCCTCTGCACTTCCTGCCAGGCCTCGGTTTTGGAGGTGGCGTTGTTGTCAGCTGAAAAATAAAAATTAACATTGTAACATGACAACAGGCAACTAGGCCTTAACCGAAATTCTTCATAATTTCGCACAATTTAGCATTTAAGTAGTCCTAGAATGCTCCCCGCTAAGAAACTAGCGTCAAAATGAATTCGTGGGACTCTGTTACTCAGAAACATCAGATAGGTCAGCTTTTCCTTTTATATACATACCTACTAGATGATACCCGCGACTTCATCCGAGTGGATTTAGCTTTTCAAAAATCCCGTGGGATAAAAAGTATGGATGCAAGCTATATCTGTACCAAACTTCGTCAAAATCGGTTGAACGGATGGGCCGTGAAAGGCTAGCAGACAGACAGACGGATACACTTTCGCATTTATAATATTAGAATGGATTTATTATTTAGATTTTAAAATCTAAATCATCTGTACTCAGTTTGCTGCAGGAAATCTTACAAGAAAATTAAATAAACCGTAATGGACTAACATCCCGCGAGTGCCAGACCTTTGTTATTTTATAAAAGCTGAAAGTTTCCCTTTGTATTGTCCCCAATACAGGAAAGAACGATCAGCGACTATGAAGTTTGGATCATGGTGCCTTTGACAGATAATAGGTCAAGGTGCTACCAGACACACTACTTTAAGGGTGTATGGCAGGGGGTTGCCATGATACTAAGTATCTGGCAATGCATGACGTGTTTTCTAATACTATTCCGAAGAAGAACGTAAGATTTTATGTCTTTGTTACCTGCTATCTGCCAAAGCCACCATGATCCAGGGAGGGATTTTTCCCTGTGTTGGGGACAATACGCAAAGAAACTTTCAGCTTTTATATTATACCGAAGGTCTGGCATGCACTGGCTCTCAGTCTCTTACCGCAGTTGAAGGCGGTCTTTTAGTGACGTGTTTCTTCTCGTTAGGAACGACTAAGTCCGGCGGCCTCTTGTCCCCATACCCGTCCTTGGAGACACAGCAGAGTCTCCCCGGGACACACAGGTCCCCGGACGTGAGGTAGGCCTCACAGTACTGCGTTAACCGGGACTCCACGCACACTCCCGGACAGGCTATGTTACCTGGGAAACGTAAAGAATATATTACAGTAGGTACATAGGTACGCGCATTTTAAATAAATATCACTTGCTTCAACGGTGAAGGAAAACATCGTGAGGAAATCTACATGCCTGAGAGTTCTCCATATTATTCTCAAAGGTGTGTGAAGTCTGCCGAGCCGCATTTGGATCGCATTGTTGGAGGGCGCAATCAAGTTACGCTTAGGGATTAAGTTATTATTATTGTATATCGGCCTCACTCAAGAACTTTTACCAAAATAAAGTTGCCTAAGTATATTCAAGGAGGCACGAAATAGAAAATTGTGGAAGGATCGGAGGGAATAGAATAGAATAGAATAGAATGTTTTTTTATTCATGTAAACTTTTTAAAAGTGCTTATGAATAGTCAGGTAGTTTTAATTTACCACTGGCCTTTGCCCAGACGTGGGACAGCACAGGCTGATTTAGATTAGATTAGATTAGAAGTATATTCAAGTTAGAGCATTTCTGGATCCCAGCATATAAGCATTTTATTTATTTATGTAATATTTTTGGGTGTACCTAATCTTTAATGATGACGGTAATAAATGAGTGTGTATCCTAATAGTTAATAGGGTGTACCTAATAATTACCACTGTCTTTGTATCGGTCGTTGGCGCGCGTGGTGGGCTCGTCCTCGTCCGAGTACGGCTCAGCGGTGGTGTAGCGCGTCGTGAACGGCTTCCTGGTCGTCGTCAGCGTGTCGTTGCCTGGAAACGAGGACAGACTGGCATTAGACATGCTTGAAGCCAGAGCGAACTACAAGGAGTGTCAGAGCCTAGGGCTGAGAATGCTGAGATTTATAGAACACACTTTAACTAGAGAATAAAGAGAGACACAGTTGCTCAACGCCTTTGTAAATATATATGGTAAATGGCGACCACGACGTCCCTTTAACATAGGTTCCTAACTGCGAGGTCAGTTGAGCGCTCCATCGTCCCGGACGGCTTCGTCGCACTTTTTCGACGACACCTTTTTTCTATTTTATCGATTAAAAGTTAGCCCTTGACTGCGATCTCACCTGGTGGTAAATGATGATGCAGTCTAAGATGGTAATGGGACAATATGGGGTAAGCACACATAGCTGCCAAAGCAACTGCCGAGTTTCCTGCTGGTTCTTCCATGGTTCTTCTGATGAATTAAGTTTAAAAAAAAGTTACCCAGCGGCTCGTCGACGCAGCACTTCATGGAGGGGTTGGGGCACTCCACCTCGTCCAGCACGTTGGAGCAGATGAGCGAAGCGAGCGCGTGCATACACACGCCCGGACAGTTCTTCGCGTCCACCTGCGTGTCCAGCGTGTCCAGCAGACCTGCCGACAACGGACATGTCCAGTCGTTAATATGAGTCTTTACTTTAGAATTTATACGTAGGTACAATAATTAGGGTTCTGTACCTCAAAAGGAAAAAAAAACCCTTAAAGAATCACTTTCTTGTCTGTTCGTCGTGTCTGTCAAGAAAACCTACAGGGTACTTCCCGTTGGCCTAGAATCATGAAATTTGGTAGGTAGATAGGTCGTATATTATCTACGCGTTATTGCATTTTTATTTAACTAAATTGATTTTGTTATTTTATAAAAAATTGCATCAATATAAACTATATTAAATTGTACTATATTATTAAATTACAAAAAACAAAAATACCAAACTTATTCTAGAACATAAAAATTACAAATCGAAAATATCATCTAAACCACCGCAACGAGGCAGGGTGCTGGGAACGCTGGCAGCGTTACCTCGTTGAATGGCCAGACTAATATGCTGACCGAGGTAACTGCCAGCCCTCCGGTCCCCCGTGGATTCCGCGAGACGGGATGAAAGGTCCTTAAAAAAGGATCTAGCATCCTCGCCCCACGAACCCATGGTCTCCACCCCAAAAGGCACAAATATGAAACTATTTTCTATATTCTCATATTTGCGCCTCTTGGCCCTTTCTGCCTTAGTAGCCGCCGCTCCGGCCGCCACGGAGGTCGCCTGTACGTGTGACAGCGCCAGTGTATCCACACACGTGGCATCCCACACAAGCGACCTACCTTGCTTCCACGGGACAAGAGTCATACCGTCTGGTCTCTTGCCATCGCTACGTGCCAAACCATTTGGTTCCAATACTGCAGGCACATTAGCCGTGACAAGAGACCTACGTATGACTCCGTTCAAGGAAGCATGACGGGAAAATATAATATTTTATGCTAACATAATCGTCTACCTACAATGCGTGATGCGAAAATAGAAAATTTTACAGGGGACCGTTAAAACTTGTTTCGAAAGTTGATTTTTAATACAAAATCGCTAGACAATAATTACATACTAATTATTTACATAACCGTTATTACTTATTCCCACAAACAAGTACCTACAGTAGGTACCTAGGTGTTATTAAGGTAGGTAGCTCCATAACATTATATACGTATTATTGTGTAAGTATTTGAACACTTAGGTAGGTTGGTATGTTCTTATTTTCTTTTCTTTTTGTTTTGAAAAATTGATCAATCAATCAAAGCGATCAATTCCCAAAAGCAGATTTGAACCCGTTACCACTGCATACAGGTTACAAGCACAAGGCTGCGACACAAACACAAAAAAAAACTTCCTTCTACAGAACTTTTCTAAAGAACTAGAACCCTAAAGAACTTTTCTTCCAAATACAAAATGAACAATCAAAAACCTATAATTACATCTCATGATACCATCTCCATATCACAATGGCCTTAACCTCTACAACCTACAACAATGCAACCGCTCGGTCACGCACCTGCAGGCGACTGTCGACCTTATTACCTAACACTTAGCGAGCATTCCGCCAAACCTGCGCCGCCACATTCCGATCCAGGGTCCGACCGTTAGGCGCTCCCAGGCACGGTTGTGGTCGGAACTCGGAACACTCGGAGGCAAATGAAAGGAAAATACACTGCGGCCCAATTTGTAAGCAATCGAGTTTCATGAAAAAATGAAAAAAAAATCCTTCCCTGGGATACAAGCAAAAAATTTCGTTAACAAGGTTTAAAGTCAAAGTTAAAGTCAAATAATTTATTCAAAATAGGTAATAAATTACTCTTTTCGATTGTCAGTTGTTGGATTTGTAAGATATAGTGCTGATAGTTATTACGCAAACTTAAAACTAAAGCTACGAGCTAAACAGATGGGAGTGAAAAGCTTACAGACAAACAGACATATGTTTGAATTTATATTTTAATAGCTGTTGCCCGCAACTTCGTCCGCGTCCTGCGGGAACTGTCTTTTCCTGTGGATCTTCCAAAAAAATTATTTCACATTTCCTTCTCCTGACAACAGCTATAAATACAATGAAAAAGAATTAGGTACCTAACCAATTTGGTGCAGTCGTTAAGAAGTTATGCGCGTACATTTCGGCGATTCATCCAAATATATAAAAGGAAAAAGTGACTGACTGACTGATCTTTCAACGCACAGCTCAAACTACTGACGGATGACTGAAATTTGACATGCAGATAACTACTATGACGTAGACATCCGCTAAGAAAGGATTTTTGAAAATACAACCCCTAAGGGGGTAAAATAGGGGTTTGAAATTTGTGTAGTTCACGCGGACGAAGTCGCGAGCATAAGCTAGTTTTTATGTATAAGTAGATTATTAGTAAGTATGGATATCGATAAATGCGACGTAACGTAAATTAAAATGTTCTTATACAAAAATATCATGTCCTATCGTAAAATTTTATGGATATTATATTTTTGTTCATTCATAAAAATTTGGTCAGCGTTTCCTTAACCAGTATCAATGGTGATAAGTTACAACTTAACAGTTAATATTATTAGCATAAGTAATACCACAATAATACTGGTTTGACCTAGATCACAGTTATTGTTACGGACTACGGTTATACTTAAGTAGTATGATACCTCAGGAATTCTGTTAAAATGATTATGCCATAGACATTCCTTCGCTCACTGAGCCAACAGGGGTTGATCATGATGATGATGGTGAAAATGAACTTGTAACAAAAACTTGTGTAAAGTCGGAGGACCGTTGGGAGCTTCTCGCTGAAAGCTCATAACTTGGAGCTGAACTCCCGCGCACCGTTACCCGATGAGCTAACGCGGAGAAATCGCCGCCGCGCCGAAAACGAAAGTTCCCGACGTGACACCATCCTCGCTTGCCACAGATATTATATACCTACAGATATGCAACTCGCGTGGCCCCTATAGTCCCTCTCGCTCAAGCAGAGGTATAGTTCTTGCATTTCACGAAGGCCACTGACTCATGTTTGTGTTTAAGTCGTTTCGGTATACGAGGTACACTAAATGTGTGCGTTTGCGAGCGCTTGCTCGCGACTGATTGGTCCGACATGCACGCACACTTACGCAATGACCATGTAAACGACGTTACTACAGGTAAAGTTCACTAGCCTTCGTGAATTGCAAGAACTGTACTTGCTTGTGGATTGTTATTCCTTCTAAGACTATCCATTATTTTGTTTAAACACTTGATGCAACATAACCTCACTTCACGTTGTTTGTCAAGATCTCACGTACAAAACACATCTTGACAAACACTAAAATGTGGGCACGGTGATAAGGACAATAAATGATCATTTCGACACGTTCTAATAAGAGCTTTCATGCATTTAGGTATCTCGCTAAGAGTCACAATACTGGCTACTTCTACAGGTATTTGTTTTGAGTCGCTCCGACGCCGACCGCCCAACATCGATCTCTCATTCAACTCATACTTTACGACTTTGCGTCACGATAAGACATAACAGGCTCTATTCAAGGAGTTACAACTTTACAAGCTTAATTTGCTACAATCCGCCAAAACCGACACGGCACTACTTTACTACTGTTTTATTGTGTTACTAGATGATGCCCGCGACTTCGTACGCGTGGATTTAGGTTTTTAAAAATCCCGTGGGAACTCTTTCATTTTCCGTGATCAAAAATAGCCTATGTCCTTCCCAGGGATGCAAGCCTCCGTCCAACCGATTTTGACGAAATTTGGTACATATATATGTACCAAATTTCGTCAAAATCGGTTGAACGGATGGGCCGTGAAAGGCTAGCAGACAGACAGACAGACAGACAGACACACTTTCGCATTTATAATATAATATATAAATATATAATATATATATATGTAGGCTCCCCGCCATTTAATTGTAAAGACTTTGCTCATTGAACATCGCGTCATCGTCCCCACCGTCATTGTGAGATTATAAAATGAGATGCGCAGTGTGTTTCGAGACATTATTCGTTTGGCTTTGGCCAGAGTCGCTTCTCAGTGGATACTACGTGTGTCGTACTGTAGGTTTTATTATTATCATTGTCGTTGTGACCTAATGTGGTTTCAGTTGTTTGAGGTTATACTACTAGGTTGTGAAAGGTTGCTGTGAGTGTGTTTTGGCGATCTAGACAGGTTGTTTATCGGGTGAGTCCTTTTGTATCGTTCCAATTTGTATTAGACAAACGTTATCGTTGTAGTTGATGTTAATTGAGCTAATTCTGGTGTGCTAGGTTAGCTGGTTGGTCTGGGGCCGGTATGGGGACATGGTGGAGCCGGTCGCTAGGTAGGGTTAGGTTTAGCTACGTTACGTTACGCTAGTGGTTTCCACGTGTGATAAGTGAGTATTAAAATGATTGTAATTGAAATTACTACCTTCTGATGTCGGCCATCCCCCTTGTTCTCCGACATCAGAAGTGGGATACACGATCTATGCCCACATTTTTGAAAATTATTCACACACTAGCTTCGATTTAAAAAAAAAGGGGGTTGTCTAAAAGGCGAGGTGGCCATTTAGATGATAAAAGGCGAGGTGGCCATTTAGATGATAAAAGGCGAGGTGGCCATTTTAGATGATAAAAGGCGAGGTGGCCATTTAGATGATAAACGGCGAGGTGGCTGTTTTGATGAGAAAAAGTTATTCGGAAAGTGTTCAATGACGATTAGTAGTTAGTCAGGATGGGCGAGCGGTAAAATGATTTTTGTGGTTATGGTTTTGTCCTCACATACTTTGTAATACTTGGCGTACGAGGACGTACGCATGTCAGAATGGCCGTGTAGGCTCCCCGCCATTTAATTGTAAAGACTTTGCTCATTGAACATCGCGTCATCGTCCCCACCGTCATTGTGAGATTATAAAATGAGATGCGCAGTGTGTTTCGAGACATTATTCGTTTGGCTTTGGCCAGAGTCGCTTCTCAGTGGATACTACGTGTGTCGTACTGTAGGTTTTATTATTATCATTGTCGTTGTGACCTAATGTGGTTTCAGTTGTTTGAGGTTATACTACTAGGTTGTGAAAGGTTGCTGTGAGTGTGTTTTGGCGATCTAGACAGGTTGTTTATCGGGTGAGTCCTTTTGTATCGTTCCAATTTGTATTAGACAAACGTTATCGTTGTAGTTGATGTTAATTGAGCTAATTCTGGTGTGCTAGGTTAGCTGGTTGGTCTGGGGCCGGTATGGGGACATGGTGGAGCCGGTCGCTAGGTAGGGTTAGGTTTAGCTACGTTACGTTACGCTAGTGGTTTCCACGTGTGATAAGTGAGCATTAAAATGATTGTAATTGAAATTACTACCTTCTGATGTCGGCCATCCCCCTTGTTCTCCGACATATAAATATAATATATAGTAAATAATAGTATGGGTTTACTAAGTATATACATACTCGTAGGTACTAGGTACATACATTTTACAAATCTTTCTCATACCTATAGCAGTCTAAGCTTAAAGCGGGCTGGTAGGGGTATGGCAGTTTTTTTATGGCATGAACGCAAAAATTACAATACGGAGCATTTACAATATTATTTCACCAGGAACAGTTCCTGAATCTCTATGGTTTAGGAGTGCTGTACCCTGCATCATCAGGTTTGTGGAGTTCGGACTTGGAGTCTATGCATAAAGTCGTTGCTTGGTACCTGCAATATTAATCCACTAAGAACACTTCCTGAATCTTGATAATTTAGGCCGGCAGTAGCAACATCAGGATTAAGTCCGGAGTTGGATCCAGAATTTTTTATGAGACCACCACAGAAACTTCCTCTGTTTATTAAAAAACATTTTGCAAATCGCTCTAGAAATCTCGAAATATCGGTGTAACTACATACATTTAAAAAAATAACGGGTCGAATTGAGAACCACCTCCTTTTTGGAAGTCGGTTAAAAAACCACTCGTATTTGTACATAATACCTATGGAGGTAGATATAATATTATGTTTAGGTAGATATATTTATTTATTTCACATATCGAAGTTCCAGAACCATAACCTTATTGATCTGAAAAGTGGTCAAACGGCGAGCTTTCTAGGCACCATGTTGCAGCTAAACTAGAATATAAACTAGAAATTCCAGTAACTGCACTCGGAGATCCGTGCGATATGTCTGTTGTTACTTTCCCAACTACCGGCGTCCGCCAAAGCTATTGATGTATAATTAAAACAGTGAAATCCCGTGGGAAAATTGTTTTGCTTTGAGACCTAAGAAGGTCTGACGAGATGACGGGTTGATCAGCGATGTTAGGTGATATAACTAGGCTAGAAGGCTTTTAATTTAAAATCTAAATCCATACTAATATTATAAATGCGAAAGTCTGTCTGCCTATCTGTCTGTCTGCTAGCTTTTCACGGCTCAACAGTTCAACCGATTTTGATGAAATTTGGTACAGAGTTATTTTATAGATTGGAGTACAAACCAATAAACAAACAAAACAAACAAACTTTGTGTTTTGATGAATGGAAAGGAGTCACGACCCTCAGCAATGAGGAATACGACTATAAAAACCAGCCAAGTGCGAGTCAGGCTCGCGCACCGAGGGTTCCGTACTACAGCCGTATTTTTTCGACATTTTTCACGATAAATCAAAAACTATTTTGCACAAAAATAAATAAAACTCTGTTTTAGAATGTACAAGTTTCATATGATACCACTATGATACCCTACTTGGTATATTAATCTTACTTAAGTAAGTACTTTGAAAGCTGAAATACTAATTAGTTCACAGGCCACAGCATATTTTAATATTTTTTGTGATGTAACCTCAAATTCACGTTTTTAGATTTTTTCCTTTATTTGTGCTATAAGACATATCTACCTGCCAAATTTCATGATTCTAGTAATTAGATAAGGCTAGCTTTAAGTTTTATTGTAATAATAATAAGGTTTTATTGTAATATTTTCAAATAAAAAAAATAAAAAAAAATAAAAATGATTCTAGTTCAACGGGAAGTATATCCCTATAGGTTTTCTTGACAGACACGACAGACGGGCAGACAGACAGACAGACAAACAGAAAGACACAGACAGACAACAAAGTGATTATGAGTGTCCTTTTGAGGTATGAAACCCTAAAAAAGAAGAAGAGGTGATTTCAAATGCGTTGCAATAATCTGAAAATCCAGCATCAGGCGAGACGTGTGTTGAGTTTTCAGTGTTGACTGTTGTTGCTTTCTCGCGGGTGAACGACCTCGACGTCGCGTCGGCAACAACTTGTTCTGTAGACGCTGATTGATTGTGTGATCGAGCTTTACTAATTTACTAGCTTATGCCCGCGACTTCGTCCTGGACTACACAAATTTCAAACCAGCATTTTACCCCTTAAGGGTTGAATTTTCAAAATCCTTTCTTAGCGGATACCTACGTCATAATAGCTGCATGCCAAATTTCAGCCCGATCCGTTCAGTAGTTTGAGCTGTGCGTTGATAGATCAGTCAGTCAGTCACCTTTTCCTTAAGAGCCCTTGCCCACGGCGACTTTTTGTAGCGATACAGTAGCGATGCTGTCGCGCGTCCGCATCGATACAGTCGCGAAGCTGTCGCTAGCTGTGTGCCCTCGCTCACGGTCTCAGATTCAGTCGCGATGCAAATGCGATACTGTCGCGCTTCTGTCTCGATGCAAACGAGAAAAATGTTGCACTGATGCTCGGTTTCATTTCTGCTATTCACGCGCTACCCTCCCTCCGTTCTTCCCCCGATGTCGTCCGACAAAGTCGAGCGTTTGCAGCGATACAGTCGCGATGCAGTAGCGCGTTGCAAATGCGACTAACACGCGTTAATAGTGATGCCGGCGTGCGTTTAGTAAACGCGCGACAGCATCGCTACAAAAAGTAGCCGTGGGCAAGGGCTCTTACCTATACATTTAGATGTTAATAAAGGTGCATCGAATCGATGTGTAAATGTAGGTAACTCTTACTCTCTGAGTAGGTAATAGGGTCCCGTTGGCACCCTAAAACACTAAAAATGTCGACTTTGATCGAGATCTAACTATTATATTGATGCAGGCTCTACGTACCACAAACATCAGAGGCATTGGATCGCTTTATACACCTATAGTACGCGACAGGTTGAGATGGCAATCGGAGTATAAGGCGAGGGAACAACCTGCGCGTCAGCCGCGCTCGCTCGCACCGGCTTAGCGCTGAGGCTGTGCGGGTGTGCGGGGCATTCCCTCCCCGATTGCCATCTCGACCTGTTGCGTACTATAGTTATTCTGCGGTTCGAAGACGCTGGAGCATACGGCTCATCAGTGAGCGTGCTGTATAAATTATCACCTAAACAGTAGATGATAACGGGCGCCCGGTACCGTTACTATCTCATGGCCCCTACTTTGCGCAAGACCACAGAATATATACTTAACTAGCTTATGCCCGCGACTTCGTCCGCGTGGACTACACAAATTTCAAACCCCTATTTCACCCCCTTAAGAGTTGAATTTTCAAAAATCCTTTCTTAGCGGATGCCTACGCCATAATAGCAATCTGCATACAAAATTTCAGCCCGATCCGTCCAGTAGTTTGAGCTCTGCGTTGATAGATCAGTCAGTCAGTCAGTCAGTCACCTTTTCCTTTTATATATTTAGATAATACTAACGTAGCAAGACTTTACCTGTACCTACTTAATACCTGCATAACTAACCATTCATTGAAGAAGCCATCCCAAAATCAACAAATTGTTCAGTTTATATGTTAATCAAAGACTTGAATCTACTTGTACTGTTGGGCATATGTCAGAACTATAACCACAGTCACGGCTTGACCTATAATGTCAGGAAGAGTGAATGCATGGTCTTTCAGGCCAGGGGAAAGAGACTTCCTCCCACTGTACCACACATAAGGCTGTATGAGACTCCACTAAAGAGAGTGGAGCAGTTTAAATACCTGGGGCATGTATCCTCTGATCCGAAAGACGACGCAGATATAGATAGAGAACGCAGGGCGTTATCTGTTAGGACGAACATGATCGTCCGCAGGTCACCTTTTCCTTTTATATAGGTACGTACTATAGATGATGCCCACGACTTCGTCCGCGTGGATTTAGGTTTTTTTAAAAGTCCCGTGAGAACTCATTAATTTTCCGGGATAAAAAGTAGCCTATGTCCTTCCCGGGATGTACGCTAACTCAGTACCAAATTTCATCAAAAACGGTTAAACTGTTGGGCCGTGAATAGCTAGCAGACAGACAGACACACTTTGTCATTTACAATATTATTATGGATTTAGATATCTAACTCTAAATCCGGCCCATTGGAGGTACTTTAGAAGGTTGGATCCATTTCAAAAACGGTAAACTGTTATAGTTTGGTCAATCTTCCACTTATCGAGTAGAATCATCTCAGTAGTCAGTAAGTAATCTCACGATCTCAAAACTCGCTTGTTTGGGTATAGATAAAGACCTGGAGAGTGACATAGGCTACTTTTTATCCCGGAAAATCAAAGAGTTCTCATGGGATTTTTAAAAAACTTAATGCCACGCGGACGAAGTCGCGGGCATCAGCTAGTATAAAATATTGTCAAAAATCACAAATCTTGTAAATACTCAAATCGCTTCAGAATCAGATGCATTTTATTGAAGAAAAACATCGGATGGAAAATTGGCGCGAAATCTCAAATAAACTAATTAATTATTATTCATATAAAACATTTAATAATTCTCAAATAAATATTTTAATAAGTAACATCAAGTAGGTATTTGATGTATTTTAAGAGCCTCAATAGCTCAACCGGTAAAGGAGTGGACTGAAAACCGAAAGGTCGACGGTTCAAACCCCGCCAGTTGCACTATTGTCGTACCTACTCCTAGCACAAGCCTGACGCTTAGTTGGAGAGGAAAGGGGAATATTATTTTGTCATTTAACATGGCAAATATTCTTTTTAAAAAAAACCCTATTTTACCACCTTAGGAGTTGAATTTTCAAAAATCCTCTAATAGCGGATGTGAGCTGTGCGTTGTTAAATCAGTCAGTCAGTCAGTCGGTCAGTCAGTCAGCTTTTCCTTACATGTATATAGATTTAGATTTACCTACTTACTTACTAATTTAATTTATTTTATTTCTTTGTAAGGATTATTTTAATATAAAAAGTTAAATTATTTTTATGTGAATTTACACTGTGAATTTTGTTAGGTACCTATGTAGTTACATAGGTATAAGTACATTTTTATTCTACAAGAGTGGGTAACCTTATAAAAAAAAATACCTACTTACCTGACGAAATTAAAAATCATGACAATCTTAAATAACAGTAGGTACCTACTTACTGAATCACATGTAGAATTAGAAACCGACTCGCATACCTATTCTGAACTCGAGAAAATTGCCTCAACTAGAAATGTACATCATTCGGTATAAACGGTATAATTTAAAGTGGCATAAATAGAAATTATCACGTGCAAGCATGAAAAATGACAAAATTCACATAAGTCAGTAATGTTCATTTTGTATTATCTCTATAGTCTATAAAACCTACTACTTAGGTAAGTATTATAAAAATGTTATAGTTTGTCTGATAATTTGATCACGCAAGAACCACTGGACCGGTATAAATGAATCTTAGATCGCAGTTCGAAAACATAGTACGTCAATAGTTGGAAATAAGTGAGTATGTATGTAGTAGGAATGTTTGTTACGAGTAATCGGAAAATGGATATCTTATAAGTACGAAGAATATAGAATGAGTAATTTTATCTATCTGCCAATGTATCAACTCAAAATTTTCTTTAGCCAAATATAAGACGATCGGACGACTAGAGGATGTAGCGGGATGTGGCTGGTTAAGAAAAGTTGAGGAAGGTGTGTGACGTCATTGGGATATGCATAATATGTCCAACTGTAGTGCAATGGTGGTGATATCAGCCCTCATTTACGAGTGAGAGCTAAGTTCACGCTTAGTGAAATATGCAGATGGAGAGTTAAGAGTTTCTCTTTAGGCAATATAAATTATCTCTGCTTAAGTATAAGATTCGAAATGAAGATATCTGTAGAAGCTGGTGGTTGTTTGAATGTTCTTGTGGTATGGTGCTTGCTTAGTTTACCAACATTGTTCAAACCACCATAAGTTGAAATGACAGTGAGCAGGTCATGCTTGTCATAAGAGCGATGGCCGTTAGTCCTAGATTTAAGACTTCGTACAAGTAGGTAAGCGTAGTGTATGGCGCCCCCCAGTAGGTAGGTGCCTACTGTGTTCCGGGTGAATAATATAAAGCGGGTGGAGAGAAGGAGCTAGATGAGAAAGGCTGAAGACCGGGATTATGATGAAATATATCAATTATAAGTAACTACTTAAGTAGGTAATTAAATAAGTTACACCGTACCGTAGCCTTAGGTATAGGCCATGAAAATAATATTTAGTGTATCCGACAATTCAATTGCTTGGAATAACAGTAAGCATTTCTCATACAAAATCTGCAGGATAGGTACCAACCTAATTACTCGTTTAAGTATCTTTTATACAGTCTATGTAAAGTTTTAATTATGAACCTATACCTATAGAAATGATACTATTGAATAATATAAACTGAGAAAAACCTCTGCTAATAAACGAAGCATAGTTGAACGGTATTGTTTACGTGGATAGTGGATAGGCCGCATTTCTAGAAGACGTCCGTTATGCTCATACCTAGTCATTACAGCGAACGAAGAACCCAACACATAGCGGTTTCCACCGCCAAAATTAGTTACATTTACATTTGAATTCAGCTCGCATCCGACCTTCGGCGATTAATATGTATGTAGGTCCGACCCAAAACCGCGACCTATCTTAAAGAAGAGAAAGTTGTTTCAGTACCTGAGAGAAACGAACTGGCGAAGGACTCATCTTGGCTGTAGATGCTCGGCAAAGCCAGCACCAGGAGAGCTACCCTGGCCACTGACATGGTGCACTGTAAAACTGTCACGTCTGTCACGGAACGACTGTCAACTGTCAAGGCGCATGGCGCAGCGACCGATCGCCGACTCGCGAGCTTCTCGACTGCTGGTGAAAGAAAGAAAGGGGCTCGACGCTATTCGAGGTCATAGATTATGTGGTGAAAGTCAGAGGCGCTTGTTGTGCGGTGGAGATGATGCCTGCTCGCTTGGAGATCTTGAAACAAAACAAGTTTTTGAATATTCTTCTTCACCATTACTGCCATCATAAGCAACGGGGGGTTTTGCTTGTTGGTTTGTCCTTCAAAATGATAATAAAAACTTGGAAGTTCAGACTTTAAAGTTAAATAACTATCTGAAAACGAACTCTTTGGGTTTGACCCTTTTCGCGTAATAACGTCCAATTTATAGTATTAGAAGGGTTGGTTCATTGACTTCAGAACTAAGGTTTCCATAGGACAATGGCAATTATTTTCAAAAACCCTATTGAAGGTGAAATCTTTCTAAATTCACTTTTCGTGTCAATATCACTTCCCATATTATAAATGCGACAGTGTGTTTTTTTGTTGGTTGGTTTGTCCTGCAACCACGCTGTAAAGGAACCGACTGACGTGATTTTAGCATGGACATAGTTGAGCCTGGGTCTCGGACCCATTCTTAATCTTCTTTTTATTCCGGAAAGTCAAAGAGCTCCAACGGGATTTATAAAAACCTAAATCCACGCGGACAAAGTCGCCAGCATCAGGTAGTAACTTGTTTATATTTTAACCGTTTGAGGGTAGCTTCCGTAAAGATAATTAGGTTCTGTTAGATGTAATAAATTCAGTGTCGATTCTTCACAGCCGTCTACTCTATGGCCACATCGTCGGCATCATTTAACGGGGAAGAGCGCTATGGCGGGCGTGTCGCATCTACTCATGTGGTGTGGCACTGGACACTGGTTATTGGCGCGCAAGTATCTGTAACTATGTGTTAAGAGCCCCATATATACGGTACGATTGATCTTTACGATCCGTCGTTTCAGACCGATCGAAACGACGAATCGATAGTGTCACGTCAAGATCGATAGTCATTGATAGAGATTTACTTAATCGAAGACGATATCGGAAATCGCAACAAAAACCCATGCAATCATGAATATCGTAACGATGAATCGACAGTTTATGGATCTTTGCGATCAACGATTCGATTTTTGTCATGCAAATACTGATTTCGCTTTAATAGCAATTTCTTAACTAGGTGTTCTTCTTTCTTCTATGCCGAATCAAAGTTACCACCTCATAAGTAAGGAAAAGAATTTCATTTTCCATTTTATAGGGCACATATTGAATTATTTTAGCGTGTTTTTATCGCTCCGTTTCGAACAAGTAAATGATAGATCGCAACGACCAATCGTTTCGTGTGTGAACGGCATTTTCGATCACGATTTTCTTAAGACTGATCGAAGCGACGACGACGAATCGTACCATATAAAGTAAGCGGTGACACGACGGAGATAGTGGCCGACCACTGGCCGATCAATGAATTAATAGAGATGACTGATGAGTGCTAATTAAACAAATAGATATCTATTGCTTAGTTTTATCTACACTTTTTTTAAGGTTCCATACCTCAAAAGGAAAAAAGGGACCCGTATAGGATCACTTTGTTGTCTGTCTGTCGTGTCTGTCAAGAAAAACTTTAGGGTACTTCCCGTTGACCTAGAATCATGAAAGTTAGCAGGTAGGTAGGTCTATCACAAGTAAAGGAAAAAAATCCGAAACCCATGAATTTGTGGTTACATCACAAAAAAAAAAAAATAGTACCTACCTACTTTCAATTTTCAAAGCAAGATAACTAGGTGTATTAAGTGGGGTACCTATAATACCTATCATATGAAAGAGCTTAACCTGTACATTCTATAACAGATTTTTATTTATTTTTAATTTTTTAACGGCACGGCATGGCTTTGCCGGTAGGGTGGAAACTTGCCACGCCCGAAAACTCCCACCTGACAATTTAGAGAAATTAACGTGAATCATGATTGAAGGAAGTCTAAAATACTTAACACTAACATGTTTGCATAAGGCTGACTAATAAGAATTTCCAGAAATAAAATTAAATATTCGTTCGTATTCCAACTTTCATTATTGCATGAGCAAACTTTGGCTCCTACCAACTAAATTGACCTCCCTGGCGCAGTGGTCTTATAAGTGGCGGGGGGTCCCAGGTTCGATTCTTGACGGACAATTCGGAGGATGCTGGATGCGGGGGTGGCTAGTTACCACCTTACTGGAAAAGACTACCTACCTATGTTGAGTTATGAACATTTTTTACATATATTAGACATCAACGCGCTCCAACGCTATATTTTTTTCTTATTTATTGGCTTTAATATTTTAATAAAAATGGCGAGCAAACGTGCAAGTGGGTCACCTGATGTTAAGTGATTACCGCCGCCCATGAACATTAGCAGTACCAGAGGACCCACCAATGCATTGGCATGCACGGCCTTTCAGGAACGTGTTGGTCCGCCTCTTGAATAACCCCATGTTTTAATCTAATGGGAACACCGCCGAAGATCTGGCATCAACGTATGGTCGAAGTGCACCAGACACCCAGGTGGTGAGGGTGGAATTTATTTGGTAACTTTTCTTTTAACAAGAGTGTAAAATAGGACGAAAGAATATAAGCAGTCGTGGCCGAGTGGTTAAGGCGTCTGACTCGAAATCAGATTCCCTCTGGGAGCGTAGGTTCGAATCCTACCGGCTGCGATATTTTTTTTAAAACTACCTTCCCTCAATAGGTTTCTATGCGACTGAAACTGTAGGGGTAACTAGCCATGACCGAAGCCTCCTAAAAGATCAGGCTTGAACCAATTTAGAAAGCAAAGCTTGCACTTTTCACTTAATTCAATATACATAGATCGTAAAAAGGTACCTACTTATTATATTAATAAAAAAATGCTGTTACCCGTTGAGGAGTTCCATCCTCTATTTCTGAAACTGTTCATCAAATTTTCACTAAACTCACATGGTACCAACCTGACGGTACAACCTTTGTAGAAAAATAAAGAATTGTGAAAATCGGTTCAAATTTGACGTAAGTTATGGAGTAAAATCGATCAAAAATTGATCCCGTATCCCGACAAATCCCTAATTGTTTTCGGGATAAAAACTACCCTATATGTTAACCCGGGGTATCAGTTACCACTGTACTAAATTTCATTTAAATCCGTTCAGTAATATTCGCGTGATGCGCGCACAGACAAAAATTCCAAAAAAAACTGTTTTGCGGTCTATATCGATAATACTGTTTGCACCGATTAAAATTTTCAAAATATATTTAACTAGCTAGCTTAAATATATTTATTAAGTGCTCGCGACTTCGTCCGCGTGCACTACACAAATTTCAAACCCCCCCCCCCCCTTAGGGGTTAAATTTTCAAAAATCCTCTCTTAGCCGGATATACGCCTTACTGCATGCCAAATTACAGCCCGATCCATCCAGTAGTTTGAGCTGTGCGTTGATAGATCAGTCAGTCAGTCAGCCAGTCGCCTTTTCCTTTTCCTTTTATATACCTACCTATTTAGATGTACAGAAATCGACCATTAACAGTTTTATTATAGGTATAAAATACAGAAAAAAAATTAATGCGAACGAAAAACTTTATTCTTTAACTAATAATTAATATTTACAATGTTACTTACATCGAATTAAACTTCAAAGACTCGAGTCCGATGTCTAAAAAATAAGTTTTACAAAAAAAAACACAAATTGTGAGGAGGCACTTGCAGGTTATGATTGTAGTTTATAACGACCATTACTTTTTAGGGTTCCGTACCTCAAAAGGAAAAAGGAACTCTTATAGGATCACTTCGTTGTTTGTCTGTCTGTCGTTTCTGTCACTATACGGTAGGTCCCGCCGCCTCATACCCGATTGCCATCACGACCTGTCGTGGACTATATGGCCGTCTTTAATCTCTCATATAAATAACTTATCGAACAGACTTAGTTCTGCCGCATATGCGGTAAAAAAGATTCGCCAGTTGACAGACATAGAAACTGCGAGACTAGTATATTTTAGTTACTTTCACAGCATTATGTCATATGGTATATTATTATGGGGTAATGCTGCTGATATTAATTCTATTTTTGTGCTGCAGAAAAGGGCTGTTCGAGCCATATACAGTATGGGGCCACGAGAGTCGCTGAGAACTAAATTTAGGGAAGTTAAAATTATGACAGTGCATAATCAATATATTTTTGAAAATTTACTGTACGTACATAAAAACATAAATAAATTTAAAAAAAAAAGTGACTGTCATAATATAAATACTAGAAATAAAAATAAACTTGTAATTCCCGCCTCTAGGCTCAGTAAAGTTAGCAATTCATTTGCTCGTAATTCCATACGTTTCTATAATAAGCTTCCAGAAGACATATTGGAGATGTCTCTCAACAAGTTCAAAGTTTTCATAAAACGTAAACTAATTGAAAAATCCTATTACAATGTAAAGGATTATTTAAATGATAAGCAAGCTTGGGAATGAGTTGCTTAACGACTTTGTGATAGTTCTAATAAGTTTCAATAAATTTGTAAAGTGGTGATAATAAAAAGAATACCCGGCTGAGTTTGTTGTGGGCTCTTCTCAGACCTGGGCGCGTTTGGAACCCTCGTAGCTTTAGTTTTAAGTTTGCGTTATAATTATCACCACTATATTATCTTACAAATCTAACACTATACCAGACAATCAATAAGAGTAATTTATTACCTATTTTGAATAAATCATTTGACTTTGACTTTGACTTTGACTTTGACTTCGATTCGTAATTTTTAGGGTTCCGTACCTACCTCAAAAGTAAAAACGGAACCCTTATAGGATCACTTTGTTGTCTGTCTGTCGGTCTGTCAAGAAACCTACAGGGTACTTCCCGTTGACCTAGATTCATGAAATCTGGCAGGCAGGTAGGTCTTGTAGCAGACATTCGGGGAAAAATCTGATTACCGTGAATTTGTGGTTATATCAAACAAACAAAAAAATTGTGGTCAAACTAATAATTAGTATTTTCAATTTTCGAAGTAAGATAACTATATCAAGTGGGGTTATCATATGAAAGGTGTGCATTCTAAAACAGATTTTTATTTATTTTTATGCACCATAGTTTTTGAGTTATCGTACAAAATGTCGAAAACATACCACTGTAGTGCGGAACCCTCGATGCGCGAGCCTGACTCGCACTTGGCCGGTTTTTTTAGTAAAATATGCACTGTTCGAGCGTCTTACGAGTCGGTATGCGATCGCCTTATAATAGTCGTTATAAAAGATTTTTAGTTGAATAGTTACTTTACCTATGTAAAAATATAATATTAGCAAACATGCTTATTTTGCTGTGAGCGTTTTATTTTACATAGAGGGGACGATAAAGCTGTTTATTTACTTATTTTAAAATTCACATGGAAATTATACAGGATGCTCTTAAAATACCCTCTCTTACATTTTTTTGATAATGTATTAAGTGACATATAGACAAATAAAAAAACAAGATTTTTCAAATAACCTTTTGACATAAGTGTGATTTTAAAATGAACCTGAAAGTTTATTAGATGTAAACTAAATAAGAGTGTACTGGTATTTTAAAAGGCATCCTATATAACGTAACTTAAGTTGACATTCAACAATATTAAGAAATGCTTGGAGTTGTTAATTTCTTTATAGTTTAAGACTAAGGATGCCTGTCCACTGAAGCGGTGCGCAGCGCAGATATTTATAGTTGATTAATCAGAGTTTTATCAGATGACGGAATAAAAATATCACGTTATTCAGCGACCATCTAATTAGTCTGCTAAACACATCTCCACTCCACTCCGTTTCAGTGGACAGGCACCCTAATGGTCCAAACGAACTTAGGCTGCGCTGCGCGACGCGACGCGGCACATCAAAATATATAGTTTATATGAGTTTGTATGGAGCAAAGCGCAATTAAGCGACGTAGTGCGATGCGGCGCGGTAAATATGGAGCAAGGCGGTACCGCGTCGCGTCACGCAGCGCAGATATGTGCGTTCAGACCTTTAATAATAATTATGCATAGTTATATAACATTAAATCACTCAGTAAACTTTAAAACAGTTAAGGTCCGGTATCACCTAAGCAGAGCAGAGGGTTCTTTCGACCAGATTCTCAAAAGATGAGGTGATAATTTTTTCACGTCTTCTATTAAGAATCGAATTAGTCGACTGAACACATTTCTCCGCTCCGCTTAGGTGGAAACGAGCCCTAGGTCGGACAAACTGCCAACGGGCGCCCACGGAGCCTAGCATCGTGGTTTGATAGCAACAGTGTGACAATCGCATCAGTTGATTGGCTGACTCTCTCACCATTGCCATTGGCTGAAATGCATCATCGTGATCAACCCATCGCCGGCTCACTACAGAGCATGGGTCTCCTCTCCGAGTTGTCTCCTGAGAGAGAAGGGTTTTGCCCATAGTCTACCACGCTGTCCACGTGCGGATTGGTAGACTTCACACACCTTTGAGAACATTATGGAGAACTCTCAGGCATGCAGGTTTCCTCACGATGTTTTCCTTCACCGTTAAAGCAAGTGATATATAATTACTCAAAACGTACATACGAGTTGACAGGACGGAGTGTAACATAGGCTACTTTTCATCCCGGAAAATCAGAGTCCCCCCGGGATTTTTAAAAACTAGTTTTATTATAAATGCAAATGTGTTTGCTGGTTTATTTATTCGTTTACCTTTCGATCACATCGCAACGGAGCAATAGATCGGTGTGCTTTTTTGAATGGGTTATGGGTATAGTTAAAGACCTGAAGAGTGACATAGGCACTTATTTTTATCCCGGAAAATCAAAGTTCCCAGGCAATTTTCAAAAACCTAAATCCACGCGCATCAACTTGCGAGCTAGTCAAAAAATTTTACATTTAATTTCGTAATTGTATTAATCACTCAACAACACTCTTGTATTAATTATGTACTGTTTATTACAAAAAAAAAAACCTTTATCTTACATTACAAATTACAATTAACTTATCTTATACTGTCATTTAGCTTTAGGCTTAAAGGACTAGAACCCAAAGCCTAAGAGCAAAAAAAAATAGAGTCTTTGTCATCTGCACACGTAGATAGAGTAATAAAGGTAGATACAGGAACGTTTGCTTTCTAATTCACACTAAAAAGAGAGCACAGATAAAGTTACTAATGTGATAAACAGAGACGCAGCTAACCTATTTTTTGTCCCTTATCGTGTAACTGGTTTTTTTCAAGAATACATACAACTTACATACAAGGCATGCAACTTTAGTTGCGAAACAAACTTTGAGAATTCGTGGCGTAATTGTATTTCTCATGAGTTATTTACTTGTTTTCACATGAAAAACGTTTAATACAAATATTGTTGATCGGTTAATACAAATATTGACTACTAAACAATGGTAATAATTGTCGTGTTATTCATCGTTACGTCGTGCTATCGCTATCTCATACGCGGTTACACAGTACTTCAATCTACCTATTATTCTATCTACGTCTGCACATAAGTATATTGTACCTTTGTACAGTTTAATTTATTTATTTTTAAGCTTAATGATGTGCATACTATAGGAACAGTACGACAAGGTGACGACAAGGCTCTTTTGGCACTTGAATGACATTGACAAGGGGGCGTAATTGTAGAACAAATGCTGCCAGCAAATAAAATCTCAATTTTACGGAATATATTGAAAATGTCAATGTCGAAAATTGAGTAAGTTTTATCTAATTTTAACTGAATGAAAAATGGACTAGGCTATGGACTTGGAACTTATCATGTTTACCTGCTTAAACACTATATTTACCTAGTGCTAAATATAGCTATAAGATGCAGAGACATTTATATAATATCAAGATATATTGTGATGTTATGTATATGGAATGGGTCTAATAATTAACAAAAACAGTGAATTTCAGATTGTTTACTTAGCAACACTGCATATTTAAGGGGATAGTGTGACACTTCACAAGATGGCGGCGTTAGTTCTGATTTTCGCCACGCGCCAAAAGAGCCTTGTCGCACTGTATAAGTCGGATCGGCAAAATTCGTTTGCGCCGATAAGCGCAACCTAATCTAAATATATAAAAGGAAAAGGTGACTGACTGATCTATCAACGCACAGCTCAAACTACTACATGGATCGGGCTGAAATTTGGCATACAGCTATCTATTATGACGTAGGCATCCGCTAAGAAAGGATTTTTGAAAATTCAATCCCTAAGGGAGTGAAATAGCGGTTTGAAATTTGTGTAGTCCACGCGGACGAAGTCGCGAGCATAAACTAGTGCCGACTAAAACCGAATGTACACCAATGAAATACAGACCTTATTGCTTGACGTTAAGGTTTGAAACAAGAATAACAGACACTCGTGCTATCTCGTTCATAATACGCGCGTACAAAACATGTTGTATAGGCAACAACCAGGTTGGCTGAGATATTTTCGCGCCATTCAAAATAATGTTTCTGCGCAAGTACATCGACGTAACGTATAAAAGTGGTATTACTGGACCAACGGCTTGATTAAATTTTAATCAAAACATAGACTTAGTAAGAATCGTGATATCTAACTACTCTGATTTCCTTCGAATAATTCCTGAAAACACATTTTAAGTAAAACTTTTCAAGTTTTTATTAAAATTAAAATGTGAATACTCTAAAGTTGCTATGAGTATTCATAGCAGTAAAAAAACCATGTCTTGTATGCACACCAAACAGCACTAAACACTAAGCACTAAACACAACAGTGTGGGTTATTCCAGGTCCATTGCATTCTTCATATAGGCATCCAGCTCTTTGTCCAGCACAGTCTTGGTGCTGGCCATGTACTGGTCCAGCTGCAGATCCAACTCTTCCTTTGTTGGAACTGGATTCTGCTGTCTGGTGATGCCGACACCTGATAGATACGTCATGTCATATAATAATGTACATAACAGGTACATGTCATGCCACGGTTTTTAGCCACAGCTTACGGACGCGTCCCATAGTTTGTGCCTCGCTTAAACCTTGTGTTGTATTTATTTATTTATCCATATTTAATATTATAAATGCGAAAGTGTGTCTGTCTGTCTGTCTGCTAGCCTTTCACGGCCCATCCGTTCAACCGATTTTGACGAAATTTGGTACAGCGATAGATTGCATCCGGGGGAAGGACATAGGCTACTTTTTATCCCGTAAAATCAAAGAGTTCCCACGGGATTTTTAAAAACCTAAATCCACGCGGACGAAGTCGCGGGCATCATCTAGTTTTAAATAGAAAGAAAGAAAGAAAGAAAGAAAAGACGTTTATTAATACAAATTATGCCACACATCACAACTTAAAGATAAGAGCTGGTTGTTCCGGCGCTTCTTCCACCTGAGAACAAGCAAAAGAAGCGCCGGAACAAACTGTTATATTGTGTAATAGTTGTAATACCTTGCTGTAAATTATTAACTATTCATATTCTATGTTTGGGAAGGCCCTGGCCCCTAAGACACGGGATTTCCTAGTTTAGGGGTCAGATTCCAGAGAGCTAAACTGTACTTAGTTATTTAAATAAATAAATTCTTATAATTTGATATTTTATTTGTCAATATTTCGACGCAATTGCACGTGGTCTGTCAGAGATCTCACACTCCTTTGAACTCCCAGGCATGCAGGTTTCCTCAGGATCCTTTGCCCCAAAAGCAAGTGGTACTTAATTGCTTTAAAAAAAAAAAAAAGATTCCGACGAATTGAGAACCTCCTCCTTTTTTTGAAGTCGGTTAAAAATGCATATAGAAGTCCAAAAAGTTAGAGGTGCGTGCCCTGGATCGAACCCACGACCTGCCAAATACTAGGCTATCGCGGCTCTACTACTAACTCATACTACTAACCTCTTCCGACCCCTCGTCCACGGCCTCGCGCTGTCCCGCGCATATTCTGTCCGCGCGCCCGTCCCCGCCCGTTTTGCCCCATTTGCCCACGGAGCATTCGTTGCTGCCCCCGCGCCTGCCCGCGTCCCTGCCCACGCATCCTGCCCACAATTTGCTGCCTACCGCCGCGGGCTCTGTCAAGGGTAACAATTCACTTTATCATTAACTAGCGACTCGCCCCCGCTAAGTTTAATGTTGTAATTACAATTTTCGTACGGATCTCTAATTTTTTTAAAATAAAATATAGCCTATGTAACTCCAGAATAATGTAGCTTTCTACTGGTGAAAGAATTTCCAAAATCGGTACCGTAGTTCCAGAGATTACCCCCTACAAACAAACTTAACCTCTTTATAATATTATATTTTTAATTTATATACTTATTAGTGGATGTCCATGATGATTTAGGTTTGAAAAAACCAGCAGGACCCTTTGATTTGCCGAGATCAAAATAGTGTATACCACTCTTCAGATCTTTAACTATATCACTGCAAACAATTCACGTTGATCCGTTGCAGCGCGATTGAAGGACAACCCAACCAGTTTGATATTGTGCCGAAGAACTTTTCGACCTGGTTCCTCCTTCACCTTTATACTATTGTACTGCAAGGCATCGCCAAGGTAGTACGTACGTACGTAGTCAAAATTCCACGGATACGTACGAAGCGATTTGCCTCCTCATTTCTAAATCGAACCGCTAAGATTTGGAACACCATTCCAGCAAGTCCTTAGTATGTATGTAGTAGTACCTCATCCTGCCTCGCATGAGTCCCAAGCGGCCGCCGCGGCGCCGGAAGCCGCGTCCGCGCCACACGCCCGCAGACAGGCTGCTGAACGACGCTGACCTACTGTTAGACAATACTATATCACAACACTGACTTAACAAGTCTATGTAATATAGCAGACTATACAGGGAATTGTCAGCTAGAGATATTACTATTGGTTTGTTCTGCAATAAATTAGAAAATTTAAAAAAAAAAATTGGGAGATGTCAAGCATTTTACGGTTGAATTTATGTCTTCTTACACTATCTTTTTTTTCTTACCTTTGTGTTTCTTTCATAAGCTGTTAATTCTAAGTTCTTACTACGCAAGACTTATCAGTCTAAATTTGCATGCAGTAGCCGCCCATAATTTTAATTATATAATAACTTTAAACTTAACACCTAGGTTTAAATAATGTAATTTTTTTTGTATAATTCTGTTGGTGGTTCAATAAAATTAAAAATAAAATAAAAATAAATAGTGTTAAATATCTTAAGACTTTTAAATCCACTGCAGACTGATTTAGCTGTTTTACAACTACTGGAGTCACAGTTCTATGGGCAGGAGTAGGCTGATTCCTTGATCCTCACGCGGCGCTTCATTGCGACCTACGCGCGGTGTTTGGAGCCGCTTTAGCGCACATTTGGTTGAAATAAATCAACTTACGTCAAGTTGCCATTGTTTTGCCGCCAAGGTGTCCTGCTCTGCACGCTGCGCTCACTCAGGTTGCTGAAACTGTTTGACCTGCGGAGCCCTGGCAAACTGCTTGCACTGCCGTAACGTCTGAGTGCAGGGATGCCTAGCCGCTGTCTGACTGCATCCTGCAATCGATAAAATTTTGTTTTTTAGGGTTCCATACCTCAAAAGGAACCCTTATAGGATTACTTCATTTGTCTGGTGTCTAAGACCCATGAAGAGAATCTAAGCCTATAGGGTACTTCCCGTTGATCTAGAATCATAAAATATGGCAAGTAGTCTTATAGCAAAGTAAAGGGAAACATCCGAAAACCGTTAATTTGTGGTTACATCACAAAAATAAAATGAAAATGGTATTTCTTGTACTATGGTACTCGGAACCCTTGTGTGCGGTTTTTATAAACTTACCCTCTTGGACTGCTGTCCTAATCGTTGAGCAATTTGGTCGATGATATCTCTGTTGCTTATTTCTTGGCCAAAGGAGAACAGCCCCGTAGATCGCCTCCGCTGCCTGGGCACTCGAGCGACAGGGGCAGCCGCCGCAAACATAGTGAAACGATCATTTAAACTGATGCCTGTAGCTTGCAAACCATGCAACTTTTCTATAACCATGTTTGGTTACCCACAAAAACCGCGCAAAGATTTCCTCGCCAAATATTAATCCAACTGTGTATAGTCAAACTTTTGTACGTAAATCAATGAATATTGCTCATATCGAAGGAATTATCAAGTTATTTGTGAAAGTAAATAACGTAATCAAACGCAAATAGTACTTCTTGACAACGCCGCTCGTTTCGCAAACACCGCTGATTATGGCTGATTATTTTGACACATGAAAATTAGACAGCTGTCAGTTCTGGCCCATAGATGCGGAAAAACAGTGGAACCATGCGGGGAATTCTTAGATCTATGGATCCATGCGGGGAACATAGGCACCATAGATTATCAAAGGCACGATGATGTACACAGACACGACACAGATCTGTGACACAGATGCACAGCACGGCATTGCAAAATGCACATATTTCCAGATAGCAACTAGCATGGCCCCCTCAGTCCCTCTCGCTCAAGCAGAGATACCTACTTACTTGTAAAATGTTATTCTGTCTATTTTACGTTCGCTTCGGCTATTGTAGCCTGGTATACTGCAACCCACCATTGCACAATAACTTCAAAACTAAAAACAACAAAACGAATCAATTATTTATTTACAATACTAGAGTCAACATAACCTCACTTCACGTTGTTTGTTAAAATCTCACGTGCAAATACATTTTGGCAAACAAAAAAAAGTGGCCACGGTGATAAGGACAAGCATAATCATTTTGTCACGTTCTAATAAGAGCTTAAATGCATTTAGCTATCTCGCTCTAATAGTAAGTGTCACAATAGGGCTACTTCTAATAGTCCTTTTTCTGAGGCAAAATAATAAGTAGTACTTAGAAATTCTTTGGGCAAAATGGCGCTTGCAAAGAATTCAAATAACAACAACAACAGAATTTTTACCTCCTATGTCGATGGGCGCTTGTTCATAGAGCTGAGGAGAGATAAAAATATAGGAGCTGAATGAAAATGAAAAAAAAAATGAAATGGAAATTAGTATGTGTCATTCTATGGGATCATTCAAGTAGTACTTAGAAATTCTTTGGGTCATTCTCAAGCACAGACTAGTGCATATTAGTATATTATCTATGGACTAGTGTATAAAGCTCATTATCGATGTCATATTTTCGACGTCAGCCGAAATAAAATAAAAATATTTATACCAGAATATCCTATATGTTATTGGTCTGTGGTTACCACAGAAAATATACCATCAGCACGCATCAGCTAAAAATTATAAAAAATTAAATTTAATATTTACCTATTTCCTTTTTTTGGTTAATTAGTGATTTATCTCGAGCTGTGTAGGGTGTGTTTATAATACTGGTTCGAGCTTGAGATTCATGGCAAAACAATAAACATCGAAAATGCGGTGTTGTGTGCCTTTCTGCATAAATACTTCAGACAATGTATCAGAGGGAACAGGGAAGGAGATTAGTTTTCATGGGTGAGTACAGTCATAGTCATGATGATTTAACCTCGCAAGTAATCGTAACCATAGTCGAGTTCTCACTTGTGTAGTCTGCTGTAGTTCTGTGCTGACTGCTGGTCTGAGCCAGTCTGAGCATTAGTCAGTCAGTACTGATCACCATAGAGTAAAGTAATATAGACCAGATCACCTAGTCACGCTGGTGCTCCTTGAAACACTGTCCTGCAGCCCACTTGCAGCAAAGCAAGAGCATTCAAGTGGTTTTAAAATGTGTGTGTGTTCGTGTGTGTAGGTATTTAAATTATAACTGATTACTGTACTTATATAGAACATGAGTATGTATAGGTGGTTCTACTGTGAAAAACAAATACTATGGGCTTGTTATGATAACATAAAAGGTAATTTCCAGTTTCCCCAGTGAAGCGCTTCTCCGTGCTGCTTGGCTCAGAGCGCTCAGCAAACAGGATAACCTACCAGGCTCTGCTGTGGTCTGCTCGCAGCACTTTCTACATGATGACATTTATGAAACGGAAAGTGGCTTAAGGCAAATTGGTACTGGTGCTATTCCTTCAATGGTGCAGGTAACTCATAACATCATGTTATGTATTGTTAGTTGTAAGATCAAAAGTAACTAAATCCGATCAAGTGTGGCTGTAAGAAGAAGGAGCTAAGACACATTGGGTCTCAACACAAGTTGTTTCTTTTCTCCTCACCTGTTGCAGCATTGTATGGAAACACAAGTGTAGAAGGAACTAGCACTAATAATCTCGATGATACCCCCTATGCAGTATTTATTCACTCATGTACACCTATACTTTGAGTTACATTTCGTTTGCGCTGGGCCTGGGGTATTTCCCATACTATATGAGCATTGTACTTTATCTCTTTTTTCCTCAACTGTTGCAACAAAGTATGGAAACAGTAATGTAGAAGTAACTAGTTACATATGTATTTACAGGTTTGCATGATATGCCTAGACACTGACAGCAAGCTGTTTCTAATGAATAAACACAAATTGGACGAAGCATATAAAAAGTTAACCGGATATCCTGTAAGTTGTTAATCTATGACATCTATATATCATCTATCTCTGTATGTGTTGTATACACACATAGGATAGAGCCATGTATATTGTATACACACACAGGATAGAGCCATGTATATTAAAGTTAAATCCCTAGATTGAACATACCTCGCTGTACACTGTCAAATGCTTTTGATAAATCTGTAAACAGTGCACAGCAAACCAGGATTATTTAAGGAATGTCTGATTACTTTAAGTATGTGTTGTTTCAGCTGTGTGATCTAGGAAACCTAAAACAGACACTTTGTGTACAATGTGCTCAGAGATTGATAAACTTTAGTAGATTTAGAGACAAGAGCTTGAGAGCTCGTGCATTGATGATGGAGTTAGTTGGAAAACATGAATTAGTGAGTACTTAACACATAATGTGAACTTAGTAGTTGCAGCTTTGCTCTTGAACTTTTATTATTTCTATATTTTTGTACTGTACGCATTAAACATTTAACTTTTCCCTCAACAGATAACACAACAACATATCCAAATGATAAACCGCACAAAGCACCAACTAAAAAGTAATATGGTGTTGACAACGCTAGGACCTGACCACTGTGACTTACACATATTAGAACAGTCCTCAGAAGACAAACAAACCGAATTAGAGCAAACATGCCACCAAGTTATAGTGAAAATTGAAGAAAGTGATGACTCTATGTCGGTTGATGAGGACATAGATGTGGTCAATGAAGATGACAACAATGCAGACAATATAAAAGATGAGCTTGTAACTTCAAATGATGAAGACATATCCGACTATAGCATTATGGCAGAAGCAAGAGCAATTGATGAAGCTCTTTACAAAACTCTCAAAATGAAACATATGAGTGCAAATGTCGAGGTGAGATAGTTTTCCATTATTATACATGTAGGCTCGCCGCCATTTAATTGTAAACACTTTGCTCATTGAACATCACGTCATCGCCCCACCGTCATTGTGAGATTATAAAAGCGGATGTGCAGTGTGTCACGAGACATTATTCGTTTGGCTTCGGCCAGAGGCGCTTCTCAGTGGATACTATGTGGGTCGTACTGTAGGTTTTATTATTATCATTGTCGGTGTGACCTAATGTGGTTTCAGTTGTTTGAGGTTATACTACTAGGTTCTGAAAGGTTGCTGTGAGTGTGTTTTGGCAATCTAGACAGGTTGTTTATCGGGTGAGTCCTTTTGTATCGTTCCAATTTGTATTAGACAAACGTGATTGTTGTAGTTGATGTTAATTGAACTAATTGTGGTGTGCTAGGTTAGCTGGTTGGTCTGGGACCGGTATGGGGACATGGTGGAGCCGGTCGCTAGGTAGGGTTAGGTTTACCTACGTTACGTTACGCTAGTGGTTTTCACGTGGGATAAGTGAGTATTACAATGATTGTAATTGAAATTACTACCTTCTGATGTCGGCCATCCCCTTGTTCTCCGACATACACTTTCATCAACTTGTAAGTTCATACTTAGCTTGTTTACTTCTTCATTCTGGGCTGGTTTCCGCACTTAAACGTTTTCGTCTATTGTGCGTAGCTTGTTTATTTGTGGGAGGGAATGAATTTTTGAAGTAAAAAAATTCTTTCTGTGTGACTTGAGAGATAGCTTGCAGATTATTTTCAGTGGAAGTAACATTCACACGGCACTTCCGCTGACTTGGTATCAAGTAGTTAGTGCTATTCTTGTTCTTCTTGGTGATTGGCGGCTGTGCAGGGCTCTTCCAGACTCTGTATCTTTTTGACTGTTGACGATCTATTGTGATCGCCTCCATTTTACAGTTCCCGTCCAATACTGATTGCCGCCAGGAACAGCAGCAGCTTCTTGGCCGAGATGTTTTTTAGTTATTGCCATACATTTTAATCTTAACCTAGCTTTAACATTAAATATGGAATCCCTCACTATTGTTAGTTATACTTCAATCGTGTGTTAAAGTTACACTATTTTTTTGTATTTGGCAGAACGGTGACAGTGATGCTGAATGTGACACGTCACAAGTATGCCAGCCTCATACAGCTGTGAGCTCTAGCAATTCACACTCTTCACTCATCACTGGGAACAAGTCAGTATACCTGCCAGTACCAATAACGTTTAGTTCAAGTTACAGTTAGAAATTAGAATACACTCATATCAGAAATCATAATACTCTTTCCCTTTCTCTAACCTGCTATAATATGCAGTACAGCTACTTGCTGGCTGGTGCTTCCCAGTACACTCTAGATACATTCTGATTATTTCACAGGCAGGCAGGCCCCAGCCCTTCGGCACATTCTGCTCAAACCTTAGGTAAGATACGGCGTTATTTATAATTTTAACCGACTTATAAAAAGGAGGAGGTTCTCAATTCGTCGGAATCTTTTTTTTTTTAATGTATGTTACCCGATTACTCGAAGACGCCTGGACCGATTTTGAAAATTCTTTTTTGTTTGAAAGGGTATACTTTCGATGTGGTCCCATATAAATTTGGTGAACATCTGACGAAGATCTTCGAAGATAGATAATGGAACTCCTCAATGGATAAGAGTATATCGCTCGCGATCAGTGTAATAGCTTAGTAAACAGTAGGTTTTTAACCAGGCATAGCATATTTTAATACCATGGGGCCACTTAAAATTGTGAAATAAATTTTTTTTACAAAAAAAATTAAAACCGACTTCAATACACAAACACTAAAAATTAAAAAAATTATTTAATTTATTAGCGAATATATTATGTATACAAGAGTTAATATAGTTCCATAACAATATTTTTTGGGGTCGGTGCCAATGAGGTGCCATTGTAGAGTCTCATAAAAATATGAAGTCTAGACGATTCGCGCACCTAAAGCTAATTGGCACCAGCACCAAAAAGTATTATTATGGAACTATATTAACTCTTGTATACATAATATATTCGCTAATAAATAAAAAAAAATTTAATTTTCAGTGTTATACAATAGGTAATAGTTAAAATGTTTCATTTCAGTCGTTCCTCTGCCCGCGAGTCTAGCGACAAGTAACGTAATAAAAGTGCCTTCAACTGAAGAAGCCGATACAACCATCAGTTGCCGTTACAACAAATTAACAGATTGTTTTGTCAAATTATATGATGTTTTCTCTAAGAAAGTTGTTCCAAGACGAGACGGAACAGCTGTTAGGTCTTGTTTAAATCAAAACATTGTATCTAAAGATATCTGTTATCAGGCAACAAATCAGGATGACGTCTCTACAACAGAATATGTTGAACCAGACACTAGTACAGTGAAAGTAATTGTATCGAAATCTGTACAAAGTGAAACTGATTGTTTGAGGAATGTCATTAATACACAATGTTCGTTACAAAATAGTTCACACACTGAGGAAATTTTTGTTTGTGATATTTGTCGCAAAATATTAATTTGTCGAAAAAGTTTCTTAGTTAAACATATAAAGACTCACGCTGAAGTAACACGGTTCACTTGCAAGATTTGCCAGTACAAATGTAAATATCCAAGTGTGTTGAAGACGCATTTGCGAATTCACACTAGAAAAAAACCTTTCTCGTGTAAGTTATGTGATTACAAATGTACAACAAATAGTAACCTAGTGACGCACATGAGAACCCACACTGGTATTAAGCCTTTCTCGTGTAAGTTATGTGATTACAAATGTACAATGAATAGCCATCTAGTGAGGCACATGAAAACCCACACTGGTATAAAACCTTTCGCGTGTAAGTTATGCGATTACAAATGTACAACAAATAGTAACTTAGTGACTCACATGAGAACCCACACTGGTATAAAACCTTTCGCGTGTAAGTTATGTGATTACAAATGTACAACAAATAGTAATCTAGTGACACATATGAGAACCCACACTGGTATGAAACCTTTCGCGTGTAATTTATGTAATTACAAATGTACAAGAAATAGTTACCTAGTGACGCACATGAGAACCCACACTGGTCTGAAACCTTTCGCGTGTAATTTATGTGATTACACATGTACAACAAATAGTAACCTAGTGACGCACATGAGAACCCACACTGTTATGAAACCTTTCGCGTGTAATTTATGTGATTACAAATGTACAAGAAATAGTATGCTAGTGACGCACATGAGAACCCACACTGGTATGAAACTTTTCGCGTGTAAGTTATGCGATTACAAATCTACACAAAATGGTAATCTAGTGACACACATGAGAACCCATACTGGTATAAAACCTTTCTCGTGTAAGTTATGCAATTACAAATGTACACAAAATAGCAGTCTAGTGACGCATATGAGAACCCACACTGGTATTAAGCCTTTCTCGTGTAAGTTATGTGATTACAAATGTACAATAAATAGCCATCTAGTGAGGCACATGAGAACCCACACTGGTATAAAACCTTTCGCGTGTAAGTTATGTGATTACAAATGTACAACAAATAGTAATCTAGTGACACATATGAGAACCCACACTGGTATAAAGCCTTTCTCGTGTAAGTTATGTGATTACAAATGTACAACAAATAGACATCTAGTGGGGCACATGAGAACCCACACTGGTATAAAACCTTTCGCGTGTAAGTTATGCGATTACAAATGTACAACAAATAGTAACCTAGTGACTCACATGAGAACCCACACTGGTATAAAACCTTTCGCGTGTAAGTTATGTGATTACAAATGTACAACAAATAGTAATCTAGTGACACATATGAGAACCCACACTGGTATGAAACCTTTCGCGTGTAATTTATGTGATTACAAATGTACAACAAATAGCCATCTAGTGAGGCACATGAGAACCCACACTGGTATAAAACCTTTCGCGTGTAAGTTATGCGATTACAAATGTACAACAAATAGTAACCTAGTGACTCACATGAGAACCCACACTGGTATAAAACCTTTCGCGTGTAAGTTATGTGATTACAAATGTATAACAAATAGTAATCTAGTGACACATATGAGAACCCACACTGGTATGAAACCTTTCGCGTGTAATTTATGTAATTACAAATGTACAACAAATAGCCATCTAGTGAGGCACATGAGAACCCACACTGGTATAAAACCTTTCGCGTGTAAGTTATGTGATTACAAATGTACAACAAATAGTAATCTAGTGACACATATGAGAACCCACACTGGTATAAAGCCTTTCTCGTGTAAGTTATGTAATTACAAATGTACAACAAATAGCCATCTAGTGAGGCACATGAGAACCCACACTGGTATAAAACTTTTCGCGTGTAAGTTATGTGATTATAAATGTACAACAAATAGTAATCTAGTGACACACATGAGAACCCATACTGGTATAAAACCTTTCTCGTGTAAGTTATGCGATTACAAATGTACACAAAATAGCAGTTTAGTGAGGCATATGAGAACCCACACTGGTATAAAACCTTTCGCGTGTAAGTTATGCGATTACAAATGTACACAAAATATCTCTCTAGTGATGCATATGAGAACGCACACTGGTATTAAGCCTTTCTCGTGTAAGTTATGTGATTACAAATGTACAACAAATAGCCATCTAGTGATGCACATGAGAACCCACACTGGTATAAAACCTTTCGCGTGTAAGTTATGTGATTATAAATGTACAACAAGTGGTAATCTAGTGAGGCACATGAGAACCCACACTGGTATAAAACCTTTCGCGTGTAAGTTATGCGATTACAAATGTACAAGAAATAGCCTTCTAGTGATGCACATGAGAACCCACACTGGTATAAAACCTTTCGCGTGTAAGTTATGTGATTATAAATGTACAACAAGTGGTAATCTAGTGACGCACATGAGAACCCACACTGGTATAAAACCTTTCTCGGGTAAATTATGCAGTTACTAATGTGCAAGAAATAGCCGTCTAGTGACGCACATGAGAACCCACACTGGTGATAGGCCATATTCCTGTAAGATATGCGAATACAAATGTGCAGATAAAAGTAATCTAATGAAGCATAATATAAGAACTCACACTATCACTAGTGAATACTGAATAGCTAAATGTTATCATGTTCGTGAGCCGCATGTCTCACTCCGCCGCCGGAAAAGGCTCAGGAGAAGAAGTGTACAACAGACAGCGAGTGGTGTGCTTTGTGTAGAGTGTATGTTGGAGGGTCTGGGTACGACGCGCCCGCTTTGAGAACCATTTAGCGCAAATTAAAATGTACTCGATCGTAGAACGGTGAAGTATTGACGCACACTACGATGGCCTCTGTGTGCTTGAGCGTTGTACCATACAAGAATCAGTTTTATACTTTTTTTTACGATTATGATATTATTTTGTTCATCATTAAAAAAAATAGATATGGCAAGTTAATTTGTAATTACTAATTAGATAGGTATCGGGAGTTCAATCCCTGTCATCAAAAGTCAGCCAAGTGCGAGTTGGACACGAAGTCTACATTAATAGCATAGGTATAAACCTTTTGGAACATACCTATGCTATTAATGAAGACGCTATATAATATTATTATTCGTCCGAAAAGTATTTGTATGTGAGTGTAGCCCTGACAGACGCCCTTAAAGTTTAAAAGTTTAAAGGTGTCTATCAGGGGGTTGCCACGATACTAGGTAAGTGTATCGTGTATAGTGTGTATAGTGTATTAAATCTATGGGTCAGTGCTTGTTGACTATATTACATGAAATAGGCAACTCTACGATCTGACCGCGACTACAGATGATTTAACGTGACATAATAATAATTAAAATATACTTAACGATTAAACCTGTTTATTATATTTTGTGATATATTCTTTAGGTACCTACCTACCGTAGTTTTTATAGGTTTGACGATCTCCATGGTGTAGTGATTAGTAAGCGTGGTGTTAGTGAAACGCGCTCGGTCTGTTCAGCCCCCAAAATTGTGTAAGAATAACCATTTCATGGCTATCGCAATCGTCAAGAAATTCTGCCCTTTGATTGGCTGTGAAAAAATGTAAACAGCGAATCAACCAATCAAATTGCGATTGCGATAGCCATGAAATGGTTATTCTTACACAATCGGGGGGCTGGTCGCGACCAGGGACTGTGGAGACTGACCGTGCCTAGTCGGCACCCTATCGGCAAAGCCGTGCCGCCAAGCGACGACGCTTTCCGTTGCGATGTCGGAAACCGATTAGTAGGTACTGACTGTAGTAGTAGACTGACAAGTATAGTACGCGACAAGTTGAGATGGCAATCGAGGTAGGGACCATCCGCACAGCCCCCGTGTTAAAACCCAGTGCGGGATAGCGCGAATGATGTGCGGAGCGTCCTCCTGTCTCATACCCCAATTATTGTAATATCGACCTGTCGCGTAACTTACAAGGAGTCAGTTTTATCTAACCCGTTCTAAACGCGTAGGTACCTATATTTTTAGACCATTGCTTACCAGGATGAGATCTTAGTCAAGGACTAACATCTCGACTATGGTCATCGAAATAAAAACTAGTTAACTGCCCTGTTGGAGCCGTGGCTACTCGGCGGCGGAGCATGAGGTCCCGGGTCATCCTCATAAGTTATTGGGGTTTTCTGACAAGAAATTCTCAACGGCAACCCGGGATTGCGAAGTTGATGGTGTTACACACACTTCGTGCCTCGGAGAGTACGTAAAGCCGTTGGTCCTGTGCCTGATCTCTCTCCGGTCGTGTCGGGTTTCCACGCCGCCGTCACTTCGGAATATAGGAGAGAGAATAAAGAGTAGGTAGGTACCTACCTGTGTTCTAGCCATCAACGATAAACTCAAGTTACTTTGCATTTAATTTTATTCTGGTTTTTAGTATTTGGTGTAATAGCGGCAACAGAAATATATAATCTGTGAAAATTTAAACTATCACGGTTTTGGTCCCGTTTTATCCTTGGGTACGGACTACTACGGAACCCAATAGAAAGCTGACGTAAAATCAAGTTGGTCGGCAATCGCAAGTCCAGCGAACTTGTATAAAGTAGACGTTAGTGGCGTACACGCCATGCCATGCCCACAGACAGAACATAAAAAAAGAACATTATTTATATTGGTCTGTGAATGAATATTGAATATTATTCTGAGTGAGGAGTGTAATTACAGCATTATTCATCCAAGAATTACAGTGCGACAAGGCTATCTTGGCGCGTGGCGAAAATCGGAACTAACATTGCCGTCACAGCTAGCCTGGCACAGATATGTCATATGCAACTAACATGGCCGGTGGCCCCCTCAGTCCCTCTCGCTCAAGCAGAGGTATTTGCTTGTGTTTATTTTGGACTTACCTTTGCACAAGTTTAAAAAATCTGTTAAAAATATGCTCCTGAAAAAAGCATATTACACAATTGAAGATTATCTAAATGATAAAAGAGCGTGGATTTGACCTGCAGCTCGTTCCGGCGACGCACAAGACTGCAAATACTATTTTATACATGGCATAATCTTGTACCTAAAATATTTGAAAAGAGCAACCGCCGAGTTTCTTGCTGGTTCTTCTCGGTAGGAAAGGCATTCCGAACCAGTGGTAGATGCATCCGACTATTCGAAAGTACTTGTAAAAGTTTATTCGAATAAAAAAGATTTTTATTTTATTTTATTTTATTTTGTGAAATGTTATTCCGTCTATTTTACGTTCGCTTCGGCTATTGTAGCCTAGTATACTGCAACCCACTATTGCACAATAACTTCAAAACCAAAAACAACAGAACGAATCAATTATTTATTTACAATACTTGATTCAGCATAACCTCACTTCACGTTGTTCGCCAAATACTTACGTACAAATACATTTTGGCAAACAAAAAAGTGGCCACGGTGATAAGGACAAGACATAATCATTTTGTCACGTTCTAAATCTATATCTCGCTCTATCAGTAAGTGTCACAATAGGGCTACTTCTAGTAGTCCTTATTCTGAGTAGCCTGGGCTAGCCATAGATAGCTGTCAATAATTGTAAATTGTCATTGTCATATTGACAAATGACCTCTTCAAGTTCAAACTTCAAGAAAGATTGCACGGTGGATTGCAGGATTGGTGCCTCTGAATGAATCATGAATTTCATAATTATTTCACTGAAAAGATCACATAAAACGGTAAATTCTTATCAGCCGGTCTAGCGAGAACCAGTATGCATGTGGCAGGCTCAATGAAAGTGGTTTTTCGGTGTGATATCTGGGATTTTTCGTATCTGTTTGGTGTAGTAAGCAAGTTTCGGCGCAGGCATGCTCGAATGCCTTATAAACGGGCGCAGCTTTGGCTGGCGGCTCAGTTCGATCCAACCAACGATGTCGGAGGTTGCTAACCAGTGCTCAGTGGACGTAAACAGCTTGTTCGATATGGACGCATGTTACGAAACTTTCGACAAGGATGGGTATGATTACTCAACTTTTTGAATGATTAACTGACCCTAGCCCCCATCTTCGCTTAGGTATAAGTTCTGGAAACTCTTTCTTAATGGGGTTTTAAGTTACAGAGAGAAACCACTTGCTAAATCTCAAGTTTCTATCCCAACAGTATAAGCTGATAAGCTGGATGTTGTTATGCCATTAAAACTTTCTACTTTTACTTATAATAGGTATACTTATTAGATTATTCAACGTTTAAAGCTTTTATGAGAGCCTAGTTGCGAAAACGCATACTGCGTGTTACTATAGTGTTCATGCTAGTTAAGTAACATAAACTTAAGTTGATAACTGGATGGGTGAGAATTTTTAAAGCCTAAGTTTGACTTTTTTGTTTCCTCCATGCCTTAAAGAGTTGGTTCTAGATATTATCACTAATAATAATAGGTAATTGTTAAACATAACACTTCACACTACCAGTCGAGGTGTATCAGAAGGGTCTTAGAATTTAAGAATCATTATTAAAAAAATAGTAGAGTTAACATTATGTGATTTATGAAAAGGGTCATAACCCTCAGTAATCTAGATATATAAAAGGAAAAGCTGATTGACTGACTGACTGATCTATCAACGCACAGCTCAAACTACTGGATGGATCGGGCTGAAATTTAGCAGATAGCTATTGTGACATTGACATCCGCTAAGAAAGGATTTTTGAAAATTCAACCTCTAATGTGGTAAAATAGGAGTTTGAAATTTGTGTATTCCATGCAGACGTCGCAGGCATAAGCTAACGAGAAATATGATGCAAAGAAATATTCAACATTATTTATAGTTCTCATATTCCACAATAACCATTTATTTATTTAGGTGTGGCACAGCTTGGGCCCGGCATGGTCTAGCATAAATCATCCTTTATTTATCATGCCTTGGCCCGTGGACGGTAAAGTTATACCCTGAGAGAAGGGGGAATATCCTAGGGGAGTTTTATTTAATTTGTTAGACTGGTGCTTGACTGCAATCGGACCTGCTGGCAAGTGATGATGCAGCTTAAGATGGAGCATGCTTGCCTAGAAGATGCCTATTCACTCTTGACTTGAATCTTCTAAATATATAAAAGGAATAGGTGACTGACTGACTGGTCTACAACACACAGCTCAAACTACTGGACAGATCAGGCTGAAATTTGGCATGCAGATAGCTATTATGACATAGGCATCGGTTAAGAAAGGATTCTTGAAAATTTAACCCCTACGGGTGTGATATAGGGGTTTGAAATTTGTGTAGTCTACGCAGACGAAGTCGCGAGCATAAGCTAGTCTTTATAAGTTACGTACTGCATGCAAGGCCGAACAATTACGAAATAATAGCACTGTAGCGAAGACTACACTAATTGTTTGCATAGTTAGCTTCAGATCTAGCTATGTGAATTATTTTGTCCGTCTGTCAAGATAGGTCTTTATTACTTAAGGCTGAAACAAAGACTTCCGGCAGCATAATCACTACCCAAATTATGAATTCGAAAGTGTGTTTGTTTGTTTGTTGGTTTGTCCCTCAATCACGTCGCAACAGAGCAATGGTTCGACGTGATTTTTTGCATGGGTATAGTTAAAGACCCTGGAGAGTTACATAGGCTACTTTTTGTCCCAGAAAATCAAAGAGTTCCCACGGGATTTTTAAAAACTTAAATCCACGCGTACGAAGTCGTGGGCATCAGTTAGTTATTTTATAAATGCGAATGTGTGTATGTCTGTCTGTTTTTTTTTCGAAAATGGGCACCGGTTTTGCCGAAATTTGGTACAGAGATAGTTTGAATCATTGGAGAGTGGAGATAGCTATACTACTTTTTATCATGGAAAAATCAAAGAATTCCCATGCCATGGCATTTTTGAAAAACCTAAACAAAATATACAATTATTCTCAAGCTAGCTTATGCTCGCGACTTCGTCCGCGTGGACTTCAAAAATTTCAACCCCTATTTTACGCTCTTAGGTGTTGAATTTTCAAAAATCCCTTCTAAGCGGATGCCTACGTCACAATAGGCAATAGCTATCTGCATGCCAAATTTAAGCCCAATCCGTTCAGTAATTTCAGCTATGCGTTGATAGATCAGTCAGTCAGTCAGTCACCTTTTCCTTTTATATATTTAGATAACCATGCGGATGAAGTCGTACACATAATTTTTATAGTCCGCGACAGGTTGAGATGGCAATCGGAGTATGCGTACTATAGATTATATAACTATGGATGCCTCTAACTTAATTAACGAACGTTTCAAATTTTTGAAAAGAAAATTACAGTAGAATTGTTGTTCATGCAATGTACCTAATAGGTGTGGCGGAAATTATTCTTGAATAGGTATTATATTATTATACCTACACAAGACTTACTCTATCGAGCTATTGTGTCCTTTGACTATAGGTATTGTGTTATGGTGATTAGGTATACGTATAATATATTTTTACTAGCTGATGCCCGCGACTTCGTCTGCGTGGAATTAGGTTTTTAAAAATCTTGATTTTCCGGGATAAAAAGTAGCCAGTAGCCTAAGTCACTCTCCAGGTCTTTTTCTATACCCATGCAAAAATCACGTCAATCCGTTGCACCATTGCGACGTGATTGAAGGACAAACCAATAAACCAACGAACAAACACACTTTCGCATTTATAATAAGGGTACCTACTGATTCCGATTAATATACTTACTTATTCATTTTATACCTAACTACATAGGTACTTAGATTAATTGCTATTACGTAAATGCTTGTAAGTATTAGGAAGTAAAAACCACTTAGGTATGTTGAAGTTATAAAGAAACATTTATGAATTTTCTCATGACAATGTTGCATCATGTATTTTGAAACTGCCGAGTTTCTTGCCGGCTCTTCTCAATAGAAACGGATTTCCGAATGAGCTGTATAATCTTGACTTGTAAGAGTCCAGTTGGCCTACATGGCAGAAATATTTTTTAATTTGAACATTTAAGTAAAAAATGAATACCTAGGTAGGTAGTACTAGGTACATGCTATTACCCTATCTCACTTTGCAAATTTGTGCGAACTTAGCCAAAGTTGTTGTCAAAAGTATCATCATCATCGTCAACCAATAGACATCCACTGCTGGGCATAGGTCTCTTGTAGGGACTTCCACACGCGATGGTATTGCGCCGCCTGAATCCTGCTACTCCCTGCGACTCGTCTGATGTCGTCCGTCCAACTAGTGGGGGGTCTTCCAACGCTGCGTCTTTCGGTGCGAGGTCACCATTCCAGCACTTTGGGACCCCAATGTCTATCGGTTTTCCGAACAATGTGGCCTGCAGTGCCACTTCAGTTTGACTACTCGTTAAGCTATGTCGGTTACTCTAGTTCTCCAACGAATCTCCTCATTTTTGATTTGATCACGTAGAGAAACTCCAAGCATATAGCTCTCTCCATCGCCCGCTGAGTGACTCTGAGCTTTCTTATGAGGCCTACAGTTAGCGACCATGTCTCGGATCTATAAGTCATCACGGGCAACACGCACTGTTCGAAGACTTTCGTCTTCAAGCACTGAGGAATTTTAGACAAGAAGACATCTCGAAGCTTCAAAAGGCAAAAGTATAGGAGATTTCATTAAAGTTTTCTTTACAGAGATGGACAACTAAATCTCGACGAGTTCAGATTGATCTGTCGTGCTTTATTCCGTAATGACAAAGGCCACATCTACCCTCTCTCCGAAGACAGAGCGCGGCACATCTTCCAAGTGTTCGACAAAAATGACGACGGGTTCATCGACAAAGACGAGTTCACCTTCTGCTGGCACCATTGGATCAAAGTGGTAAGATTGCCTGAACCCTAAACCTCGACGAGTTCAGATTGATCTGTCGTGCGTTATTCCGTAACGACAAAGGCCACATCTACCCTCTCTCCGAAGACAGAGCGCGGCACATCTTCCAAGTGTTCGACAAAAACGACGACGGGTTCATCGACAAAGACGAGTTCACCTTCTGCTGGCACCATTAGATCAAAGTGGTAAGGTTGTATAAACATACCAGAAGTGAAGTTAAATATTAACCACGACGCGCAGCGGCTTATCGAGATTTTTATCGTTTATAATAACCTAACTGCAATATTAACTTGATCAGGGCACAATTGCTATTGCAACCACTCGATCAAAATGGCGACCTAAACACAAAAAGGCATTCAATAGTCGTCGAGTCTCGGGTCGGAACGAGACTGGCTAAAAAACCATCAACCACGCGTATTTATACAATCGAATCAAGATGGCTACCCCACAAGTCACAACAGACCACGTGACGTCCATTTCAAAAGGCGGTAAATACAAATGCGATAACAGTTGCCTGAACACTAAACCTCGACGAGTTCAGATTGATCTGTCGTACTTTATTCCGTAACGACAAAGGCCACTTCTACCCTCTCTCCGAAGACAGAGCGGTTAGTGGTGCGGTGCGGAAGGGTGACAGTTGTCCTGAACCTGCTGCCTGTAGTCGTAGTGCCTACATGCAGAGGCGTCTCTAGCCCTTGTGGCGCCCGTGTGCAACCAGTACCCTGGCGCCCTCTAGTCTAGTAGGAGCAGGATCAAAATGGAATACTAACAGTTATATTTTCAAACGGAAATTCGGATGCAAATGGTGCAATTTTAAATGATGACGGCGTCGGCCATAACACGAGCGCAGGGTCTTTGAGAGCGCCGGCATCGACGCATCTTTGGAGGTGTCGCATTAGAGGGCGCTCGGCGCCCCCTTAGACCGCGCCCGTGTGCGCCGCACACCCTGCACCATAGGTAAAGACGCCTCTGCCTACATGACACAACATTGTCAACAGATAGTGCGTCCAGTGAGCGCGTTCCTGATCGTGGACGTGCAGAATGACTTCATCTCAGGCACTCTCAACATCAGCAAGTGCAACGCACAGCAAGACGGCAGCGAGGTTAGTACTATTACCAGAGGCGGATTAAATGTCGAGAGCGCCCTAGGCAAGCACCTCATAGGCGCCTCTATAGTAAATCTGTCTCGTTATAAGTTTAAGTAATTTCTAAGAGACTGAATGCATGTGTAATGCAACAATTTTAGTGCAAACTTGTTTTCCAATAAAAGTAAATTATATAGGTAACCAGCTGATGGCCGTGAATTCGTCCGCGTGGATTTAGGATTTTTCCGGGATAAAAAGTAGCCGTATGTCCTTCCCCAGGATATAAGCTAACTCTGTACTAAATTTCATCAAAATCGGTTGAACGGTTGGGCCGTGAAAAGCTAGCAGACAGACACACTTTCGCATTTATGATATTAGTATGGATGGATGGGTAGTAATCCCCTGTCATTATTCTGTAAGTATACAAGGTAGTATATCATATCGCTGGGTAAAAACAAGCCAAAATTACAAACAATAATTTTAATTAAGAATGCGTTTAAAAAACCGGCTTAATGCGAGAGACTCGCGCACCGAGGGTTCCGTATTACAGTCGTATTTTTTCGACATTTTGGACGATAAATCAAAAACTATTATGTATAAAAATAAATAAAAATCTGTTTTAGAATGTACAGGTAAAGCCCTTTCATATGACACCCCACTTGGTATACTAATAGCAACTTACTTTGAAAGTTGAAAATACTAATTTTTTGTTCATGAACACATTGTAATTTTTTTTGTGTTGTAACCACAAGTTCACTGTTACCGGATTTTTCCCCTTACGTGTGCTATAAAACCTACCTACCTACCAAATTTCCTGATTCTAGGTCAGTTCTAGTTCTAGGGATGTACCTATAGGTTTCTTGACAGCCAGACAGACAGACAACGAAGTGATCCTATAAGGGTTCCTTTTTTTGCTTTTGAGGTACGGAACCCTAAAAATTACGCCAATCAAAACTTTGTGAACACGGAAACCTATCATTTCTTTTGTAAGTACTAAGTAGTAACCCAAAAGCCACAGCCTAAATAAATCAGTGGGTAAGTAGGGTAGGGTAAGAGGTAAGTAGGGACTTACCTAATGAAGCCGATGCGACGGTCGTTATGCTAATACCAGCTATATTGTCATGAGACATGAAATATCAAGTGATCAGACGTTGATATATTCCAGCTCAGTCGAGCTTGATTGCACCCGTTACCGAGTCTGTAACTAGATGGGTTACCGACTTGGAACCTAAGTGCGGATTGGCAGACTTCACACACCTTTGAGAACATTTTGGAGAACTCAGGCACGCAGGTTTCTATGGGATTTTTGAAAACCTAAATCACGAAGTCGCGAGCATCAGCTAGTAGGTAGGTACATATAGTACCTAAATGGACTAGTGACCCTCCCGGATTCGCATGGGTAGATTGAGAGGAATTGTTTGTACCATATTTACGTAGCGCACGCCACGGAAGCTCTCAATTGAGACGATTTTTTTCCGACTTTATTCACGTCATAATATATTGTACATATTTACAATTTTCGAAGGGATCTCTAATGTATTGAAAATAAAAGTTTCTTGTTGGTTGTTGGCCGAGTTTCTTGCTGGTTCTTCCCGGTAGGAACGGCATTCCGAACCAGTGGTAAATTAAAACTACCTGACTATTCATAAGCACTTTTAAAAAGTTTACATGAATAAAAAAACATTCTATTCTATTCTATTCTATTCTATTCTATTCTAAAATATGGTCTGTCTCTCAGGAATAATGTAGCTTCCTATTAGTAAAAGAATTTACAAAATTACTTCAATAGTGCCAGAGAGTACTTCCTACAAGCAAACTCACAAACTTACAAACTTTACTTTAAAAACTATAGGGTAAGTATATAAACAAATCGATACATTTTCACGTGACTACTAAATACAATCTATACTGAACTACCTGTTTGTGTATGTCCTCTCGTATTACGCACGTGTCACACACACACACACACACTCACTATTCTACCATTGAATGCACGTCACGGATACCTACTCGTATGTTGCGAGGGCTCTGTTTGATCGATTGATACCACATTGATACCTATTGATATTGCTTATCTGTCTTAATTAGTTGCATTGACATAAACTACCGTAGCCCTGAAACGTAGGCCAGAGTGAACTCGAGTGAGGGAACTCTCGGTTAGATCCTGAATTGACGATACATGTCAAAACCAAAGAAAACCCGCGTAGACTACACAAAATTCAAACTCTATTTCACCATTAGGTTGAATTTTCAAAAATCCTTTCTTAGCGGATGTCTACGTCATAATAGCTATCTGCATGCCAAATTTCAGCCCGATCCGTCCAGTAGTTTGAGCTGTGCGTTAATAGATCAGTCAGTCAGTAAGTCAGTCACCTTTTCCTTTTATATATTTAGATTTAAAGATTATTGAAAGCTACGAGCTACGAGTGTTCCAAACGGGCCCTGGTCTGAGAAGAAGCCCCCAACAAACTCAGCCAAGCTTTCCTATCTTTTATACTTATTCTAAAAAGTGGGCAGTGCGTTTTCCTATCTCTTTGCAAAAGGAAAATCTTCCTTACCATGAATCATGAATCATGTTTCATGATTCATAAGTAATGATACTTCATGCGAACGGTTAAGCCGGCTTCTAAACTGATATTTATTACGAGGATGAGATAATTTATAGCAGACCAAAATAATCAATGTGAGGTTTGGAATGTGCCCAAAAAATTGGCTCAATTTGGTCGGTAGGATCGCGTGGCTTGAGTAAAGAGAATCGTTATTAAACTTCCATGGAAATGCTTTTCTTTGAGGTTAGCGGTGCATCATTTTAGCATGCAATACTATTTTTATGACCTTTAATTGTTAAAAATTTAAAATTCAAGGTTAGGCCAAGAACGAACATAATTTTTTTTTAGACCAGCACTTGACTGCAATCTCTCCTGCCCATACGCCCTAACCGAGCCTTCTTATGATTTTTTTACATGGGCAATTTTTAAGCAATTATTGCTCGACAACACGTATGGATCAATCTGGAGAAATAATTTTGGATAACATTGCTGAAATTTTGAGGTATTGCTGGGTATTGCAGTAAATTGCTTCATGTGGCCGTGACGTCATAATTGATTAAGTTACCTAGAATTTCAATAGCCCGTGTAAGTGCACCTTTAGCTGGGTCTTCGTTTGTTGCCACTGTTTGGTGTCGATCTTATTAGGGTTCTGTACCTCAAAAGGAAAATAGAACCCTTATGGGATCACTTTGTTGTCTGTCTGTCTGTCAAGAAAACCTATAGGGTACTTCTCGTTGACCTAGAATTATGAATGGCAGGTAGTAAATAGTTATGTCTTATAGCACAAGTAAAGGGGGAAATCCGAGAACCGAGAATTTGTGGTTACAACACAAATACACTTGAGCTATGGAAAATGGATCAGCTATTAATTAGACTAGCTTATGCTCGCGACTTCGTCTGCGTGGAATACACAAATTTCTAATCCCTATTTCACCCCCTTAGGGGTTGAATTTTCAAAAACCCTTTCTTAGCGGATGCCTACGTCATAACAGATATCTGCATGCTAAATTTCAGCCCGACCCGTCCAGTAGTTTGAGCTGTGCGTTGATAGATCAGTCAGTCAGTCAGTTACCTTTTCATTTTATATATTACTAGCTTATGCTCGCGACTTCGTCCGCGTGGACTACACAAATTTCAAACCCGTATTTCACCCCCTTAGGGGTTGAATTTTTAAAAATCCTTTCTTAGCGGATGCCTACGTCATTATAGCTATCTGCATGCAAAATTTCAGCCCGATCCGTCCAGTAGTTTTAGCTGTGTGTTGATAGATCAGTCAGTCAGTCACCTTTTCCTTTTATATATTTAGATATACAATGCTATAGTTTGTATTCACGTGATATCTACTTACCTACTTATGTTGAGCAATTATCTATAAAAAGTTTTTTTTAATCGCATTATCTGAGTAAAATAAATAAATGATTGTGATTATTGTGATTATCGAAATGCCCTGCTGATTTATTTTCCTACAATACCTACTATCAACTACTAAAACCTTAGTCCACGCGGACAAAATCGCGAGCATAAGCTAGTACCTAATTCTATAAATAAATAGTTAATAAGCAGTAGCAGTAGACAGGTCGAAATGTCAATCGGGGAGGGAACGCCCCGCACGCCCGCACGTCACCCGCACCGAGTTAGCGCGGGAGGTGTGCGGGCGTCCTCCCGCCTCATGCCCCGATAGCTATCTCGACCTGTCGCGTACTATGGGGTATTTTCGTATGATTCATGGTACCTATCTTCTATTCGAGTCGACAGTGAGGTGACAACCCTTCTTCCCCGGCAAACACAATCCTTTCAATTGCACAGGCTTCAGCATAACTTATTTATAAAACAACTCAAAACTCGATTCAAGCGGTACCAAATCGGTATGTTCCCACCCGATCGCGGGGGCGGTTGTTAGGGTTGTCACTTTCTTCAACTTCGTCGTATAAGTCCCGCAAATTGCTATTACGCTGGGACCATGTCTCATTAACATCGAAATGCCGTCATTTTGACGTCAGCCGAGATAAAATTATACCATCAGCTCGACCCTTCAGTCTAGTGCTGAAACCACTAAAATGGCGGTCACGCGCATTAGCAATTTGCGCCTTATACTTAACATTAATTTCGAGTCGACAGTGAGGTGACAACCCCTCTTCCCCGGCAAACACATTCCTTTTAATTATTGCACAGGCTTCAGCATAACTTATTATTAAACAACTCAAAACTCGATCCAAACTCGATTCAAGCGGTACCAAATCGGTATGTTCCCACCCGATCGTGGGGGCGGTTGTTAGGGTTGTCACTTTCTTCTTCTACGTCGTAATACTCTTGGCAGAGCGGTCGTGGTCATCACGAAGCGACGTTTTTGGGGCAGATGTTATACGCCTCACGAGCATTTGCCTCTTCTGCCTGTTGCCCGATAGTCTGGTACAAAAGTCAAAAGTAAAAAAAGTTTATTCAAAATCTATAATATAAAAATGAATCATTAAATGTGTTGCTCATCGCAAATCTCGAGAACCGCTGAACCGATTTCGCTAATTCTTTTTTATAATATTCCTTAAAGTATGAGGATGGTTCTTACGGAGAGAAAAATTTAATTCAACCTCCCCCTCAATTTTCTAAACTCCACCCGAGCGGAGCCGGGGCGGTTCAGCTAGTAGGTAATAAATTACACTTTTTGACAGTCGGTTGTTGAATTTGTAAGTACATTTGTGCTCATTGTCACTTTATCTTTGAGCAAAAAATATACCAACCGAATATGCTTCATTTAAAAAATCTATTATACCTAAGTGTGCTCATATAGAATAGAATAGAATATATTCTTATTCAAGTAAACTTTTACAAGTGCTTTTGAATCGTCAACTAGTTTAATTTACCACTGGTTCGGAATGCCGTTGGTTCGTATAAAAAGCATTATATATGTACAATTAAACATTATGTAAAATTATGTACATACATGGCATAATACTCTAAATTGAAGTTTTAAAAAGAGCAACCGCTGAGTTCCGCTGATTCGTCTTGGTAGGAAAGGCACTCCAAACTTGTGATAGAAAACTCTTGTGCCTTCCGCTCATTGATCTATTTTCCGCTCTCCCATAATTCTTTTTTTTTTTAAATAAAAATGGCGAGCCAACGAGCGGGCGGGTCATCTGGATGTTAAGTGATTACCGCCGCCCATGAACATTTGCAGTACCAGAGGAACCACCAATGCGTTGCCGGCTTTTCGGAAATTTGTTGATCCGCCCCTTGAATAACCCTATGTTGTAATCTATAAGTCCCGCAAATTGCTAATGCGCATTGCCGCCATTTTAGTGACGTCAGCACTCAGTGGCGTGCAGCTCATAGAAGCATAAACACACTGCTTACCCTCATTGTAATAAATCAATGCTTATTTTTCATTATAACCTGCCGTAAAATAAGTTCATACCTAAATGCATACCCTGGCTTGAACTCCTGTGCACGCCACTGTCAGCACTAGACTGAAGTTTCGAGCTGATGGTATATTTTTACATAAATATACGTCAAATGACGTCATTTCGACGTTAATGAGACATGATTCCATCGCAATAGCAATTTGCGGGACTTATAATGGGAACACCGCCGAAGGGAATTGATCCCACAATTCGCTCTGAGGTGTGTCAACCCTATCCCCAATAAGGCGGGCGGGCGGCAGCTGGTGCCAGGCACAGTTTCGATAGCCTAATTGCAATTCGCCACCTGTACGTGTGAACTGTGAAGGGGTGTATCTGCGTCTAATTCCGCCGATGAATGGCGGTTGAAAGCCTCGACAGCCCGTTTGATTAACACGATCGCAATTATGAACTAGTTGGTGGATTGTTAGGGTTCCGTCCCTCAAAAGGAAAAAGAACTCTTATGGGATCACTTCGTTGTATGTCTGTCCGTCGTGTCTGTCAAGAAAACCTATAGGGTACTTCCCGTTGACCTAAAATCATGGAATTTGGCAGGTAGGTACTTACTTATAGCGTAGTAGGATTTTACTTATAGCGTCGATATAGATGGCGCAGTCTACATAAAAGTGTTTGGTATATCTTGCACGATGGTACTGAACCCTTCGTGTGCGAGTCCGACTCGCACTTGACCGGTTTTTTATTCAGATACAAATTAGCCATTGACTGCAATCTCACCTGGTGGTAAGTGACGATGCAGTCTTAGATGGAAGCGGTCTAATCTTTAAGGGGTATGGCAGTGGAAGGGAGTGTTGTTGATCCAAACTTGCTTATTATCTACATAATATCTTCAGTTGCTTTAATTTATTTATTTACTAGCTTATGCTCGCGACTTCGTCCGCGTGGAGTTGACAAATTTCAAATCCATTTTTACCCCTTTGGGGATTGAATTTTTAAAAATCCTTTCTTAGCGGATGTCTACGTCATAATAGCTATCTGCATACCAAATTTCAGCCCGATCTGTCCTGTGGGTTAAGCTGTGCGTTGATAGATCAGTCAGTCACCTTTTCCTTTTATACATTTAGATTAGAAAATTCTCTTGAACACTATTTTTTTTTCTTTATTTATTTAGGGGCTTTTATATTTAAATACATGTCAGCCCTATTATAATCTAATACATAAAATCAAAACAAGAAAATCTTAAACTAACGACATTACCCCAATACAAAAAAAAAAAGTTAAAGAAAAAACAAAATAAAAGTTTTACTGTCTTCAAGAAATAAGGCTTATGAATTCAAACAGACTTATAGCATCCTTAGATGCAGGACGGGCAAGTATATTCACAAACATGCCCGTATCAAATCTGTTCAAATCCATCAGCCTTACAATTTCATCCCTACCAGACTGAAATCGGACACATTCATTTAACAAGTGTTCAACATCCTCAATTACTCCACATAAATCACATAGCGGTGTCTCGGTAACTTTCATTAAAAATTTGAACTTATTCAAAGGCATGTGTCCGGATCTCAATCTGTGAGCAATAATAATCAACTTCCTTTTCATTTTTACATTCAAAAACCACGGGATATGAGAAGGCTGAGACTGTATAGTTCTATACCAAATTGAACACTATTGAATATCGAAGAAAATTACCAGCTACAGACGGTTTTGGAATTTCGTTACGGATCTCTAGAAGTAACAATTGACAATAACCTGCTTCATTTCATTGAATCAACGTTTTTATAAACAGAACTTAGGAAAACAAACTCGAAGCAGTATTTAATCAAACAAAAATTTGGCATAGCTCCACCCCAATGCGGTTAGTGGTACTGTGGTGGTACTGTGGTGGTACCAGGCACTCACAGCTTCGATATCCATGTTGCAATCCACCACCTCTTGTTTTTAATTCTACGTCGATACCTTGAAAGTATTTTCGATTAAAAAGTCGGAAATCCATAATATTAAAAAAAAAACCCCGGCCAAATGTAATAATTGATAGCTATAAGTAATAGGTACGTACTACGCAGTGGCGTGCACAGGGTTTGAAGCCAGGGTAGGCATTAGTTAGGTAGGAACCTGTTTATTGGCAGGTCTTAATGAAAAATATGCATTGAGCTTACAACTGGGGTAAGCAGTGCATTTATGCCTCTATGACCTACACGCTACTGGTACTACGTAATTATTGGTATGGAATGGAAGTATGATATAGAATGGATTAAATAAATAAAATAAATAAATAATTTTTATTTCAGACCAGTTCTAGTCCATATTTAAATTTACAACTATATATTTACTAAAGTTAGTGTGTTAGTAACAATATTTCCTTATAGTTATGTTACTAATGTTAGTGCTTACTGATTAAATAAAGTGGCCTAACGTGGCAGCTCTAGGCGCCCGGTGGCCACAGCCACCCAATGCTTAATTATTGGGCAGCCTATCCTATCTTTAATTGCACCCAGAATGCTGTTGGAACTGCTACGAAGACGCTGTAGGAGGGAGGCCATCTTTTTACGGATGATGGCATGAAAGCCATCAGTCCTGGCCTCCGTGAACATTCCACTAGCGCTACAGCCCCTCGGCAGCCCCAGCAGCATTCTGAATGCATTATTGTATTGTACTCTCAGTGAGTTCAGCGCTTTTTTGGAGTATCTGACCCACAGACCGCTCGAGTAGAAGGATTGACAATACGCTTTGAATAGGGTAATTTTTACTTAAAGAATCCGAGACGCTTTTTTTAATGTCTTTAATTCTTTATGTTTAGGACTTCACAAGCGTGTGCATGATAATGAGTCATGAGCGCTTTCAAAAATAGCTATAACAACAAATAATAAATAATGACCGTGTTAAGATCACTATCCGTCCGTCTGATTAGTTAATGTGGTGTACTGTTAGATATATCTCAAAGGCATTATAAACTTTAGCGCAACATAACGCCGTCTAGCGCCATCTAGTGATTGAGCGAGAAATTAAACATTTTGCTGTACAATCTGATTTCACATTCCTTTCATTGTGATTCACTGTCGTGAGTCGTGATGTTTTAGAGTGTGTATTTTTTTCGTGATTATATTTTTTTAGAGTTCCGTACTCGAAGCGTGCGTGAACGTGTACTGTATAACATTTTTTTTTTGTGATGTAACCACAAATTCACAGTTTTCGGATTTTTCCTTTTACGTGTGTTATAAGAGCTACCTGCCAAATTTCGTAATTCTAGGTCAACGGGATATATCCCTATAGGTTTCATAACAGACAGACATCAGTCAGACAATAAAGTGATTCTATAGGCTATAAGGGTTCCTTTTTTCATTTTGGGGTACGGAGCCCTATATATTTAAGAAAATAAAACAAATGAGTCCAAATTCGACCGTCCAATAATATTACGCCATCAGAGAGTTCCAATATTGAGCCTCAATAGCTCAACCGGTAAAGGAGTGGACTGAAAACCGAAAGGTTCAACGGTTCAAACCCCGCCTGTTGCACTATAATTGTCGTACCTACTCCTAGCACAAGCCTGACGCTTAATTGGAGAGGAAAGGGGAATATAAGTCATTTAACATGGCCAAGATTCTTTAAAAAAAAAATCTACCTCCCGCTTCCATCTTCAGAAAAGCTGTGCCACACATCACATCTTATAACAAAGAGCTGGTTATTCCGGGGCTTCTTCCACCTGAGCATAAGCCCAACGCGCTTCAAGCAAAAGAAGCGCCGGAACAAACTGTTATATATGGCACAATCCGAAAAAGGGTCCCAGCTCAGCATTATGCTGTATGCTTTGTTGCACAAGGACATACAGCGCTGATTTTCAGCTGGTACCCTGAACCGGGTGACGTCACGGAATCATAAACTATCAACTACTAACAATAATACCACAATACTATTTATACCTACTAATAAATGTTAATTTAAAACTATATTTACATTTGTCATTGTTATAGTATAAAGTAAGTAAGTAAGTAAAATATGCTTTATTGTACACCAAAACAAAAACAATAGACATATAACAAATACAGCATGTACAATAGGCGGCCTTATCGCTAAAATAGCGATCTCTTCCAGGCAACCTTAGGGTAGAGGATATTATAAAAATTAAAGAAAGCGGAAGGGGTGTACTAAAGTAAATACACATAATATACGTATGTATATATATATATATATATATATATATATATATATGAAAATACAACAGTAAATAAGAGAGGAATAGACGACAGATAAGTGGAATAAAAGTAAAAATAAATAAACACATCAAATGGAGGATAAATAAAATAGCTTCAATTTTGTTTTAAAAATAGATAGTGATTGAGACTGTTTGATATCCAAGGGGAGAGAATTCCATAGCAGTATAGCGGTAACAGTAAATGATTTAGCATAATAAGAAGAGGAGTGTGTAGGAATTTTCAGGCGTAGATTATTTTGAGAACGAAGAGAAAAAGAGTGTGTATCACATCGGTACTCAAAACGTTCTTTAAGATAAAGAGGAATGGAGGGATTGAACAGTATACAGTAAAGAAGATGAAAAATATGAGTATTCCTGCGAAGACGAATCGGGAGCCACTTATACCTAGTATACCTAGTAATATAGTAAAAAGCTGTGATAGCCTAGTGTTTAGGACGTCTTCCTTCTAAGAAGGTCGGGGATTCGATCCCGGGCATGCACCTCTAACTTTTCGGAGTTATGTGCGTTTTAATTAATTAAATATCACTTGCTTTAACGGTGAAGGAAAACATCGTGAGGAAACCTGCAGGCCCGTGAGTTCTCCATAATGTTCTCAAAGGTGTGTGAAGTCTACCAATCCGCACATGGCCAGCGTGGTAGACTATGGCCAAAACCCTTCTCACGCTGAGAGGAGACCCGTGCTCTGTAGTGAGCTGTGTGTGCGGTGATGGGTTGATCATGATGATGATGATATAGTAATTTCGCCTCCTATAAGTATTTTGATTCGCTAATTCTACACATTGTCAAGGTAATGTGTCAGCTATATCGAATTTGCCATCGCTGAATAGCTTGATAGCTCCTTTGTAAACCCTGACAATGAAAACGGATATTACATTACAAGTTCCATTAATGCAATTTTGTAAATTAACTCTTTAATTCAATTATTTAATTACTAATTAATTTATGAAAACAACTGAAGTGGTCAAGTGCGTGAGAGTTAGAACATGTAAAGCGTAAAATTTAACTCCTCACGCGCCATTTTAACTCTCTGGGTCAACTTTCATTTCAAAAGTACGATTTTAATCTTTATTTTTATAGAACCGTACTTTTGAACCATAGAGTTAAAATGGCGCGTGAGGAGTCATTTTTTACGGACTAAAGTTGCGTATCTAGATGGTCATGCTATAGATGTAATTCTATGTGGGATGTAGGTACATTTTAATTTTTTAATTTGCTTGGCGGCCATTTTGAAATTTTTATTATTTGTTGTTATATCGGCAATATAAAACTCTACACACTCAGTGAAAATTTGACAGGCATGCGAACGGAAAGCAGAGACAGGCACCGTGACCCGCAGGCACCTTTCGGGTTCAGAACCCTGTAAACATTTCTTATTTTATTACGGGACCCTAAAAATCAATGGACAGAATTAACTGTTCAGTGTTTCAGACACCTAAATCAGTGCAGGTATTTGATTGGAATCTAACCTAATCGGCACATTAGCACCTTATCGCGCGAGCGGCGCCGTGCCTAGCACTACGTTTCGATAACACAGTGCCCAAGAATTGCAATTCACCTCTGTGACGTGTGAAATCTGATGGATAGATGCATACTCATAAATAATGTTAGTTTTTTAAGAGATTCTATGATGCACCTAACAATCGCAAAACTTACATACAGCCGAGACCGACCTTGACATTGTGATTTCTGCTAATCTGCAAAGCAGTTGTTCAGTGAGGGTTCCGTAATACAGTCGTATTTTTTCGACATTTTGCAATCATAATCGTATTTCTGTTGGATGCTGGTATTTGACAGATCATATTTGTCTTCAGGTGGTGGAGCCTATCAACAGACTGCTGGAGTCCGTGCCGTTCGACAGTGTGTTCTACTCGCTGGACTGGCACCCGCCGGACCACGTCTCCTTCATCGACAATGTGCACATGCGGGAGCTGCATCCTTCCAGTCCGGTCAGTATTCTCTTCATTTGCTTGCTGCACCGGAGAGGCTTACGTATTTTTTGTATATGTACCGTACCTCCTCCACTCTAGCCTCCGCTCTAGCCCAGACTCTATGTACAGGTGTCAGCGGATAAGGCGCAGGCATACGACACGGTCGTGTTCGCGGGCCCTCCGCCCATGAAGCAGCGGCTGTGGCCGCGACACTGCGTTCAGGATACTTGGGGCGCTGAGCTGCATAAGGACCTCAAGGTAAAATAAAATAAAATAAAATAAAAAAGCCATTTATTCTCGTGTTCCTTAGTTAGTTACATAGTAGATTAGTTTTGTTAGTAAGTACAATTTTACTTATTTTCCTAGATTAGTATGGTTAGTAAGTGAACGCTAATTTTTGTATTAATTTTATGGAACATGAGCCCCGTTTCGGGTAAAGGCCTCCTCCAACCTCTTCCACTTCTCCCTGTCCTTGCCCAGATACAACCAGTTCTTCCCTGCAGTTTGTACTATCTCATCAGCCCACCGTTTGGATGGCCTTCCAACACACCTTTTGCCTACTGGTCCTTTCCATTGTGTGGTTTGTATTGTCCATCTGTTGTCCAAGTAACGTGAGACATGTCCAGCCCATTGCCACTTCAATGTAAGAGCTTGATTTAATGCATCGGTCACTTTAGTTTTTTGTCTAATACTGTCGCTTCTTATTTTGTGTATTTTCCTTATTTTCAATATACTCCTTTCCATTGCTCTTTGGGTTGTTGTAATTTGGTGTTTTGCCTTATTTGTGTATACCCATGTTTGACATCCATAGAGTAGACAAGGAAGCAGACAAGTATCTACCACTGTTTTCTTTAGATTTAAGCTGTAATTCCCTTTTAAAATTTCTTTTAATGCCCAAAATTTTTTCCATGTTAGATTTATTCTTCTTTTTATTTCTTCTTCATTATTAGTCTTAGTGAAAGATACTTGTTTGCCTAAATATATATAATTGCAAACATAATCTATGTTGTTTCCGTTTATAACAATAGGTATTTGGTGACTATTGGTCATTATCTTAGTTTTCATTCTGTTCATTTCTAAGCCTATTTTAGAGCTTTCTTGATCGAGAGAGTGGATTAGATCTTCTAACTCTTTAGGTGTTTCGGTTAGCAAAACAATATCGTCAGCAAATTTGAGATGATTGAGGTAACGACCACTCACTTTAATGCCTTTTTGTGACCAGTTCAACTTATGAAATTTATTTTCTAAGACTGCGATAAAGAGTTTTGGCGATAGAGGGTCGCCTTGCCTAACACCTCTTCCTATTTTAAACGGCTCTCCTCTGGTTTCTAGTTTCACCGAGCTAGTGCTATTTTCATATATTTTCCTTAAGATGTTTATATATTTTTGCTCTATTTTACATAGTTTAAGTGCTTCCCAGATTGAGTTATGACTAATGCTGTCAAAAGCTTTGCTGTAGTCAATGAAGGCTAAGTACAGAGGTCTATTAAACTCCCTATACTTCTCGATCACTTGTTCTAGTGTCTGTATATGATCAGTTGTGCTGAAGCCTGATCGGAACCCTGCCTGTTCAATTGGTTGGAAGTCGTCAATTTTTGGGGATATTCTTTTTAGTATTATAGATGCAAAGAGTTTGTATATGCTTGCCAATAAACTGATCGGTCTGTAGTTTCCTATATCTAGCGGATTTCCTTTTTTATAGAGTAAAATTATGTCTGATGTGCACCATTGAGTCGGTACAGTTTCTGTGTCCATTACCATGTTAAATAGTTTTGTGAAGTGAGTAAGTAGTATAGGAGCACCTAATTTTATAGCTTCATTAGCTATTCCATCAGGACCTGGAGATTTTTCGCTTTTGAGCTGCTTTATATGTTCGTAAATTTCAATTTCGTCAATTGGTTTAGTAGTATTTGAATTAGTTCCTTCATTTAGTGCACTTTCTATACCTTTTCCTTTTTCTCTATTTTTGTAAAGTTCTTTATAGAATGCTGTTGCGTGGTCTATTACATCTTTTCTTGTTTTTGTTTCTTCTGCTTGTTGCTCGAGTTTTTGTATCCACGTTTTATGGAAGTTTAATTGCTTGAAAGCTCTTTTAGTGCTTCTAAATTTCTTTAAGTTTGTTGTTATTATGTTTCGTCTGTGTATACTGTAGTCTTTCCAAATTGATCTATTGGCTTGTTTAAATAATTTGCTTAGTTCTTTTTTTAAGTCTTTACTCTTATTTTTCGTTAAAACCAATTCTGTACGTCTTTTAATTAGTTGTTCTGTATTTGCACTAAATATTTTATGTCCTTTATTTTGAGTCCTATTATTTATTGCTAAACTATCTTTTATGATTTTTTCTAATAAATTATAATACAGTTGAACATTAGTCGGTAAGGGGTTTTCCTCAATATGTGATTTTAGGTGATTAGTGTAAATTTTAATTTCTTCGTCCGTTTTTGGAATTTTAGGTTGAGGTTTGAATAATTTTCTACTCTTTTTTGGCTGATTTAATATGAATGTTGCTCTTAGTAGTTTATGGTCAGATGCGAAACTGATTTTGGTAAGAACTTCAATGTTAGTTATTAGTTTTGGATAATTTGTCATGATAAAGTCAATTTCATTCTTGGTTTTTTGATCGGGTGATATCCACGTCCATTTTCTACTTTCTTTTTTCTTAAAAAATGTATTCATAATTGATAATTTATTTTCTAGAGCATAGTCTATGAGTCGGTCACCCCTTTCATTTCTTTCTCCAAAACCGTACTTACCCATTATTAGACTTTCTTCTTTTTTAGGTTGTCCTATTTTTGCGTTGAAGTCACCCATTACTATCACTTTGCTGTCGGCTAGTAAGTGTGCTTTAGTAAGGTCGTTATAGAAATTTTTAATATCGTCTTCGGTGGATCGTTCTGTGGGTGCATATGCCTGAATTAGTGAGATACTAAGTTCTTCAAATTTAAGCTGGAGAAGTGCAACCCTTTCTGAAATTCCTCTGAAATTATAAATGTTGTGTTTGTAAATTTTCTTAACTAGGAATCCCACTCCATGCAACCCCTTGGTTTGGCCGATATAGCATAAAATGTAGTCTTTATACTCCTCGATGTTGCAGCCCATCCTCTTTACTTCCGAGAGTCCTATTATGTCGAAATTGATATTTTCGAGGGCGTAAGTTAGTTGGAGATATCTTTCTATGGATGACAGAGATCTCACATTAAATGTACAGATTTTTAGAGTTTTTTTGATCTTTTCTTTAGGTTTTGCATTTGCATTTATTTTTGGTGGAGGGTTTTGGTCTAGTTCCCCACGAGGACCAGTCGGCTTGGGGAATGTTTGGTTGTTGCCATTATGTAGAACTAGTTTGTTTATTACCTTGCTCTGGTGGCTGATGGCTGTATCCTACAATTTCTGTTCTGATGAGGACGTGGCTGTGGAAAAGGAATTGCTTCTTCCTCTCATCATGTCGAATGCATTGATTCTGTTAGTTTTTGATGTAATGTGGTGTTTGCGAGGTTGTTCAGTGGCTTCTGGTGAGGTTGGTGAGGTTCTTTTTCGTTTATCTTTACCAGGGCCTCCTTCTTTAACTATTATTTTATCGTACTTTATGACTGCATAGTTGCCCTTTTTTCTTTCTTCTATGAGTTTTTCTTGTAGTTCCTTCCTCTTGTCGAGTACTTCTTTTGGATAGTCTTCCGAGGCGTAAATTTCTTTCAGCTTTTTCTTGTTTCTCATTATTTCACTTTTCTTCCAGCCATTTACTAATGACAACATTACTGGTCTAACCTTTTCATTCTTGCTATCAGATTTTCCAATCCGGCGGATTGTGTCTATGTCCCTACAGTCGAGAGAAATATTTAAATCTTTTTTTATCTTTTCCTTTGCTGTTTCTAGAAGCTCGTTCAAGGATTGTTCATTTTCTTTCAGTCCATATATAATAATATTGTTTGCTCTTTTGCTTCTCTCTAAGACAGCTACTTTCTCCTTTAAATTTTGGTTCTCTAGCTTCAATTTCTCGATTTCCTGCGTAAAGGGTACTAATTTATCATCTATTTGTGAGATAATATCTTTGGTTTGGTTAGCCATTTCTATTTTTATTTGGTCAAATAATGCTTGTAAGCTGTCCATGTTGATGGCTTGTTATTTAATTTTGTCGTACAGTTCAAAATCGCACACGCGCACTAAATTATTTTGTTGGCAAATGGATTTAAAGTCCGTTGTAATAAAGAATATAAGCGGTTATACAGGACTAAAATATTTGTCTCATAAATTTTATTCACTAGGGTGGATCCACCTCAAACTACAGGTACTTAATCCTGGCAGTTGTCTGTGCAAAATAAAATAAAAACAAAAGTCTTGAAAACCTGGACTTGGATTGAATCCTGCACTCTTCAGATCGTGCGAAGTTCGCGAATTATGCGTAGGTAGGTAACTGGGTACCTATACTATACAGCATAGACGCAAGCAGTTATCTGATTTCCGATCAACCGCTTTTTGGTACCTATCTATTATTAGGTTATATTCACTTTATTTGCACTATTATTAATTATTTAGATAGATAGAACAGTTTCACATTTTTTTGTAAACAAATGGATAGAATCAAAAATTTTCATTATTCATAAGTACACCCGCTTTTTGTTTGAAAACTGTTCGCTATTTTCGCAGTTATTGGGGCCGATTCTCTAGGCGGTTTTCTAATTTTAAAATGTCTAATATTAGACTTAGAAAGGTGTGTTATTCTGAAAACCCACTTAAATGACAGGTCTAACCTAAAATTGAATTTGACAGCACTAAACTATTCAATTTAGATTTTAAAGAGCAAAAGTTATTCTGTTGCACGAACTAAATGCCTAAATTAAGAAACGTCAACCTAAAATTTTCTAAAATTAGAGTGGACCTCACGAGGTGCCCACTAAATTTAAAGAGTCTGCTTAAATGGCAAAATGGACGTGTTTTGAAAGAAATATTTTTATTTGAGTTAAGAATTGTTATATTTAAGATAAAAAAAGTGTCTTACAAGTGTTTTAATTAAATTTAAACTTTATAAAATGGAAATATACGTGGTTTCTCTGGCTCGTCGTTAATTCGCAAAAAATAAATAGGTTGGTTATCTACTTTGTTGTCTAAGAGTATCAGACACCTCCACAGACATCCTGGCGGCTTCAGCAAGGCAAACCTAAGATCCTTAAGTCTCCTTATTTCTTAACTAGCAAGTGGCAGCTGTTCGAAAATCCTGTGGGACTAGGATACTTTTCTGTAGGTACTTAGCTTACCTACCTACCTAATAAAAGTAGCCTATAAGTATATCCTTCACTAGTATGTGTCCTTGTGAAAAATCTCTGTGCCCAACTAGGTTAGATGCATAAAGGAACATACCCAGAGACAAAAACTTGCATAGGTAGCTACCTAAATATTAGTGTGAACAAAATCTTTGCCAATTAGGTATGCCAAGGTAAAACTTGATGCCTTGTTATCATTATCAATGAGATTAATTCCTAATACCTACTACTTATTGCTAAACATATCAAAAATAAAGCAGAATAAGTGTGGTGGTAGAGTAGTAGTTAGTAGTACTTATAATAAAGTTTAAGTTCTAAAATCTTAATGAGTTCACCTAAAGGTTTATTTATAGGCTAAATTAACAGATTTTACATTTAGTTATGTCTTATACTTACATACCCCTAGTATTGAACTAAGTACTTGAGTAGTACCCAGTTACTTCTTTATTTTCAACTCAGTAGATACCTACCTGCTTGAAAGACTACCTATTACCTGCATAAGTAGGTACTTGCTAACTACAGTACAGTATAGATAACTACAACTAACTGACTTAGCCTGGGTTCACTTTAATCATCTGATAAGTTTTAGTTGAGAAGTACCTAGTAGATACATCTTGTAATTCCTAAACATATCATGATAGGATCTTGTTGAGTTTACCTATATAGGTATACCCATACCCATATGGGTATCACATTTCAGGTTAACTAGCTGACCTGCCTGAGTTGTACCTGCCCCAGCTTTGTTCGGGTGGAATAAGTACCTATGTAAGTATCTGAAAATTATGTCGTAGTTGTCTATATACCTACTTACAGTAAACGTTCCTTACATGCAAATTCTCAAGTTTTTAAACTCAGCAGCTTAATAAATTACTAGACTCAGGAGTCAGCAGCTTATATGCTGACGTCAGTCAGTCAGTTTATATTTTTACATTTACATAATATGTACAGAAGAGAGAGAGAAAAGCTAGGACTTCTCCATAACGTCCTCAAAAATGTGTGAAGTCTGCCAATCCGCACTTGGTCAGTGTGCTAGATTTTGGCCAAAACACCTTATTCTGAGAGGTGACCCGTGCTCAGTAGTAGTGACCCGGCGATGGATTGATAATGATGATGATGATGTACTGACCTAGCTACCTGCCTTTAGGTCAACGGGAAGTATAGGGTACTTCCCGTTGACCTTGGGTTTCATGACAGACAACAAAGTGATCCTATAATGGTTCCTTTTGAGGTATGGAACCCATAGTTAGAAGAGAAATAACGTCAAAAAATAATTTGATTTCTTTTATCTTTTCTAGATCTATTTTATTGAAAACTAGCTGACTAAAGTTTTCTACACATACCTATAATTCTAAAAATTAATACAGAAATCTATAGACTCAACCTTTATTTAGTTTGAAATCTATAGATCTCTGACTTTGCATAGACTTAAGATACTGATAAAAGAGACAGAGTTATATCATTGGCATAAATCTGTCTCGTTTTAACCGAAACTTAAGTCAGAGCAAAGTCAAAGTATGCTCTCTACACATATATGCTTAAAGTATTATGTTTTAACTATGTCTAGTCTGAGCTAATTCAAAGTATAGGTACTCTATAGATTTTAGCCAAAAAATATGCAAACCTCAAAAAATGTTTTTATAATTGTTATGGCGAAGTCTGCATTGAAATTGATATAAATAGGGACTGAAAACTAATTTTGAACTATTTATACCTATAGATTATAAATTTCATTTTCAGGTAGTAGTAGTAGTACAACTTAGTCATACTACAGCTGCTCAGTATGATGGAGGCAAGAATTTCCTAACAAAAGCAAGAAAACTTCAATCAGATGATTAACAATTACTTTTATTAAATAAAATAATAAAATAATAAACAAATGTTTCATTCTGTACTGTACATAATTAATATTTATTTCAATAACATTTAAATAAAAATTAAGTTTAGAAAACAACTGTTCATTTTTGGTAGATGAGTGACGGAACATCTTTTTAACCCGCAGACTCCATATACTTGGTTTCATGAAATGGGCTGAAATAAAAATTATCAACGTTGAAAGTTTGTTATGATGATGTGTTCAAAGGTCTAATGTATGCTACACTTCAATTTTTTGCTATGCATACTAGCTGTTTTCTATGCAATTAAGCATCACTTTCTTTAACGGTGAACCAAACCATTGTGAGGAAACCTACATGCCTGAGAGTTCTCCATAGTGTTCTCAAAGGTGTGTGAAATCTGTCAATCTGCACTCGGCCAGAGTGGTGGACTATGGCCAAACTTCCCGTTTTGAGAGGAGACCCCTGCTCAGTAGTGAGCCGGCAATTAGTTGATCGTGTGATGATACTAACTGTCGCCTGTAATTATTATTTTTATATAGGTATGCTACACTTCCATTTTTTGCTATATTATAATATGTACTAGCTGTTTAATAAGCAATTAAGTATCACTTTCTTTAACCATGAAGGAAAACATTGTGAGGAAACCTACATGCCTGAGAGTTCTCCATAGTGTTCTCCAAGGTGTGTGAAGTCTGTCAATCTGCACTTGGACAGAGTGGTGGACTATGGCCATTCTCTTCTCATTTTGAGAGGTGAGCTGGCAATGAGTTGATCATTATGATGATACCAGCTGTTACCTGTTATTATTATTATTATACACGTAGGTATATACATTCAATCTTGATCTTGTAGGTACTTTCATGCCTTAAATCACATTACCGCCTTAGTTTGTTGAATTCATAGCAGAATTCATGGATACCTCGTTCCACGTCCTTGCACGCCAGATTTGTAAGTATACCGCCAAGTTTCAGAACTTCCTCGCTGTATATTCCTTTACCTGTATATTCAATGTACTCTGTGGCAGTCAGTTATTTAGAATGATTGCTTTTCATCTGTTTGCATTGATTTCCTTATTAACAAGAGTTTGACAATTAGGTACCTCGGTGATTTCGAGGTAAGATTCCAAGCAAAATTCTTTGCTTTTATCTATTTTATGCACATAACCACTATTTTCACAAAGTTTTGTAACAAAAACTAAGATTCTTTATCCACAAAACATAAAGAAATTAGGTTAGAAATTATATTTGCAACAAAAATAATAGATCAGTTTTTTAACTGGTTTTACGGCTCTGGGTTCTAGCACTTTTGATCAAAGACTTAAGCCTACTTCACACGATAAAATGAACAAAACTTCAATTTTCGACACTTTTATTGTGATTCGACCTAAATAAATCAAGTAAAGTTATTATTTTTGTATTTCAAGTAACATCGTTCGATATTTTTCGCAAAAAATAGTTTTAAGATTAAAGGGGAAAATCAAACACAACATTAGTGCAGTTCTTGTTATCTTAAATAGCAACACTTACTATTCAATTCAAACGTCATTTTAGACGGCCATTTAGGATGTTTAAATTTAGTTGAAGCAAAATTGCGAATGCAGCTTAGAAATAGAAATCCTAAAATTAAAGAATCTAAAATTTAGTTTAGGTTTAGGTTAGGGTACAACAGAATTAGCACCACTGTCTCGTTTTGTGCGTGAGTAATAGAACAAATACACTTTAGTTATACTCTGATCGTTTAATAACTGTTTAAACACATTAAATGACTTGTTTAGACGACACTCGTTCTTAGTTTTGATAACTGACGTTATGGCCGACACTGTTATCGAAATTTTTGCAACTAATTACGAGTTTTATGAGCACATAACACTTGTACACATTAATTAGACTAAATTGAACTCAACAAGAATGCAACAACCACATAATAACGCTTTTAGATGTTTTTAATGCAATTATTTTACGGAGCCGTTAATAAAGCCTCAAGGTATGAAACAAAAAATCAGGCGTCAAGGGACGCCCGACAGCATTTTCAGTGAAATTACTTTTGACCAGACTGGGCTGGATAGAACTGGCTCGAACCGATCTCGTGTGTGACTGGTCCAGTCCAGTCCAGTAGTCTACCAAGTGCTCGCTCACTATTGGCTACAATGCATTGATGCAGCAAGAATCGCACAAATTCAACCAATCACAACAATTGATTTTGTAATAATTATTGATGCAGGTTTTACGAAATCGACCTACTGGCCTAAATTATGTTCGTTTTGGCACTTTCTCCAGATCGTAGATAACGCCGTGAAGGTGTACAAAGGCACGAATCCAGAAGTAGACTCGTACTCGGTGTTCTGGGACAACAAGAAACTAACTGACACCAGCCTGAGCACGCAGCTGCGCTCGCGCGGAGCTACCGACATCTATATATGCGGGCTGGCGTACGACGTATGTGTTGGTATGTTAATTGAAATCTTTGATTAACTTCATCATTATCGTGTGCCTTCTTCGAAACGAAATGTGGAGGTCATCATGCGAAAAGCTTCTCTATTAAAAGCCGCCTCTTTTAACTTTGTGTAGCTAAGCCCTGTCCACCCCTTATATCGTCCAACCATTTGCGTCTTTGGCGACCTGGAGTCCTTTTGCCTTCAATTCTTCCTTCCAAAACTAATCTTGGAAAAGAGAATTGGGCTCCTCTTTGTAAATGTCCAAAGAAAGCGAGCTTCCTTCGCATGATAGTGGACATGAGTTCATGGTCCACAAAGACATTGTGGACCATTTCCGGTACCTTAGTGTTAGCTGTAAAGCTGTTCCAGGTTATCTTGAGCACTTTCCTGTAGATCCACATCTCAAAAGCTTGCAGGCAATTATTTGCTTCCTGTTTGAGAACCCAAGTTTCACAACCATACAAGATGGTGGACCAGACATAGCACTTTACAAGGCTTTGATTAAATTTAAGAGCTTTCTATTTTGCATAGGACATGATCAGTGCCTTTCGATTTGGAAAAATGTGCAGGATTTCAACTTTTACAGTAAGATTCAAAAATTAAGGCTTAATTTCACTACAGGTCACGAGGATTTTCGGGATACTGATTACGAAAATGACGGTCATTTTCGAATCCAAAATAACGGAATTACATTTTTGGAAAAACTGAAATTACGCTCTCTTTTTTCTGAAGGTTTTAATATGAAGTTCTTTTTTTCCAGGGGCTACAATAGCAGACGCCCTGGCTATCGGTTACCGCGCAATCCTCATAGACGACGCGAGCCGCGGAGTGGACTTGGCAGACATCGAGCGCACCAAGCAGACCATCGTCAACAACAATGGCGTCATCGTGGAATCGCATCAGGTGATACTTCTTTCTTTCTTCTCCCTGGGCTGGTTCCCGCACTTAAACGTTTCCGTCTGTTGTGCGTGCATTGCCCCTCCCCGCCACACGACAAATACAGGGTGTAATCGGAACGCTAGCAAAACGGAGATCATTATTTTTGGGCCTTTTCTGAAAGTGCCGGCCAACGAAAATGAGGAATTATCAAACTTGTATACCGTACCGTACCGTTCCGTACCTCAAAAGGAAAAACGGAACCCTTATAGGATCACTTTGTTGTCTGTCTGTCGGTCTGTCAAGAAACCTACAGGGTACTTCCCGTTGACGTAGAATCATGAAATTTGGCAGGTAGGTAGATCTTATAGCTGACATTTAGGAAAAAATCTGAAAACCGTGAATTTAGGGTTGCATCACACAAAAAAAATTAAATTGTGGTCATAAACTAATAGTTAGTATTTTCAATTTTCTAAGTAAGCTAACTATATCAAGTGGGGTATCATATGAAAGGTCTTCACCTGTGCATCCTAAAACAGATTTTTATTTATTTTTACCCATCATAGTTTTTTAATTATCGTGCAAAATGTCGAAAAAATACGACTGTAGTACGGAACCTCGTTGCGCAAGCGTTGTTGGCTGGCATTTTCAGAAAAGGCGAAGCCGGGGCGGGTCGCTAGTGTATTTATAATCGCTAAAACTTTCGTTAGGTATTGGTTTGCTTCTATCTTTTGTCACAAAACTATTTCTTTTTTCTAGATATTAGCGATGGTGGAGGGGCGCGACCGGCGGCCGGAACTAGGCTACAAGCTCGCCATGGAACTCAAGAGCGCAATGGACGACGAACAATGCACAAATTCCTTAAACAGAGGGTAGATCGAAAAACCATTTCCATAACAATATTATAAATGCGAAAGATGTATGTCTCTCTGTATGTTTGTTATCTTTTCACACCCCATAAGTCCCATCAGCAAAGTTCGTTTTGAAAAACTACCTTGCCGATTAAAACTTGAATGTACACCGATGAAATACAGACCGTATCGCTTGACGTTAAGGTTTGAAACACAACAACAGGCAGTAGGCACTCGTAAACAGGGAACTCGTGCTATCTCGCTCATAATTCGCGCGTACAAAACGTGTCGCATAGAAGGACTATGATTGGCTGATATATTTTTGCGTCATTCAAAAATAAGACTTCTGCGCAGGTTCATGGGCGTAACTTACAAAAAATGGTAGTACTGTAACAGATTTTGACGAATGGTAGAAATGCTCGCAAATATCTCGGAGGCGGACAGAGATTACTTTTTATACCGAAAAAAAAAGACTTACTACGGGACTTTCTAAAAATTTCAATCCATACGTTCGTCCGCATCATCATTGCGGGCATCATCTAATTATTATGTTAGTACATATTATTCTGTGTTATTATTTACTAACAATTTACAAACAGACAGACTTTCGCATTTATAATATTAGTACCTATGGATCTAATACATATTATAATTAATTAATTTTAAGGAAAAAAAAGCATGAATATCGGCAGAATATTAATTTAATCACCTGATTTCAAGAAAAAGTGTTTATAGAAGAAAGATGTAACTACTTTCTTCTATAAATTTCTCCATGTTATAACTTTCTAAAATTTGGTTTCTTTTCACACAAAAACGTTTAATATAATCACGTTTGGACTTAGATTATATTTATTATGTAAATTTAACACTGAAAAAAGATTGGATCCAAATTTTTCAAATATAAAACTAATTTATAATCGTATTTTTGAAAGGCAAGGCATTGCCTTATTGCCTCTATGAGATGCTAACCGCCTGATACCAGGGTAATGAAAGGCCTTAATAATTCGTAACAAAAATGCTATTCATTTTTTTTTAAATTTACGAACCATTTCGAAGTATAAGTCCCGCAAATTGCTATTGCGCTGAAACCATGTCTCATTAACATCGAAATGACGTCATTTGACGTATATTTAAGTAAAAATATACCATCAGCTCGAAACTTCAGTCTAGTACTGACGTCACTAAAATGGCGGCCACGAAATAAATAATTTATCTTTATGGTGGTGGTATGTTGTTTTTGCGTGGATTTGTGTTTCTTTTTGTATCTAAAAAATTGTATTATGATTTATGAGGAAACATTTTAATTCTATTCCTATTTAATGATGAGGAGGGATCTCCACAACAAATACAATGTTCCTTAATTTATTCCTAAACTTACGAATAGCTAGAGATTGTGTAAATCAGTCTTATCCAATAATGGTTCAATCAGAGTAGCCTTGGATGTGAATAGATTTTTTTTATACATTATTATTATACGTATTACGTATACATTCTTTTATCTAAATATATAAAAGCGAAATACCACTCACTGACTGACTGACTAATCACGAAATCTCAGAAACTATTAAGCCTACAAACTTGAAATTTGGAAGGTATATTCTTTATAGGACGTAGGTGTCAGCTAAGAAACGGTTTTGATAAATTCCCCCCCTAAGGGTGTGAATGGGGTGGTCGAAGGTTGTATGAAAGTCCTATGTTTTTGAAGTTAGAGACATGAAAATTAGCATTTAGGTATTCTGGATTCCGTGCCTTAAGGTGTGACCGAGTGAGTAGGTAAGTGCGGCCTTTTGCAGCGGGAAAATTTCAGATCTCATGAGAAACCAGAAATTTTACGCGGACGAAGTCGCGGGCAACTGCTAGTCTCTATATATAAAATTCAAAGTCTTCAAAGAGTGACTGACTGACTGACTTAGATATCAACGCACAGCCTAAACCGCTGGTCCTAGAGTGTCCTTTGTAAAGAATAGATATCCACTAAGAAAAACAATTTGAAATTCCACCCCTAAGTGGGTTAAATGGGGGTTGGTAGTTTATATGAGAGACCTATGTTTTTGAAGTTACAGGTGTGATAATCGGGATTCAGATTACTATTTATAAATAATAAAAAACTGTAGGTATCAGTTATTTTGAGAAAATTTGCCCCTAAGAGGGTGAAATTAAGATAAAAAAATAAAATAAAAATCTTTTTTATTCGTATAAACTTTTACAAGTACTTACGAATAGTCGGATGCATCTACCACTGGTTCGGAATGCCTTAAGGTTGGAAGGTTATATGAAAGTCTTATGTTTTTGAAGTTAGAGATGTGAAAATCTACGCGGACCAAGCGCGGGAATCTGCAAGTTATTTACATAATCTTCGTTTTATTTTAATTCATTTTTTAAACTCACAGACTAGTTCGGATAAGCCTAGTTTATACAATCTCTTATTAACTACAAAAATTATTATTAATTCACATTTATCTTAAGCAACAATAGAGCTTCTGAAGCAGATGAAATAGTATTTATAAGTGCATATTTATTTTATTTGTACTTAATAATATAAAAAATACAAGGTTCTGGTCAAGGCTGTTCCTACATAACAGCTCAAGTTTAAAAAAAACATACATATATTATATTTTCACTGTTTAAATTTTACTTGCTTTAACGTAGTAAAACATCGTAAGAAAGTCTCTGAGAGTTTTCCATAATAATCTCGGTGGTGTATGAAGTCTACCAATCCGCACTTTGTCATGGTGGACTGTGACCTAAACCCTTCTTATTCTGAGAGGAGACCCGCGGGGTGGTTACGTAAAACGTTGCAGTAGGGACAGCAACGCGACAGCAGTAGCAATGCGACAGTTCATTTGCTGTCTCTCTTCGTCTTCTTATTTGTGGCTATTGCTATCTCTCTCTAGCCGCTGTTACGTGTGACGTTTGACAGCAATGATCGAGATTGACGCCTGTCGCGAGATACGTAAACACCCGCCGCATTCAGTAGCGGACCGACGGACGATGGATTAAGATAAATCTTAAAGAAAATACATTCCGGAAGGAATTTTATTTTCTGTTATGTTTATTTATTTCGGGATAATCCAGACATGAGCTACTTGGCGGAACAGTCTTAACTAATATATAAAAAGAATAGTATAAGAATAACAAAATGCCAGTAGAAAAGTTAATCCAGTGAAAGACTAGACCTAAGATACTCTCGTAGAGAAGAGTGCTATTTGCTATTAATTTAGACGCAAAATAACAATCAAAAAGTACCTAATAGAAAGGTTATGGCTGACTTAACGTTAAAAAAAAACGTTGGGAAAAAGTTGGGAAATAGTTAAATTATTAACAAGTTGGGAAATCTCACTTATTCATGACATTGTGGCTAATTGTGTTGTGCCTGTCAATCTCTAAATTGACAGGTCATTTAGTAGTATCCTTTATCGCCAGGAGTATTATAAAAGAGATAGCAAGCATTTAGACCTGCCGTTTTAATTAAGTTTAGAGATTGTGTATGGAAGAATAGCTAATTTTAACGGGTGTTTAAGTATTTATTCAATAATAAGTATTTATTTAGTAATTTATTTTATGTAGGATCGGGTTGACAGTACCTTAATAGGCTAAGAAAAATACATATTAAGTAATAAAGAATAATTTAAGTACTTATGTCTTCTATTGCACGAAACGCAAAATGTCCGTCAGAAAATTCTGACAATAATGTGTCGCCTAGAATAGACAGACACACTTATTTTATTTAGGCACAGTACGCGGCAGAAAGTAATGTACATCGAACTTTAGAAGGATATAGCAGATTTGTAGAGCATTGTCTCAGTCATTGAGACCGACAAAACGTCATATAGGTTAGTGACAGCGACAATATGCTCTACAAAGCCGAAATGTCATTCTATAGGCTGATGTACATTACTTTCTGCCGCGTAGGTACTGCATGCAGTATGTGTATAGATTATGTCTGCGTGTTAGACAAAAAAAAATTCGCACACTTAAATGTAGACATTCCTATTAGAATAAATTAACATAAATCTATTTATTATTTAATAATAACATAGAAGGAAGGTAACGGTTAGTGAGATAGTTATTTATTTAACATTCAAAATAATATAAACTCTCTTTGTAGATATCTTTTATCAACGACTTCTATAGACTGGTAACAGGGCGCCACGTTTTGAAGCAAACTCGTAGGTGTCGTTTTTTTTCAAAGGTGCGTGAACACCGCGCAATATTTGCGGCTAGGAGCATTATGTCGCACAGGAATATATCTGCGTGCGTATAAATGGAGTTTGCTCTCAGACTAAAGGTATGATTCCGAACCACGCTGCACGCAGCAGCGCTGACGCAACAGTGCTGTCACCAGCTGTCACAGTCCTGTTGGGGACTACTGGTCCCCATACAATCGCTATAAGCTTATATGACATTACATTCCGAGCTAGGCAGCAATGTCGCGGCAGCAATGTAGCGGAACATTGCGGCAGAGCTGCTGCGTGCAGCGTGGTTCGGAATCATACCTTAAGAATCAAGGAGACTTGGCAAAAAAAAAAATAACACCTTGTTAGAGCAAGCTAGGTGCATAGAAAAGCTCTGAAGAGTGATAAAGACAAAAACACATTTTTTGTCTTTGTCATACATTAGCTTTTTTGTTGGGCACAGTTGTCATCTGTGCACAACACACCTCTGTGATAGTAATTTGCGAGTAGAATATTACGAGTTTTTATTTAGTTTTCTGTTTTAAATTTAGTATTGAAGGTGTGTAGCTGTAAAAGTTGTAGCGAACGCAAATTATGAAACATAACCTTTCATACGATTGATATATTTCATATGATTTCTTTTGTTGTTTTATCCCTTTCGGGTATACGCGTCTGACAAGTCTCCTTGATTCTTAGTCAAGCCTTTGCTCCACTTTTTAAAATATGAATGTACCTATGTATCATAATATATGTATTAGCCATTGGCGTGCACAGCATTTGAAGCCAGGGTAGGCATTAGTTAGGTAGGAACCTGTTTACTGACAGGTCATAATGAAAAATATGCATTGAGCTATTACAACTGGGGTAAGCAGTGCATTTATGCCTCTATGACCTGCACGCCACTGGTATTAGCTTTACCTATCTGGAGTTTTCTAGGTAGTAATGTTTTTGTGAGTGTTTTATTGATATTTTTTTTTCATTTTTTGAAAGACCTGATTCCAGTTTGAATCTATATTTGAGGTATCTACAAATTGTCTAGAAATTGTGTCGTTTAAGTAATTTATTAGATGTGACGCTATTGTACCTTATTTTGTCATCAATGATGATAAATAAAGCATTTTAAATTCCATTCAGACTTTCCTTCTAACCTACTTCAAAACCAATATAATTTTTATTACGCATATTTAAAGTTAATTTGAAAAGTTACCCTTAGGGCCTGCACAGACGAGGGAGTATTATTGTCCGCGGAGGACAAAACTCGCTTATCTTCTTCTATGGAGTTTCGCCTTCAGTCTAGTGTTGACATCACTAAAATGGCGGTCAAGCGCATTTTACTTTAGCGCGTAGGGCAATTTTTCAAATTAATCACTTTCAAATTAAGCACTCTGATGATACTTATACACCTCGTGAGTAAAAGAAACTAGAATTTCTTTAAAATAATACTTTTATTTCATACAGAAATGTGATATGTCTACACCTTAAAACTTATTACATACAAATTAACTAATTTTGATTTTTGACAAATTAATTCATAATTGAGCAGTAAAATTGTTTTAACAAATTAAAAAACTACATTAATAAGGCACAAAGTGCTTAATCCATACACTATTATCTCAGTTATATTTTATATTTAAGTACTGGGCGACTTTGTTACGGAAAAAAATAAAAAACTTCTCATCACATAGAACATGTTCTAAAGAAATGTTCTCATGAGTTATAAAGAAATATAGCTTTACCAATAGCATCTAATCTAATTCGCTAGTAGCGGCAGTTAACAGCTAAGAAGAAGAGTAGGTATGTTGTTTATGGAAACGCAATAAATTGAAATTGAAGACCGACTATGTGATAGGTGACATTTGCACATTGCCTTATCAAAATTTGTGAAGACTGAAGGGTAAGCGACCACGACGTGCGACAGAACAGACGTGCCATAGAAAACAGTTGTTAGGCTGAGATCTATAAAGCGTACTTTAACTTTGTTGATAACGATTAGTTAAAACGAGACATATTAATTATGCCAGCGATATAACGCTGTCTCGTTTTAACAGCCATGTCTATCATTGTAGTAAGGAAGTCATGGTCAGAATGCGCTCTATAGATCTCAGCATAAGAGCTAGCGCGCACCACAGTGCGGTGAGTAGCGGTGCGTTTAGAAATCCGTAAATTTGAATTTAAATCTATCAAAATCTGGTTCGGAATTAATTCCGCAGTGCGTGCGCTTCTATGCAGTTCTATAGTTTACAGATTTTGCGAGAAAAAACGTACGAAAATTCACTGTGGTGCGCACTTTCTCTAAGTGTCGCAAGTCACGGTCGCGTAGCTCAAAAAAGTTTAGCGCGCAAAAGTAGTCCAACCTGAACACTAGACTCTAGAGGTCTGACGTGTGCATTGTACAAAAATAAATGTCAGCCGGGCTTGTGTTTTTAATCCTTCATCTGCACAAACCGCCATGTTTCAACTTCAGATTGGACTATTTTTGAGAGCATTAACATTACATATTTTTATCCTACATTTTAAAGCCACCCAGTGAGTTTTGCAACTAACTCAGCCGACTTCTATCCGATTGCATCATCACTTACCATCAGGCAGTAGGTGAGATCGCAGTCAAAGGCTAATTTGTCATTGATTAAAATAAACTTGTAATACATGTTTGAGATTCAATATTTTTCTATTACTAATCAGGTAAAATTGACAGTTTGTAACTAGACTATAACTATATAGGAACAGAAGAAATATTCGCACTAATATTGTACAGAATATTTCTTTTAAAATAAAAAATTGGACACTTGTTCCTTGGTAAGTTATGTTGCTGTCTAAAAACAACTTAAAATTTATCAAAGCACCAAACCCCTAAAATACCAAATCGAAGTACGACAAAGCATATAAATATTCTGTTCACTTCATTATAGCGTAACGAAATCTCTACTGTAGTAGGTGCACAGTGCATAATATACTCTTCCGGCCGCGATCTGTGTAACTGTCACTGAGTCGGCCAATCACGGCAGTGGCCATTGCCGCATGATAACCTTTGCGATTTAAGTAGATGTGTATTCTATAGGTCGCATTTCGTAAAACCTGCATCAATCATTAATACAATCTTAATTGTTCTGATTGGCTAAATTTGTGCGATTCTTTTGCATTGTAGCTAAAAGTGAGCGAGCGTCAACCAATCAGAGGTGATTGCAATTGTGACATTGTAGCTGTCGAATGTGGTAGGATTACCGCAATCGAGCAGCAGGACATATTTCCGAATGACTATGAGTTATGACTGTTGTTAGATACGCGCCTTCTATGCTTTATCGTTCACTGCTCTGAATACAATGATTATAAGTAATAACTATGCAGCAGTAATGCTAGAAATGACTTCTCGCCCCAGTTTGTGAGCGACAAAGTCCAGTATAGTCATGACTAGCTCGCGCTTACTCGCAGAGCAAGCCATGAGCACGTTGAGCGCATGCACGTAGTCTGCGGGGTCGAGGCGTCGCAAGTAGTTGAACACTATGAATGAGAGCTCCTTTAGTTGGGCTTTTACTGAATCCCAGATTTCTCTAAGCGACACCATGGCTGTAATGTAAAAAAACAACTTTTTTGTTATTGGAATTAACAACATGTTTCAAAAGATAGGGTCTATAGGTTAAGAGTTGAAAAAGTAGACAAAATTCGTAGGCATCATGTAAAGTGACTGACTCAATGCACAGCTCAAACTACTGGACAGATCGGGCTGAAATTTAGCATGCAGATAGCTATTGTGACGTAGAGATTTGCTACAAAAGGATTTTCGAAAATTCAACCCCTAAGGGTTAAAATAGGGGTTTAAAGTTTGTGTAGTCTAGTTACGAAATAAAACTCACTGGATACCCCAAAGCCAGCTGCTCCGCCAAGGCCTGCACCCAATGCAGCCCCCATCCTCCCACCAGCATACCCCCCTACAAGCCCGCCCGCCAGGGCAAAGGCCCCCGTTAACATGGCCGCCTCCGTATCCCATTTCACTCTTATGTCAAATGCATCAGCTGTAACGTAGAATATTGTCCTATACAGTATACACATTGATTATATTTTTATTATGTGTAAAAAAAGAATTAACAAGAGGAATAAAAAGTCCACATTAGGACCTCCAAAGACCAGAATTATAATACTATTTCTTCTATACTGTGTTTTGTATCTTCTCTTCCTCATCAACAACAACACCAGCCATTCAACTCATCAAGGTTGTCTACCTCTACCTACTTTAAAAAAAAAGTTGAACTTATACCGAACAGACAACAAAATACGGAATCCGAGACTTCAGAAGTTTGCCTTGGAATGATTTCCTACGCAGACACTGTCTGATTTAGGTACAATATTAACGTAGTTTCTAAAATGTTGGACATCTTGTCCTAAAATTATGAAATTATTTTTTTATATGCCGTGGGAACTCTTTTCTTTTCCGGGATAAAAAGTAGAATGTCCTGCCCCGGGAGGTAAGCTCCAACCAAATTTCATCAAAATCGTTAAACTGTTGGGCAGTGAAAAGCTAGCAGACAGGCAAACAGATAGACACACTTTCGCATTTATAATATTAGTATGGAATGGATTAGCAACTTACCTAATTTCAGTATGATTCCCTCAATCCATCGCTGGTCAAAATTTATTTGTGTCGACATAATATTATAGGGTTCAACGACAGAGGACATCGTGATTTATTACGCACAAGCACAAAAATATTACGTGTTTTGATTTTGGCTTGATTACTGATGCTTTGGATGGAACACAGCCAAATTAAATAACGAAATGTGTTCAAATTTTATTCCAAATAAAAAATTACAAAATATTTACCTTTAAAAATATTACCATAAATTACAAAATTTTGCAGAAATACCTCAGAATAAATACCTGAGAAATACCGACCGACCTGAAAAAAAGTTAGACACCGCCACAGACCAGTGCCACAGGCTGCTGCATTTGTCAATTGTCAAATCAGAGACATCACAATTCACAACTATGCATCACAAGCATAGAGATAGTATATAGGTACATCACAAGCATAACAACAACAACTACAACAACCAGAGACAATCTGAATAACCGTTATTTCGAGTCTAATTTCAAGTTCCTTCGAATTATTCTTTTAAAAATACTCTGAGTTTTAATAATTTCTAGCTAATCTGTGTAAAGCCAGAAGAAGAACAAAAAAAAATCTACCAGATTCTTTTTTCATAGATAATATTATTTAGGGTTCTTATTACATAGGACATACAGTAGGATTATATTATAGGTACATAGGACAATACATAGGTCAGCGGACTGGATGAAACTAGGCTTCCCCTAGTTTCATCCAGTCCGCTGTTCATCTATTGTCTGTCTGTGTCACACAGCTATTTTAATTTAAAGGTTAAAATGAATAATATTAATTTATGTTATGTACCGCACCATACACATAATTTTTTTTTATATTTTTCTGGGTTTGTTCTTACCTCCTGAGCTCAAAAAGCAAGAGCCGAAAAAAGCCCTCGGTTATTAAACAGTTTTTGGAAAAATTACACTTGAAATCAAACGGTTCTGACATTTTATCATCAATCAAAATGCATCCCTTTTTACATATTTTTTTACTATTTTTATTAATACCTACATTTTTATTTCATGGCAATTTAACATGTACCTACAAGCGTTTTGTTTGAAAAGAAAGTTTAAAATAAAACGCTTGTTTTAAATAAGTTTAACATAAAAACAAAATAAAGCAATAATAGAGAAAGAAGAAAAGAACGAACATAATATTGCTTGACAAAATAAATATTCCTTATTCTATAGCTTCGGAAATCAGAAACTCGCACAATTATTATCTTAAAATCACACCTGAACTAGTTAATTATTTGGTATACTTATTTAAATATCAATTTTTATGTAGAGTCAAATATTCATCAGGCGTTTTTGTTGGAGTTATAATAATTGAGTATGTATAGTACGCGACAGGTCAAGATGGCAATCGGGGTGGGGACGCCCCGCACATCCCCCAGGCTCCCGGTGCGGATTTGGCCGTTGGCGTGGGTGACATGCATGTGTGCGTGGCGTCCCCCCACCTCTTATCCCGATTGCCATCTCGACCTGTCGTGAACTATAGGTACCTAGGTATATTTTATAGTCATTTCTTAAAGTCAAGTAAAATCATAGTTAAAGTCAAGTTCTGTCTAGCATAACATCCGTTATAAAATTAGTCATTCAACTGTACCTATCTACTTGGAAGTAAGCACATCAAAATCGTTTTTACAAACCAGCGGACAAACTGGATAATATTTGTTTCCCTAAAATATCAGAAGTGACCTGCAGAATAAGCATGGCTAGCTGCGAGCTGTGTCCACTATTTTGCATCAGGAATTTGGCGGCCATTTTGTAATCTTCGATTCCCAGTCCAGCTAGGTAATCGTAGACGATATCAAATAACTCCCACAGCTTTTCTTTTATATCTTGCCAAATATCACGCATTGATACGACTGAAACAAAGACAATAGAATTTTTTAAATTCAAATAAACTTTTTACTTTCTGTTTTAGAGTCGATGTGAATCTATCGATGTGGGTTCGTTCCCCTATAATGATAAAAAGTAGGTAGGTGCTCTGTGCGTTCGAACTTTGAAATGCCGGTGAAATGTGAATGACTAAAAGTAAGGTCAGATCAAGGTCAAAGAAATCCTGGTTGAGTCACAATCTGAATTTTGTCATAAAAAGTTCGTAACAATAACTAAGTAGGTAAAATTTAAATAATGAAGGATTTCAATTTATAGAAAAATTAAATCGAATCAAAAAATTGGGATGATAATTCCAAGAACTGCATTCAGTCTAGCTAGTCTAACGACATAGTTACGTAACTAGGTACCTATTAGATTTCAAAGATGTAGCTGAGAATTTTTATAACAAAAAAAAGAGAGAAGTTTCGAGAAAAATAATTCTTACCGACAACTCCAAGTCCGCAAACTCCACCAATCGCACCGCCCACCGCTGCACCAGCTTTCCCTCCATAGTGCTTGCCAATCAGACTTCCTGCTAAAGTCAGCCCGGCAGTTACAAGGACAGCCTTCTTTGTTCGGCTGTCGTTTAGAAGAACACGGAAGTTAAATTGGTCGCTGATGGATAGAATCAGATTTTCGATTGATCTAGGGTCGAAAGGCAGGTTGCTGGGGCCTCTTGAACACGATCCTCCTGGTCTGCAGCATATTTCAAATTCATTTTCTGTATCTGAATCGGAAGAATCACAACTGGAAGATCCAGAGAAGGAATCCATTTTCCTCGCTGTGCAGCGTACAGCAGTGCTTGAGGTAGATATATAGCGTACGGTGGACGACGGAGGCGACTAGCGAATGATGATGCAATATAGAAAGGTCAATGGCTGTGCTTAATTTTTTTGTCTACCTACCCTCAAATCAACAATTTAAAAATAATGCAAATCTGTGCATAAGTTTAATTTTCTTGAAAATATCTCTATAAATATTATATTTTTAAAACTAAGTAACTAGGGAGGTACCACCATACGTAATAAATTCAAGAAAAGAATATTTTTTGTTTCAAGTGGTGACTTTGTAAACTGATTGCATGAGTGTTGCGCTGTGTCGCGTTATCTGTCTTTGCCAATGTTGCCAACCCATAAAACCATTTGTCGTTTGTCTATGTTGGTCTGGGTTTTCTCGTAGAGGTTCTCTTCTCAGAATACTTCAGAATACCCATAGAGTAGTATTGAGAATACCTTCTGTTTCTGTTCCTCAAAACAAAAAATGGTTGAACAAAAGCATGTTATTTGGGTTATTGGTCTGTGATCAAAAGTCAAAAGGTGGTCAAAAGTAAAACGTAGTGATTATATACTCTTTGGTCAAAAGCACAGATTAATAGGGATGTCAAAAGCATCTGGTCGGTGGTCAAAAGATTGTTTTGTTTTGTACAGCAAAATCAAATCAACAAAAATAAACGTGAAAAAATCAGTTTAATATTTAACTATCTCCTAAAAACTGTTTTAAATTTTATCATCATGACTTATGAAGGTGTATATCAAAGGTTGGGGCTAAAGTTGTCCGAGGAGTTCCAGCTCTTGGCTGAACAGAAATGGATATTAGGAGCACTCAATAAAATAAAGAACCAACGGAATTGTTTACAGGTGAGAAGAACATAGCAATTTGCTAATGAAAACAAAATAATGATTGAAAAATGCTGAGTTAAATCAACAAATTCAGATAACAAACTTCACAACAGGTTCAGTGTTTCCACTGTAGATGAATGGATGAACTATTTTGAGCACTATAGTATATTTACTTATTATATTATTTATTATTGGATAATACGGTAGTATTCACTGGAAAGAGTTTCATTACTACTTTACATATTTGTGTAATTTCAAGGTAGAAGTCGTGTATATGGGTACGCAGTCGTGGCGACTACATGCACACACTATGACGTCTATATAAATTATAAAACTGTCATGTACACACTAAGGCCAGCGAAAGCATTATGTTTCTCGATGGAGTGACCTTCTCCCAATCCTGAATGCACTCATAAAAATCTGATAAAAGTCCATCCAATGACTGATTGCAGATAGCTTTGAAACATCAAAAAAAATAAAAAAAATATAGATTAACACGGTCGCCGGTGCGTAATGGCTCTTGCGGTTCATAAAACACAGCCTGCTGATTGACAGATGGACGGAAAGCAGAGGCTATAATAGGGTCCTGTTAGCACCCTTTGGGTATGAAACCCTAAAAATCATGGACTTCTGCAAAGTAACACCTTCTATCCAACATGTTTTATTTTATATATAGTATATATTTCTATGGCTATACTCACATATCCCGTCGACTATAGCTATAGTTATAGGATGGGTTCAAAACTAGTCGGGCTAACATCGACTGGATACATAAATATAGCCGTAGAAATATACTATATATAATGGAAATCACTCACGATAGTTTAAATGCTAAAATATTTTATTTTATTCAGATAGAAAGACTCCATCTGGAGAGTATGAAAGCGGTTCTCAAAAAAAACTCCAAATCGAGTATGCCAGCATCACCGGCACCCCAAATTCCAGAAGAAGAAATCAAAGAGCCTACAGATGCACTGAACTTGATGCAGAATTCCACAGCCAAGGGCGCAGAACATAATGAAGTTGAAGAGATACGGCTTGACGGAGAAACTGTCAATAATGAGGAGCTGGACTTACTTGTCAATAATGCTGTTTATGGTAAGTACCCACTTTTTAACTGACTACCAAAAAGGAGGTGGTTCTCAATTCGGACTGTTTTTTTTTAACCAACAAAAAGGAGGTGGTTCTCAAATCGGTCCACTTTTAAATGTATGTATGCGATCAAATTGCAATTTTTTTTAGAGTAAATTTTGATAGATTTAATTTATATCAGACATGGAGGTTACCTCGCAAAGTTTTTCTTCAACAAGCTGAGGAGTACAATGGTGTAATTGCATGAAGTAAATTTTCAAAGGAGAAGAAAAAACTGAATTACGACTGTTGAAACTTTCTTTTAATTGTACTGTTTTGACCAAATCACAGAAGTTCCCATTGGATTCTTAAAAAAAAGTTCACATAGACAAAGTTGCAAAAATCAGTGAGGAATAATAGGCATAACAGAGTAGGTTCCTTTTTCGCGAGAGCTCAGTGATCCATCAACTTGTGACAACTGTCACCCTCCCACACCGCTCACTACCGTAGGAGCCTCTTCAGTTATATGAGCCTCAATAGCTCAATAGTTAAGCAGCCTGAATTCCAAATGGAAGTGGTTTGTTACTCAATCACGGAAAAACGGCTGAACGGATTTGGATGAAATTTGGAATGGAGATAGATTAACTGGATTAACACATAGGCTACTTTTTATCCCGGAAAATCAAAGAGTTCCCGGGGATTTTGAAAATTGTAAATTCACACGGATGAAGTCACGGGCATCTGCTAGTATTCTTATTTTAAAAAATCCATAGCGAGTTATCAGTTATGACCATTTTTGTTTCAGATTTGGATCACAATCAGGATATAGATATGGAGGAAGAAGATGAAGAGGAGGACAATGATGATATGTTCATAGATATGAACATGTTCATGAACGGAGAGCCCAGTCGGTTCTAAGTTAAATCAAATGAAAAACACTACATTTGTAATAACAAAGAATTTAATAAAGTTTGTCTTACGTCTACACAATAATTATCTATCAATTTTTAAGTAAGTATGCAAGTATAAATTATATATACACTTAATATTTAAAATAGAGCATAATTATTTTCTCAACAAAAATAGTTCACTCTCTTTTATCTGAATGAAAGTGACTTTTATGGAAATTTATAGAACAAAATGATAAACCTAGGTTGCTTAAAACTGTCTGATCGTATAAGTCCCGCAAATTGCTAATAGGCGTGGCCGCTATTTTAGTGTCGTCAGCACTAGACTGAAGTTTCGAGCTGATGGTATATTTTTACTTAAATAACCGTCAAATGACGTCAAATCGACGTTAACATGGTTCTAGCGCAATAGCAATTTGCGGGACTTATACAATAATTTTTTATTTAGCCCATTTTGATACAAATGTTTGTAATGGCACCCAAATGTTAATACTCTGCTTTAATACGATTTAGTTTTAGGCACTAAAATTCGTTATAATAATCTAAATATATAAAAGGAAAAGGTGACTGACTGACTGACTGACTTATCTATCAACGCACGGCTCAAACTACTGGACTGATCAGGCTGAAATTTGGCATGCAGATAGCTATTACGAGGTAGGCATCCGCTACGAAAGGATTTTTGAAAATTCAACCCCTAAGGGGGTGAAATAGGGATTTGAAATTTTTGTAGTCCACGCGGACGAATTCGCGAGCATAAGCTAGTAGGTTATAAAATTTAATTACAATGTACACAAAACTTTGTGTAAACTAAATTAATGGATCAAAAAGTAGTGTTATTTATTACAAAACATTTTGTAACATATGGAATAAAAAAACTTATGTAAGTCATTTATTTAAATAAATAAAAAAACTGTTAAAACTCAACTTTAATTTATTCGCCTCTAATCTTTAGCCCCAGTTTATTGTGTCCATTTTGTTTCAACAAATAAACATAGATTTTGATTTGTAACGAATTTCAACATTCAGGACTTGCGAGTGGTACTTAGCTTTTATATACACATATAGACAATATACATTAGGTATATTATACAGATTAGTGGAAAATAAAATTCTTTCTGAATTCTAAACGACCATCGCACTCTACTCAGTCTTTCTTTCCTGAATCGCGCACACACAAATATGTCTACCTAAATACAAACTAAAATACAAATAAATAAAAGTATATTTTAAAGATTTAAAAGTGGTGTGCAGCCGTAATAAAATGAAGAAAAATATTCTATTTAAATAACTTGTCCCTGTTGAGGGTCAAGGCACATTGAAGCAGAGGCGTTATCACGCGTCGATGCGTGTATTAGCTTGCGACGTATTGACAGTCTTCTAATCAGCACATGGCAATATTGGCGCTTGAACGCGCGTCAACGCCCGGTTTGTAGAGAACTTGCTTCACACTTTGAACATTACATAGTGGAGTTAAAGTTCAGTTTTCTTTGAAATATTTTAGATTGTTACAATGTGTCTTCACATTTGATAGATTATTAAAAAAGCTTCTACCGAATACTTTGTCGACGATTCATCAAATAAAAACTTGTTTTCGTTGAGGATATATCGAAAGTAAACCCTCGTTTTACCGACGTTCCATGTCTATATCTCTTTGTATGTGCTACGTTTTATTACTTAAAACTTTGTTACAATAATAAACAACTGACGGCTGCACAAAAATTTAAAAATCAAAACAATAGTCGGTCTTTCTTCAATAATATTTGGAGGCGGAAGAAATCGAAACCTTATAGAAATCTAAAGCTATCATAATATATTATGTATAATAATTATACACGTAACTATCCGAGCATATATCGCCGCCCTAGGGTCAAAGCATATTGGAGGCCAAGCGCAATGGGAAATACGATAGACAGAATACTTCGCAACATTTAATAAAAGACATGTCCCTGCGCTTCGTGTCCTACAATGTGCCTTGAGCTCTACACAAAATATCGACGGCTATTTTCTTGACCCGCAATTTTTTTCTCTCGACAATATATTTGTAAGCGTGCAACAGGGATGAACATATTACACATACTTTACACTACAAAATTAAAATAATTAAACGCTTCTCAAAATTTACGGCCATCTTACATTTTTATTGACAGTATTTTTCACATTCCCACGTCATGATACCCGCCTGTTATAATAGCGAGTGAGGAATCATTTTTTACGCATTATATAGTCCGTACAAAGTGACTTGTCACGCGCCATTTTAAGTCTATGGGTCAACTGTCATGTCAAAAGTACGGACCTTTAAAACAATTTGGCACATAAAGTTAAAATGGCGCGTGAGAAGTCAGTTTTTACGCGTTATACTGTATATGCACCAAAAACATTAAACATGTGCATTATCATAAATTCAGCCAATCACAACACTGAGATTGTAATGATGATTCATGCAGTTTTTCCGTAATCAACTAGTAGTTTAACAGCCGTACTCAGAGTCGCTTAATCGTTACTTAAGGCATTCCTTATCCATACAAATTCATGCCTTAAGTAACGATTAAGCGACTCTGAGTGCGGCCATTAGTGTCCTTGTGCAAATGAGCCTTTATAATTAAGTTGTCCTTAAACTTTAACAGCCGTACTCAGAGTCGCTAATCGTTACTTAAGATTGAGTTAAACCGAGACAGATTTTTATGTGAGAGATATAGCTCTGTCTCGTTTTAACTAAACTTAAGTAACGATTAATCGACTCTGAGTACGGCTGTAAGAAGCGTTTCAATATTCTAGGAAGAAACTTACCAATCGTACTGTATATCTATTAATTTTATCATCGTGGCCAATTCTGTTGTACACAATCTGTAAACTACAATGACATCTAAATATTTGTCGTCCTTCAACCAAAAAGCAGTCAATTGTAAAAAAGTATTTTTTGATTTATCGCCAAAAAACGTGGGAATTTAAAAAAAAAATGTCTTTAAAAAAGCATGCTATGTAGGACGACCAAACTAAAAACCTTGGTCCTACATAGGATTATTTTTTAGTCAATGGCACCGATTCCGTTGTCTTTCTCTAAACTAAATTTAGAGTATCTGCATCCTTTTCTTTTAAACAATGCTAAAAAGGGACAGAACATGAACTTTACGTTTAAAGACTAAATATTAGTGCACGCTACAAATTTAAACAGTAGGCACGCGACTGCGCTAAAATCACGGGTTTTACCATCTAAAAATTGAATTTAAAACTGTCAAACTGCGTCTGTCCTTTTCATATTACATTAGTAAGAAGAGGATGCGAACACTCTAAAATTTAGTTGTGCACTGAATCAGTACCAATAATTCTTTTTTTGCAATTAACGGTTTTTTAATTACGGAAAATATACAGTTATCTCTTTCACAACGATTAGTGCAGAAAAGGATAGCACTTTTTATATATATTACATAGACAGTTTGTGTGCAACAGAATTAGTCACACAGTGGTGTTACTCGTATTAACATTAAATCACAACGAATGTTAAGTATTTTTACAATAGGTATACTAACAATTCCATTTAAGATAAAAATAATTTACTGGTTAGAACAAAACTGTTCGAGCATTTTGCTGCTGGATGTGCCTGAATGTAAGGCTGCGGACCCATAGGCAAACTACTGTCTGGCTAGCTAAGGGACTAAGGGTGAGATCTATAGAGCGCACTCTGACTTAGCTTAGACTTAAGACAAAGTTAAAACGAGACAGAGCTATATCTCTCACATAAAGCTGTCTCGTTTTAACTCAATCTTAAGTCTGAGCAAAGTCAAAGTGCGCTCTATAGATCTCACCCTAAGAGCCGGCGCGTGCTAGACCTTCGTTATTTTATAAAAGTTTCTCTGCGTATTGTTCTCAACACAGGGAGGAACGATCAGCGACTATAAAGTTGGGATTATGGTAGCTTTGGAAGATAACAGGTTATAAAGCTGTAAAAATACCTTAAGCAATACATATTTTTTTAGCCCGACCCGGGAATTGAACCCAGGAGCTAGTCATCTACAGTCGAACAGATAAAACAGCGTTTGCCTAAAGGGTCCGCAGCTTTAGATGCAAAACACGAATTTATATTGATGTGGACGCTCTAAGTATACCATTACAATATCCGGCCGGAAATATTGGACATCAAGCTCTTAGAAAGAGATTTTGGCTTCGTAGAGCGTTGTCTCTGTCACTCATACCTATGTGACCTTTTGTGAAACAACGCTCTACGAAACCGCTATCTCTTTCTAAAGGTCGAAGTACAATTTTTCCAGCCGGGTACTGTACAAATAATAACAATCAGATGGAAGAAACTTAAGCATTTTATTAAGGTTTAATGTATCGTCACTCGGTGGTCAGGCGCGCTACGCGAGGGCGTGGCGTGGCGTGGCGACGTGCGGCGCGACGTGGCGTGGCATGGCCCGGCATCACGAGCGCGAGCAGGCGGAGTAGAACAGGATGTAGGCGGCGCTCGAGCGCACTTCGCTCGCGGAGATTTCGGTTACCAGATGGTCGTCGTATTTGTACCATCTGGAAAGTATTTTTGATAAATTAGATGAAGATATCAACGTGAGCGTAGTGAGCGCTAATTTTTTATCAGTGGAGGCCGCTTTCGGACCAGTCTTTTTCTGAAACAGTAAATTGAAGAACTACTGTCACATTGTAAAAACACCATCATAGGTGACGTACGGTTTATCACGACCCATATTATAAATGCGAAAGTGTTTTTGTTAGTTTATTGGTTTGTCCTTCAATCACATGGAAAGACATGGAGAGTGACATGGCTATTTTTTACCCCGGAAGATCAAAGAGTTCCCACGAAATATCCAACTTCCATAGACCCGTAATGGTTAGACACGGCGTACAAATTATACATCGGATTTCCGGGACACTGCAGCGAAAACTGCCTCATATCCAAATCCTCTAAGGAAAAGTCTATAGATATAAGTCTGCTTTTTTTTCTATATGCGTTGCACAATATGTAAAGCCTGACCAGAAAAATAAAACACCTCGCCATATTGCGCACAACCCGTGGAGCTATTTTGTACAAAATCCTATAGTTACTGACCATAGACAATATACTAGTGGCGCCCCCAGAGCAAGTTTTTTATATTTCTGGTCAGGCTTTACCTATTCTTTAGAGTCTACGTAGAATCGTTTGAATTGTATGACTTAGATTTCTGCGCAGGTACATCGGCGTAACTTATAAAAAGGTCAAAAAAAAAATACTCACTTGCCATAGACGCTACTTTTGCAGTACGCAGTATAATGTCCACCTTCCATAGACCCGTAATGGTTAGACACGGCATACAAATTATATATCGGATTTCCGGGACACTGCAGCGAAAACTGCCTCATATCCAGATCCTCTAAGGGAAAGTCTATATAAGTCTGCTTTTTTCTATACGCGTTGCACATGTACTCTTTAGGGTCTACGTAGAATCGTTTGAAGTGTATGACTAGAACGGGGGGTAGTCGGGAAATGTCTAGTTTCTTGACGGCGTTCCGTTTTTCTTTACAGTTCGGGCAGTTCCATCCTGGTATCATTTCGTCGTTTAGGTAGAGTTTTAGACAGTCCTGAAAAACAAGTCCAAAATGTATTGACGTTACGTGTCCGACAGACAGACGGACAGACAGACACACTTTCGCATTTATAATATTAGTATGGAGGATTATACTCACAGCCAGCGTACACCTGGAGGCATGTGCAGGCAGTTCCAGCGATAAGTTGGAGAACGAGTCGTAAGTGGCCGAGCTTGCTCGACACACCGAACACCGCACCGTTGACCGGATCTGACAAAAACAATATTCATAATCGGGATGATGCCTAGGTCCAAAATAAATTACTTATTAGTAATTATTAAATAGAGGGTCTTCCAAAATTCATAAAATCCACATTTGCTGCTAAGTTTGCTAACCATTTTTAACTATCGATTTACCTTAAAAATAATTAAGTCAAATGTGTATGACGTCACATCGGTATCTTACATACAAGCTTCTATACTAAGCAAGCGTTTTGACGTTTGATAAAAAGTCGCTGATTTGACTAGTCATCATCCCTATAAGACTTTTCTTACGAGCTTCAAACTATACAAACGTATTACGCTTATTATTCTTCAATTCAATTCAATTCCCAATTATTGGCTTTTAGGTGTGCCAGCTGGGCACAGAGTGTTTCGTCAGTGTCACGTTTATGGAGAAGGCGCTTATTATTCTATTATTATTATTAGTTTTGAAAATAACAATTTGTCAAACTTACTTGTCCATAAAATAGCCTCAAAACCAGACTTTCTTTTGACTTCGTGTATTCGTGCCACGCACGTTCTGAAGCGCCGAGGGTTTCCTACACACAATATACATTACTCATATAATAACTATGTTTATGACATAAAACGAATGATATGAAATAGAGCCTCAATAGCTCAACCGGTATAGGTGTGGACTGAAAACCGAAAGGTCGACGGTTCAAACCCCGCCCGTTGCACTATTGTCGTACCTACTCCTAGCACAAGCCTGACGCTTAGTTGGAGAGGAAAGGGGAATATTAGTCATTTAACATGGCTAATGGCCCCGATTCTCTAGTCTCTGTCTAAACTAAATCTAGAGTATCTGCATCCCTTTCTTTTTACTAATGCTAAAAAAGAAACGGAACATGACTTTCACATTTAAAGACTCTAAATTTTAGTGCACAATACAAATTTAAACAGTAGGTTCGCGAGTGCGTGCTAAAATCACGGGTTTTACCATCTAAAAATTAAATTTAGAAATGTCAAACTGCTTCTGTCCTTTTCATATTACAATAGTAAGAAGAGGGTGCGAATACTCTAAAATTAGGTTGTGCTTAGAATCGGTGCCATTATTCTTTTTTAAAAAAAAAAAAAAAAAACTACAGTGGATCCCCGGTAATCCGGCCCCTGTCTAATTCAGCACCCCCTGTAATCCGACATGACAATCTTCGCAAGTTATAACGTGTACGCACCACCACTATTGTGCTCGACGCGTAGGGTATTGTTATGATTCTGATTGCTTAGTTTGAATTGGGTATTTGACTCTAATTTTTTTATTACCTTATTATAAACTAGGATAAAAATAATGACGTAAACTGAAAAAAACTAATTAAATCAATCAAATAAAAAAAAAGTTATGAGCATTTAAATATTTATGATTAGACATAGATAGCGATATAGCATTTTGACGTCACACCTGACTAATGCCATAGTAGCTTCGTGCGGTTTCATACAAATTTTCGTTTTGCGAGAAAGGGATACACGACCCTCCTACTCCAAAATTAAAATGTCTGTAACTTTGTAAATCTTAGTTGGATTTTAATATTTTTTTCAGTGTACGACATTATTTTTATCCTAGTTTATAATAAAGTAATAATATTTATAAAATTCAAAAGTAGGAAAATACCCAATTTGAAGTTTGAAGAAGATCGCCGAGCGGTCTATTGTTTTCTGTTTATTAAATAAATAAATAAATAAAATGTTTTTATTTCGACCAACAAGGATCATATTGGTGTTAGTAATTACACGAAACTTAAACCTAATTGTTAGTAATTATTAATATTAGTGTTAGTAATTACACGAAACTTAAACCTATTTGTTAGTAAAAACAAATAGGTTAGCTTATTGATTGTGTATTACGTATTCGTACCTAGTAATGTCGTCACAAGCTCAGAAGCGAAAGCACAAAATACTGGCAATTAAAGAAAAATGTTTATTTTTATTCAGATACAAGTTAGCCCATGATTGCAATCTCACCTGGTGGTAAGTGATGATGCAATCGCTGGCTAACCTGGAAGGGGTGTGGCAGTGCACTGACCTTGTGTGGTGGTTTGATGGTGAACTGCAGGTCGAGATGTAGCCAGTCCATGAGGATAGTGAGGAACTCGTGGGAGTCCTGTTGCTCCGTGCCGCGAAACGCTCGCTGGTGCTTGCCTACCTCGTTCTACAAAACAAGAGAACATAAACATCAGTACCCTTATTATAAATGCGAAAGTGTTTGTTTGTTGGTTTGTCCTTCAATCACGTCGCAACGATGCAACGGATTGACGTGATATTTTGCATGGGTATAGATAAAGACCTGGAGAGTGACATAAAATAAAATAAAATAAAAATCTTTTTTATTCGTATAAACTTTTACAAGTACTTACAAATCGGAAAAGAAGAAAAGTCGGATGCATATACCACTGGTTCGGAATGCCTTAGCCAGATTAAAAGTAGCCTATGGCTACTTTTAATCCCGAAAAATCAAAGAGTTCCCACAGGATTTCAAAAAGAACCCTAATTCCACCTCATCAGCTAGTTACAAATAGTAGCTAACAGGTTTATTAATCCACCTTCACTTATAATCGTATGCTCGCGACTTCATCCGCGTGGACTGGACAATTTCAAACCCCTATTTCACCCCCTTAGGGGTTGAATTTTTGATAATCCTTTCTTAGCGGATGACTAAGTCATAATAACTATCTGCACGACAAATTTCAGGCTGATCCGTCCAGTAGTTTGAGCTGTGCGTTGATAGATCAGTCAGTCAGTCACCTTTTGTAGTTATATATTTAGACTAGCTTATACTCGCGACTTCATCGGGGGTTCGTTTCCGGGCACGCACCTCTAACTTTTCGGAGTTATGTGCATTTTAATTAATTAAATATCACTTGCTTTAACAGTGAAAGAAAACATCGGGAGCAAACCTGCATGCCTGATAGTTCTCCATAATGTTATCAATGTTGTGTGAAGTCTACCAATTCGCACATGGCCAACGTGGTAGACTATGGCCAAACCCTTCTCACTCTGAGAGGAGACCCGTGCTCTGTAGCGAGCCGGCGATGGGTTGAAAGAAGAAAGAAAGAAAGAAAACTTTTATTTGATCACAATACTACAATAAACCTTAAAAGCTAATTAAGTCAATCTACATATACACTGATAAGTAAAAAATAATACTAATAAAGATATACTATATATATACGAGTACGTGTGACCAAATATAGGTCTCCCACTCAGCATCATGCTGCAGCGCTGGTTTTCAGTGGGAGCCTTAACAAGTGAAGTCACGGACGAGGTATTTACCTACTACAGTATATTATAAAAATAAAATACGCAAACAACTAAACTAAGGTTTAAACAAATAACTAAAAAAAAGACTAACAATATAAGAAAACTAAGACCGTACATAAAATAAAAAATAAATAAAAAAAATATGAGAAGAGGTATAACGGAATTATTATAAATGATCATTGTAAAAAAACAAGTGCTGAAACGATAGCTGTGCTGATGCGAATAGTATAAAATGATTAAGTAGTTAATTTTAACTTGTAATTTTTTGTTGTATAAGAAGATAAGTTTTTAATTTAGTTTTGAAAGTTCCAAGAGATATTGACGATTTTAACGGTGGTGGCAGATCGTTCCAGCACTTAGTAGCTGCAAATTTAAAGCTTCCCTTAAATGCCGCTGTTCTATGCCTCGGTGTAGATAGAAAGAGGTGGGAATTTCGTGTAACGCGTGCTGACTTACACGTTGATCATGATGATGACTGTATGATGTTTAAACAAATTACCCGTAAGTCTTTAGGCGCAATGAATCGATACTGCCCCGACCACAGCGCGCGGACGACTGCCGCCAGCTCCTCCGCCATCGCTCCTCGCGTGCTGTGCGACCTGACAAACATAAGCGTTCAAATGTAACCTCCGGTATGGCCCAGCCCAGATATACGCAGCGACTTTGATCGACAGCGACTTGAGGGTTATTACTATACTCAACGGGACAACAATTCCAAAAATTCCCGTTGAGTCACAGTGTTACTCACGGGGGTGTGACTCAACGGGAATTTTTGGAATTGTTGTCCCGTTGAGTAACATTGTGACTCAATGGGAATTGTTTTCCCGCTGAGTCACAACTTCTTCTTTGGGGCTATACAGGTCCTTGCTATCCCTGAATCACTGCGACCGTCGATCTATTGTGTTTGCTTCCACTTCACACTTCCTTATCAAATCCTGTGGCCGCCAGATACAGCAGCACCTTCTTGACTGGAATTGAAGTAACTAAAGATAAATGATATGTCTCCCTAGGTGGACGCTACGTTTGTGCATCAGAGCAGGGCAGAAGCAAATAATGTGCATCGGAGTCTCGGGAGACTCGTGGCACAGTCTGCATGTGTCCGAGCCCTGGAGCTTAAGGTTATACATGTGCCTTTTCAGGCCACAGTGACCCGCGTGCTGTGCAACCTGACAAATATAAGCGTTCAAATGTAACCTCCGGTATGGCCCAGCCCAGATACACGCAGCGACTTTGATCGACAGCGACTTGAGGGTTATTCCCGTTGAGTCACACCCCCGCGAGTAACACTGTGACTCAACGGGATTTTTTGGAATTGTTGTCCCGTTGAGTAACACTGTGACTCAATGGGATTTTTTTGAAATTGTTTCCCCGTTGAGTCACATCTACATATTGTGTGTGAAACAAGTGTTAACTGAATGTGCACTTTTCCGGGATGACATTTATTTTCAAATCCAAGATGGGTGACTCAATGGGAATTTTTTGAAATTGTTTTCCCGTCGAGTCACAACTACATGTTCTGTGTGTAACAAGTGTTAACTGAATGTGCACTTTTCCGGGATGACATTTATTTTCAAATCCAAGATGGGTGACTCAATGGGAATTTTTTGAAATTGTTTTCCCGTTGAGTCACAACTACATGTTCTGTGTGTAACAAGTGTTAACTGAATGTGCACTTTTCCGGGATGACATTTATTTTCAAATCCAAGATGGTGGACATGCAATTTTACAAAAAAATTACATGGGTGTCGTTTTCACGGTTTTGCAGGATTATCAGATAGTGACATTTATTTTCAAATCCAAGATATTTAAATCCGTATTGTTTACCTGTTAACATGTTCGAGGTACTGTCCGTTGCAGAAGTATGTGACGAGGATGGCGGTATTGTTCAGACACTGGATGATAGAGTTCATATAGCACGTGTTGCCGAGGTTCTTCAGACCAGTGAGACCTCGCCCCTGAAACCGCAGGATTCGCTATTTAGGTTTTGATAAATGATATAGTATATAGGGACTTGTAAAATAATAAATAAATAAGCTGTTGTTAGAAGCAGGCGTTATTTTGCGGAAATTCATGATATACAATAAACCAGCAGCTTAATTTGTTAATACGCTGAAACAGATCAAATCTGTATGGTGAAACATGCAGGGTACGATATGCACCGCCCGCCCTCCCACTGCTAAATATGCAGGAAAAGCCAGCCACCAAGCAAGCAATACGCACCACCACACAGATCCCATAACACACTCGACGTTTCGCCCCGACACCGGAACATTCTCAGGAGATGTAGAACTTTTTGCAATTGTGGATTGTAAGATCTACATCGAGTGTGTTTGGGGAATTTGTGGCGCTGCGTGGTGGTGGTGCGTATTGTTGGTGGCTAACTTTTTCTGCGTGTTTAGCAGTGGGAGGGCGGGCGGAGCATATCGTATGCAGCATGTTGCACAATACAGATTTGATCTGTTTCAGCGGATTATAGCAAATTAAGCTTTTGGTTCATTGCATATCATGGATTTCCGCAAAATATCGCCTGCTTCTATACAAGATTCAAAAGCACTTGAATAAAAATATTTATGACTTTGATTGAATCATCTCTGATGGGTTGATGCTGCTCACTCTGAGCTACGATGTATTGTTGCAACTTGCAACAAATATTTGCAATAAATAAGTTCAGCCAATCACAACAATAATTGAGATTGTAGGGATGATTGATGCAGCTTTTTCGTAATCAACTAGCCGGCGGCCTTTATGAGTAAAAATAGGTAAGAAAAAAATTATTATAAGTCTCGAAAATTGCGCGTGGCCGCCATTTTAGTGATGCCACTAGACTGAAGTTTCGAGCTGAATGATGGTATATTTCTATTTCGGCTGACGTCAAAATGACGTCATTTCGATATTAATGAGACATAGTTCCAGCGCAATAGCAATTTGCGGGACTTATTACATTCCCTTACATGGCAACCTTGAACTGGTGTTAGCGTAATATAATCAACGTGTACGGGGTGTATCTATAATAAATACTTACTCTTTGAAACTGCCAGACGATGTGATTTTAGTATTCCAACCTGACCTTGACCTTTTGGTCTAGGTTGGCCGCGTGACGCGTCCAGGGGTGTACATCGTTCTTCACGCAATTTGTATAAATATTAACCTTATAACGCGTGCTAATAAAAAAAAAGAATCTAAACGAAGCGGCATTAGTGCATACATTTTAAGAACTCGCTTGCTATTTTTGCTCTATGTGCAATTGTCGTGTTAAAAGTAAAAGTTTAGTCCCTAAATTAAGGGTGAACCGTACTTTTGACATGATTGGTTGTCAGGTAGAGCCAAAATGGCAAGTGAGTTCTCAAAATTTATGCATTACTATACACAATTACACACATGTAGTATGAGAGCGAATTGATTAACACAGCTCTTTTATTGGCACGCGTTAAACTCGAGATTACTGAACGCTTCTTACTTGTAAGGGCACCTTAAAATTTCCCTTAAGGTAGGTACATCGTCCACGCGACGTAAACAATAAGTGCTGCCATCTGTTATCACTGCACGGAACTAAAGTCTATAATTGACATTTTATTGTAATACTCACTGTTACAACTACCTCATCATCTCAACTCATCGCCAGCCACGTGAGCACGGGTCTGGGTACTGAGCTCAGAATGAGAAGGGTTTAGGCCATAATCCACCATGCTGACCAAGTGCGGATTGGCAGACGCTCCAACTTCTTCTTCTTCTAGTGCCTCTCCATTAAACTGCTCCTTGTCCCATGCCTAGGCGGAATAGATCTCCGACTATTTTTATGCCAGTCCACTCCCTGATGTTACGTAGCCATGACTTCTTCCTTCTTCCCACCCCTCTTTTCCCAGCTATATTATAGTATTTTTACAACGTTCCAACTACAGCTAGGTTTATAAGGGGTGCTTAGTAAACACTTACTCGTCGAAACAGCCAGACGATGTGGTTTTGCGAGTACTTCAGCCTGACCTTGACCTTTAGCACCATGTTGGCCGCGTCCAGCGGAATACATCGTTGCTCGTAGCGGAGAATGGTGGCGACTGTATATGCTATATTTGTTTATACTATACGAAGATTAGTTTATAGTTCTTTTTGCTTAGTTGTTCCTACAACAGTTGTCTTAAATAAATCTTATTGATGAGTTGGAATTTGGATTTCTTATTTGATTTTTGATTCTTCTATATACTCCTAGTTTTAAGAGTTCGAAACACTCTTATTTTTATACTTTGGTTTAAATGATCGACTCTATCGTTTATAATTAAACCTAACAGCCATTAGGTGCTACACTTTTTTTCGGTTTTTTATTATTTTTCCTCGCTTGCAAAAATTATCTTTGAAAAATTCAAACTCACAGTTCTAAATTCACTACATGCAAATTTTGATTCGATTTTATTCTTCCATAGACTAGCCTATTTTACATTTTAAATCTCAATTTTGAATTGAATTTAAATTTCCCAAATTTAGGGTTTACCTATTGGTCATTTTTGTTATAGTCTTTGTAATTTTTTGGTATTTTTCATTCGGACATGGGGTAATTTATATTTATTTCATCTTTAAGTTCCATCAAAATTGTCTATTTCTATATTTCGATAATGGAAACACCAAAACTAGAAGCACTATCAAGTAAATCATGAAAATTGTCGATATTATAGTTGGCAACATTTATATTGCACCAAAAAATTAATTTTCGCGTTTAGCAACACTGATATTTCACTTAATCAATTTTAAATGAATATTTTAATTAACCATCATTGTATAACAATTAATTATTAAATTTTGCACTTTTGATATTTTTTTTTTGTTGTAGCCACTGTATAAACGTGTTTGCTTGATCAAAGTTGTGGTTAAACTAACAAGTATTGCACGTGTCTTGGGGTGGTTTGTTAATAGGGTGGGTGGTAGGGTGAGCATGTCTGAAGGCTTTCGCTTTTTATACCGTATGAAAGTCCTCGTTTTTTGCAATTTACATCGCGACTATTGTTTTACAAGGCTACTTATAGTTGTAAAAATAGCAAATATACAAGGTTTCACAGTAGAAAATTGAAATGATATACTTTCAAACAATTTAATATGGATAGGTCTAGGCATTTGAAGATTAATTATTACTAGCTTATGCTTGTGACTTCGTCCGCGTGGACTACATAAATTTTCATTTTCTCGGTAGAATTTGCTTCCAAAACCGGCAGTAGTCATATTATCATAAGAGCAATAAGTTGGTTTTTCTCGGTAGGAAAGGCATTCCGAACCAGTGGTAAATGCATTTGACGATTCACAAATTCTTGTAAGTTTAATTGAATAAAAAATATTTTTATTTATTTACTATCCATACTAATATTATAAATGGGAAAGTATGTCTGTTTGTCTGTCTGTCTGCTACCTTTTCATGGCTCAACCGCTTAACCGATTTGGACGAAATTTGGTACAGAGATAGCTTGCATCCCGAGGAAGGACATAGGCTACTTTTTATCCCGGAAAGTTAAAAGTTTCCACAGGATTAAAATAACTAAACCCACGCGGACGAAGTCGCGGGCATCATCTAGTTATTAAATAAATGATTTTGAATTTTGAAGATGCATCATGGTCACCCTACAAGGTGGTGGCAAGGTGCTACCAGTGTGGTGGTGTGGTGGAGCTCACTGCTTGATAGATTGTCAGTTCGTTCCCTTCGACGCACCCTGTTTGTTGAACTTGTTTGGTGATCATGTTCTGTCCATAACCTAGCTGTCGACTTTTATTGCTTTAGTTAAGCGAAGTGCAATAAAACGACTCAAACACAACAAGTACGAAGTACAAAGTATAGATAGAAAGTTTTTTATTATTATCTTTATTTATTTTTTACAGGGCTTTTCTACAATATGTACATGACAACCTTGGACGATTTAACCTAAGGACGCGCCTCGCATGATTATTCCCCTCTGTCAATAGTAATGGATTTTTAATCCACTGCGTTTATAAACACTGTTTGCGGAATCGATTTTGTCATTGTCAGAATCGTTTTCGATGTGTGACGACGTCTTACACGCTGGGTGAAAAATGCCTGTTTGTGCCGTTAGTGAGTGCAAGAACAAATCAAACACATCAAATTTACAAAAAGATGGAATTTCATTTCATAAGTAAGTATTTTTGGTGTAATAAACGCTTTCTATAAATTAAATTACATAAATTATTATAATAAAATAACAATCGAGACTTTACCGATTCAGTAATTGAGTACGTAATAATTCGGTAGAAACGAGTCACACTCCTCACGAGACTATATTTTGTTTTTTCTAAACAATTGCAACCCTCGACATATACAAATTAGGTTAAAATTTGAATACGCGTGAACAGCATGAAATTACGTAGTAGTACGATAGTGATTGCGGTTCGATTATCGATATCGATGAAAACATTTTCTTTATTATTAACGACTAAATTACCGTCTTCAAGTCAAGTAAAGAATAGTTATTATTAATTACCACAATTTTTTCGCTACCTATACTTGTAATAAAACTGGTCGATTTCTGTGATTTCACGTACTTAATACATTAAAAAAAAAAATTAAATTTATTTCCAAATATTGATGTTCACGATACAGATAATACTGTAAATCATAAAATTGAGCTGGCAAAAGCCGTGATGAATAAATATGCTGATACAAGGATTTCATACCTAGCCCGAAAAATTAACTCTGAGAAATGTATTAGGCATATTTACACAAAATTAATTCATTTTAAAAATCAATAAATAAAATAAAGATATGTCGTTGGTTAGCTGCAATAAAAATTTATGTATTAAATCGCCAAGAATATACATAACATTAACCTAATGGTAAATAATGGCGTGTTAAAAATAGAAGAGGCCACCGTGTGTGTTTACTAATTTATTTTCATAGTATCATATCTGTCTTATGGAATTTTGCTGTGGGGTAAAAGCGGCAGGTATTGAGAAAATTTTTGCATTGCTAATTTGTAAGGGCAATACGTGTTATATTTAATAACTTAGATTTAATTTTTTTGGACAAAGAGTACACCATATTGGAATTACCATGTAAACCCAATGTGCGATAAATAAATGATTGATTGGAAAGAAAAAAACATTTTATTGATTGATATACCTACTAATTATGTTTGGTAGGCTTTTGCGCGGTCAGGTTTATTTTGTATTATATAATAATATAAGTCATTAATAAGCACATTTTCACTATCGAAATTTTAAATGAAAATTTCGTTATATAAAAAAATACAAAAGATTAAAAATGATATAAAATAAGTAAAAAAGTATGTGCATATTTTTTAAATAAATATTTTTCTTATTTTTACGTTGCATTATTAGTTTTTGGGATAATTACCTATTAAGTGAGGTGAATGTATGCAAGAATACGCTACGCTGACCAAACACTGATTTTAAGTAATTAAATACGAGTAATAAATTCTTACTTCTACTTTTGTTTCTGAAAAACTATCGATATATTTTAAAATATCGATACGTTAGCATCGCAAATCAATTTGACTGTCTTACACTCGTAATGTCTTTGTATGTTGATGTATATAACTTATTAGTGTGCGTAAAATGTAGTAGTGTTGAAGATTTAGATATGTGTGTGTTAATAATGACACAAAACTTTGTTGAGTGAGTGTGTCAAGTTGTCTATGTAGTGTTTCCTCGTCCCGCACCAAAAGTGACAGAAATTTTTATTCGTAATATTAGGCGCGTTACAAGTCCATAGGTTAAATCGTCCAAGATGACAACCCTATCGTCTAACTTATAACATAGTCTAACTTAATTAACAATTATTAACAAAATCAAATTTTACATACCTAATATTCTACCTAATATAATACTCTATCTAACTTAAACAACTTAAAAAACTTCTCATTCTGATAGGAGAGCCGTGCTCAGTATTGGTCCGGCAATGAGTTGATGATGATGATGATGATAATGAATAAGATATCAAGGTGCTAGAATGACAACCTCTCATCAGAAAACGCAGTATTGGAATGGAAAATCCGGCACTAGGTGGACAGACGACATCAAACGAATCATAGGGAGTCGCTGAATTCAGGCGGCGTAGGACCGTGGCGTGTGGAAGTCCCTAGAAGAATCTTAGGTCCAGCAATGGACGTCTATCGGTTGGGAATGATGATGATGACGAAGTGAAGGAATCTTGAAATAGTAACAATAACCCTTGAAATGTTAATTACAAGGTCCGTAGCCGTTCTTGTTATGTCACGCAAACGGCCAAGCGTACGGTACTGTTCGCGTGTCCGTCGAGCGTTTATTTCAGCCCTAACGCGGGTATTTCTTACTCATTTTCATTAGCACATTAAGTGTTTACAGACCTTTACACGTTATCGTTTGATAAGTGGGAAAGTGAACGTTTTCTACAACATAATGGATTAATTTAATAGCTGTATATCTAGTCTCAAATCCATACTAATATTATAAATGCGAAAGTGTATGTCTGACTGTCTGTCTGCTAGCTTTTTACGGCACATCCGTTTAACCGATTTTGACGAAATTTGGTACAGAGATAGCTTGCATCCCGGGGAAGGACATAGGCTATCCGGAAATATCATATCCCGGAAAATCAAAGAGTTCCCACGGGATTTTTAAAACCCTAATTCCACGCGAACGCAGTCGCGGGCATCAGCTAGTGTTTATATATTGTTAAATTTGTCATGTAAGTGAATCCCTAATATTCTAAGTGAGAATAAAGTTCTTTAACCATTTTTTGTGTAATAACGGTTCGTTTCGTAAGTCTTCGTCTACGTTCTTCGTAAGTCGTAACTCATAATCCCATAATCATACCCATCTCCGGTTCACTACTAAGCACGGGTCTCGTCAGAATATGCTACTTAAAAAAAAAGAAAAGAATATTAGCCATGTTGAATGACTAATATTCCCCTTCGAAGCGTCAAGTTTGTGCTAGAAGTAGGTACGACAATAGTGGTTGCACTATGGCGGGGTTTGAACCGTCACCCCTTCGGTTTTCAGTCCACTCCTTTACCCGTTGAGCTATTGAGGCTCATTTGTACAAACTATGTCACCAGTCCTACTATATGCAAGCACATAACACGTCTTAATTTCACTAGGCATTACTCTGGCTTCACGCGGCTTAGTGGCGGTTGGATCTGGTCAGTCACATTTTACTAGCGAAGAACGACGACTCTGTCTATTTACTTTAAGTCTGTAAACTACGTACAAACAATAACTACCTACCCACTAACAAGTTCTTATTAATTAGATGATGCCCGCGATTTTATCCCCGTGGATTTAGATTCATAAAAATCCATGGAAACTTTTCGATTTTCAGGATAAAGTAACCTATAAACCTTTCAGGTTCTTAACTAAGTACATCCATGCCAAAAATCATGTCGATCTGTAGTTTCGTTGCACCGTAATTAAATAAAAAACCAACAAACAAACGAACAGCGTTTGCATGGAAACTTCAATTTTAAGAGATAAAAAGTAGTCTATGTCACTCTCCAGCTCTGTAACTATACTCATGCAAAAAATCACGTCGATCCGTTGCGACGTGATTGAAGGACAAACAAACAGAGAAACATAACTTTGCATTTATAATATGGATTTAATGAACCGGTTTTTCCAATATTTTAAAAGTTGTCGGCCGAAATAGAAAAACCGGTTCATTCAATCGGCCATAAATCGTAAAAGGTAAGTTTTACAAAAAAGTTTACAGAAAACAAAAGATGCAAAATTTTATTCTCTACAACAATGTTCTAAATAATTTTTGCCCTAAAGCGGATAGTTTCCGAAATATCAGCCCAAAACTTTCCCTCAAGATTGCGATCGAAGCTCCACCTGGATCTGTCAGCATTTTGTGATTTTATGGTCAATAAGTGACCCTTAAACCTAATAAAAAATTAAAATTGGACCGGAAATTTAGTTAAATTTGGTTAAATGCTCTATTTACTGGCCTATGACAACTCCGATAAATGCGTGGAAGCAGCCACGCGTGTTAACACGTGTGTGAATATTAGATAATTGCTGTGGTTAGTGTAATAAGCTTAGCAACAAATAATTGTAACAGTCCAATTTTGACGAACGTCACGCAAGTCTTTATTGCTTTGCTAGACAGCACTAAGGGTTTTTAGTATTCAGTGTTATTATTTGGGATGTCTGCTATCTAGACATGAAAAAAAGTTGGATATGCATCAATTTTTTTTAATTAATTTTCAAAGAAACTAATCTTGTTTTTAACACAAAACGGTCGTAACTCAAGAAACGGGCTATTTTCAGTCTTACGGTATTAAGGGGTAATTTGATGGCATTAGAAAGAATGACTATTTTTATATTTGGTCACCACATCTTCCCAAACCGGTCGGAAAGCCCCGAGGGCGCTACTCGTGTTTTTTTTTAAATTAATAGACTAGCGCTTAGCTGCAATCAAAAGTGGCGCAGTCGGTAGTAATGCCTCTACCATTGGCTCTAAATGCTCTTTCTCCCGAGAAAACCCGTATGGATAAGATTTACCTTACCTGGTTATTATAGTCCTTTTTTGTGTCACACTCCTAACACAAAAAAAAAATGGTTGTCACGGAACGAACTAGAGGTTGACATGGAATTCAAAGTGGCGGTGGTTCAGCCCGCACATCCGCACTCGCCCGCACCGGGTTAGCGCGGGGGCTGTGCAGGGCGTTCCCTCCCTGATTTTCATTTCAATCTGTCACATACTATAATGCATGGAACTACTTACCACATCTCAAACGGGTTGGAACGGTGGTGCATTTCACTACTAGGCGCGACTTTAGTCTGTTCTTGCATTGGTCAAAACTGGCGCAGTCGATAGTAACTGCATTGAAAACCTGATTCGGAATGCCCTTCTTACCGAGAAAACTTTTTTTACCAAAACCTTTGAAGTAAGTTTGAACTCACCTGTTTTCTGTCGTCTACTGCGCTGCACTTAGCGATCGCTCATGCAATTATACTGTGTGGCATGGTAAATGGAATGACTTACCACATCTCCCCAGACGGGTTGAAAGTCTCGATGGTGCATTTCACTAGAGGGCGCCACTTTAGTCTGTTCTTGCAATGGCCAAAACCAGCGGAGTCGGTAGTAAATTAATCTAAAGCTGGTTCGGCATACCCTTATGGAGAATTTTTTTTTACCAGAACCTTTGAAGTAAGATTGAACTCACCTATTTTGTTGTCCACTGCGCTGCACGAAGCGATCGCTTACGCAATCGAACTGGGTATAAGTCCCGCAAATTACTATTGCGCTGGAACCATGTCTCATTAACATCGAAATGACGTCATTTTGACGTCAGCCGAAATAAAATATACCATCAGCTCGAAACTTCAGTCTAGTGCTGACGTCACTAAAATGGCGGCCACGCGCACTAGCAATTTGCGGGACTTATATAAGAAACTTTGGCTAACATAGCAATTAAGTATCTTACCACATCTCCCCAGACGGGTTGGAAGTCTCGATGGTGCATTTCGCTGGAGGGCGCCACTTTGGTCGGCTTCGTGCTGCGGTCGAAGGTTGGCGTGCTGACCTCATCCTCGTCTGATGATAGCTGGATAACAAAAGGATAATTTTTCTATTTTTCTATGATTTTTTAAAATTAAAGATCTACGTGAATAAAGTATGTCAATACACATTTTGATTTCATAATCAGAATTTTAAGATATGACCGTAGATAAAACTACAGTAGCCGGCAAGAAATATTGTAGATCAACCTTTAGAATGACATTTCGGCTTTGTCGAGCGTAGTCTATGTCACTCATACCTGTATGACGTTTTGTTGGTCTCAACGACAAAGATAACGCTCTACAAAACCGCTATCTTTTCCTAAAGGTCGATGTACAATATTTTCTGCCGCGTACTGTACCGCGATAAAAGATTGCGGTCATGTTCGGCGGAAGACACGTTTGATTATTACGTCCGAAAAACGATTTGAAGCACTCTCAAGTCGCGCCTATAGAGGTTTTTTAGTTTTACACTGGAACTCATAGTCTGATGGGGAAACTCGTGCAGAGAACTAAATCCCTTTTAGTTATTAAGTATTTTGTTACTAACTCCTTAGTGTTTAAGTATTAACATAGTTATTAAGTATTTATTGTTACTAACACATAATGGATCAATTGTTGTCCGATTTAATAAATAAATTGATTGATAGATTGATTGATAGTCAAGGTAGAGGCTTCTTTAGGGGACCATTCAAATGAAATGTATCATATTCAACCGTTAGCCAGGAGCCTGGAGACTTATAGGCGAAGATTCACCACTTTTGGGGAAGCTTCAGAATCTTGATCACCGCCGAAAAGTTGCCGGCACCGATACCGTGTTTTACAGGATATATTTCGGAGAGTGTGCTCAGGAGCTGTTCGATCTTGTCCCTCCCTCACCATTCTACCACCGTACCGCAAGACACCGGGCGAGTTTCCACCCCTATGTCGTCAACATCCCTTCTACGCGTACGAAACGCTTTGCGTCATCATTCCTTATACGCATGGCTAGGGTCTCTTCCTAGATCAGTGTTTCCTGCCAATTATAATCCGGGTATCTTTAAAACAAGCGTGAATAGGCACCTTCTAGGCAAACGCGTCCCATCTTAGGCCATATCATCACTTCCCATCAGGTGTGATCGTGGTCAAGCGTGCGCCTGTAATGAATTTAAAAAAAACTTTTTGCAATGCATTGAGGTTGAATATGACACATGCTGACTGGGTGGTCCCCTAAAGAAGCCCCTATGTTTTCCAGTTTAATAGTACAAACCTTGGCGATGTTAGGAGATGACTGCGAGCGGTTCAGGCCGGAGGCGCCCGTACTGTCAGTCGAAGATGCCATGTATGCGTCGCCGTCATCCTCCTATAAGCAACGTTTCATTTAATCTAAATATATAAAAGGAAAAGCTGGCTGACTGACTGACTGGTCTATCAACGTACAGCTCAAACTACTGAACGGATCGGGCTGACATTTGGCATGCACCTATTATGACGTTAGAAATCCTCTAAGAAAGGATTGAAAATACCAAGTGGGGTATCATATGAAAGGGCTTTACCTGTTCATTCTAAAACGGATTTTTATTTATTTTTATTTTTATGTCGAAAAATACGACTGTAGTACGGAACCCTCGGTGCGCGAGTCTGACTCGCACTGGGCCGGTTTTTCTTCTTTTAAATGAGAATTATATATTCTATACAAGGTGTAACCATAACGCTAGGAAAACTTAGCGTTATTGTTATACTACCTAAACACTATCTAATACCAATAACTATTTGTCTCATTTTGTAGTTTTAGTCATTTAGTATTTTTCAAACCCGCAATGTATAGCGTGCAATACTCGGGTCAATGCTCCACCTACGACGCGGCATTGACTCTGAGTGACCTACTTCCGCAATGTACGTTGACCTCTAGCGTCAGTCAGATGTTTTATTTGCAATATATCGTGAAATTTTACAAAATATAGGATTTTTTATTTTATTTTATTCGTTTTTTAAATCAACAGCGATATATACAATATAATTTTACATAATAACAGACTGAAAATAAGGCCAAATAGGATTACAATTTTTTACAGATTACTTAAATAGATAATATTAATTATAAATTTATAACAGTACGTTTTTGCTTTTTTTGTGGTATCATATCACTGATTATCAGTACTATCACCTATCTTCCTTTTCGCCAGCGTTCTGGTTACACTCTGTATATTATTAAGTACTAGCTGATACCCGCGACTTCGTACGCGTGGATTTAGGTTTTAAAAATCCCGTGGGAACTCTTTGATTTTCCGGGATATAAAGTAGCCTATGTCCTTCCCGGGGATGCAAGCTATCCCTGTACCAAATTTCATCAAAATCGGTGTAACGGTTTAGCCGTGCAAAGCTAGCAGACAGACAGACACACTTTCGTATTTATAATATATATATATCTATATATCGAGCCTCAATAGCTCAACCGGTATAGGAGTGGACTGAAAACCGAAAGGTCGACGGTTCAAACCCCGCCCGTTGCACTATTGTCGTACCTACTCCTAGCACAAGCTTGACGCTTAGTTGGAGAGGAAAGGGGAATATTAGTCATTTAAGAAAATGGCTAATATTCTTTTATAAAAAAAAAATATATATATTAGTATGGATCAATGTTACCTTCTCGTGCGGCTTCCGCTTGGTCCTGGCCTCGGCGAGTTTCCGCTTGCGCTCCACCTCCATGGCCTCGCGGCGCCGGTCCAGCTCGTCGCGCTGCGCTCGCACGGCCGCTATACGAGCTCGCTTGGCCGCCACGTCCCTGGCCGCAGCTTGGCGAGACCGCTCGCCCACTGGGAAACGACAAGTAATATGATGACGCAAGCATTTTTTAGGGTTCCGTACCTCAAAAGGAAAAACGGAACCCTTATAGGATCACTTTGTTGTCTGTTTGTCTGTCTAGAAACCTGCAGGGTACTTCCCGTTGACCTAGAATCATGAAATTTGGCAGGTAAGTACATCTTATAGCTGACATTTGGGGAAAAATCTGAAAACCGTGAATTTAGGGTTAGATCACACAAAAAAAATTAAATTATGGTCATGAACTAATAATTAGTATTTTCAACTTTCGAAGTGATATAACTATATCAAGTGGGGTATCATATGAAAGGTCTTCCACCTGTACATTCTAAAACAGATTTTTATTTATTTTTATGCATCATAATTTTTGAATTATCGTGCAATATGTCGAAAAAATACGACTGTAGTACGGAACCCTCATTGCGCGAGCCTGACTCGCACTTGGCCGGTTTTTTTAATTTACAAGTATATTAGCCATGGCCCTTGCCTAATATTCCCCTTTCCTCTCCAACTAAGCGTGAAGCTTGTGCTAGGAGTAGGTACGACAATAGTGCAACGGGTGTGGTTTGAACCGACGATCTTTCGGATTTCAGTCCGCACCTTTAACCGCCTTCAGCTTGTATAGTTCTTGCATTTCACGAGGACGAGTTGCTCATGCTTGTGTTTATGTCGTATTGATTTGATTGTAAGCGGCAGGAAAGATTGCACATCGGCCTTTAGAAAGAGATAGCGGTTTCGTAGAGCGTTGTCTCTGTCGTTGAGATCGACAAAACGTCACATACAGTCTGACAAGGCTCTCTTGGCACTTGAATGACACTGAAAGGGGGGCGCTGTTGGAGAACAAAGGCTTAGAATATTCAAACAAAAACAAAGGGGACACTTGACGGCAACTCCGTCAAGTGTTCCGATTTTCGCCACGCGCCAAGATAGCCTTGTCGCACTGTAGGTATGAGTGACAGAGACAACGCTCTACAAAACGGAAATCTCATTCTAAAGGTCGATGTACAATATTTCTTGCCAGCTAGCTATTATCCAGATAGCTATTATGACGTAGACATCCGCTAAGAAAGGATTTTTGAAAATTCAACCTCTAAGGGGGTAAAATAGGGGTGTGAAATTTGTGTAGTCCACGCGGATGAAGTCGCAAGCATATGCTAGTCTACAATATAATATGTCGTTAAACCACGAAATGATCTTAAAATCATTAAAATAAAAAATGTTATATCTTGTACGAAACCCTTCGTGTGTGAGTCCAACTCGCACTTGACGGGTTTTGGTTCTGGGGAATAGATACCTTGTGCTTCATTGTCAGTGACACCAGTTTGCTCGGCGGCTTTGGTGATAGTCTCCGCGATATTGGCAGCTTCTTCCTTCTCTCTCCGCTGATACTCCTCCAATTGGTCGCGGAGAGTTTGGTTCTCTTGTTCCTGGGAAGATTATAGATTCTGTTAGCATAGAGAAGGAGGGGAAGTGGGTGACAGAAGACACCACGACGAGAATCTCCTGCAACTGTGACGTCTTCCCCAGAAAGGGGAGAGAAACATAGGAACACGGAAGTAGATAGCTAAGAGCCGAGTTAAATGTCGGTAACTTGAAACTTTGGAAGATTTGAATCAATCAATCAGCCTGTTTGCGTCCACTGCTGGACATAGACCACCACTCACGATCCTCCGCCTTCCTCATCCACCCACTTCCCGCTACCTTAAGGTCTGCTTGCTTATTGATACGCGGTCTCTATTCCTGAACACGTCTGCCCCAGGGGCCATCGGTTTTGCGTGACGTGTCAGACGTGGCCTGCCCACTGCCACTTCAGCTGGCTAATTCGTTGAGCCATGTCGGTCACTCTCGGTTCTCCTACGGATTTCCTCGTTACGGATTATGTCCCTCAGAGTTTGTAGATACAATACTTGTTTGTGTTGATGCCAGCTATTGAATAGTACAGGTTTTATGCATGGCCGCTATTTTGGAAAAAATAAAAATGGCTGACAATTATGTAGCCCAAAATGTTCAAAGCCCTTTAATTAAGTATCACACAGAAATAAAATTATATTGTACATCGCGCGGATCTCGTCCCTGTTCTCATCTTCGTTCTGTTGCCAGATCTTCTCCCAGTTCTGGATACAAGGCCTAGTATCATATTGTCACTCACCATATCATACTGCTTGCTCTCCAGTTGCATGAGTTGCGATATGATCTCCTGTTCGCGCAACTTGTACATCGCGCGGATCTCGTCCCTGTTCTCATCTTCGTTCTGTTGCCGGATCTTCTCCCAGTCCTGGATACAAGGCCTAGTATCATATTGTCACTCACCATATCATACTGCTTGCTCTCCAGTTGCATGAGTTGCGATATGATCTCCTGTTCGCGCAACTTGTACATCGCGCGGATCTCGTCCCTGTTCTCATCTTCGTTCTGTTGCCGGATCTTCTCCCAGTCCTGGATACAAGAAAAACACCTTTTAGATACATGTAGAATCTTCAAAATATTAGACATAGGATACTTTTTATCCAGGAAAATCGTTCCTACGGAATTTTAAAAAGCTAACTCAACTTGAAGAAAGTCGCGAGCATTTGGATTAAGAAAATGGATCCAAAAACTTTTATGCGACCATCTCGCGAAATTCTTCTATTGAGTAAAAGATATTTGCAAATCAATCCAGAAATCTCATGAGGACCTCCACCATTTTGGAAGTCTTGGATTTCGGTAAAAAATTCTGATCATTCTGATTACTTGATAATGATTTTTTACCTGTTCATCGTGAAAAAAACCTCATCAAACCTGTGGGTGTGTGAAGTCTGCCAATCTGCCACCATGGCAGACTAAGGTCTAAACTCTTCTCTTTCTGAGAGAACGAGAGACGTATCTCGCGAAAGGCGTAAATCTCGAGATTATTGCTGTAAAACGTCCGGCTAGAGAGAGACAGCAATAGCCACAAAGCAAATAAGAAGACGAAGGAGAGAAGAAGTATTGCTATTCGCGTTGCTGTCGCTACTGCAACCTTTTACGTAATCACCCCCCGTTCTCAATAGTGGGTCGGCGATGGGTTGATGATATCATTACCTGTTCAGCCTCCAAGCGTTGCATCTCGAGCGTGAGAGAGGTGTCAGCGATGCGCTCTTGCTGCTCCAGAATGTTCTGCATGCTTCGAGCTCGTTCCTCGTAAAGTTGTACTGCTGCTATCTGAATAATTATTACAGTATATTAGTAACTAGCTTAGTACCGCGACTTCGTCCACGCGTGGACTACACAAATTTCAAACCCCTATTTTACCCTCTTAGGGGTTGAATTTTCAAAAATCCCTTCTTAGCGGATGTCTACGTCATAACAGCTATCTGCAGCCCAATCTGTCCTCAGTAGTTTGAACTGTGCGTTGATAGATCAGTCGGTCAGTCAGCTATTCTTTTTGTATATATAATTTATATTGTACTATAACTACGACATAATATGTCCTAAGCTACCATATAAAACAAAAAGGAACGTATTTTCACGGACTCGGACCGGATGAGTGCGTAACCACCGTTAGGAAACACGATAATATGGCGTAACGGACTCTTGAGATGGAAGTGAGCTAACCTGGAAGGGGTATTGCAGTTTTTATTATATACCCATCATAATATCACTATATCAAGAATACCACCGGCTCGCAAAGCATATGTACTGAGAAGTTATAGAGCTTATGGTGTGTCTTACCTTGCTAGTTCTGTCTATGAGAGGTCCCCCACTGGTGGGCTTGGCGACGCGGTTGACTGTGACCACGGGCGGGCTCAGATCTGACCAGTTCGGGTAGTCTATCTCTCCTGAAACAGAAGTGAGGAGATGTTTCTAGAATGTTTTTAGGGTTCTACACCCGAAGAGTGCCAGCGGGACCCTATTACTAAGAGACGTACGGACTCCACTGACCGTCCGTACGTCTGTCTATTGAAATTTTCACACAATGTGTATTTCTATTGACAACAAATAACAACAAATAATAAGAATTTCAGAATGACCACCGTGAAAATTAAAACAAATTAAAAAGTGTTATTTCTTGTATAAGTCTCGTAAATTGCTAATGCGCGTGACCGCCATTTTAGTGACGTCAAGTATATTTTTATTTCGGCTGACATCAAAATGACGTCATTTCGATGTTAATATACATGGGTCCAGCGCAATAGCAATTTGCGGGACTCATACGATGGTACAGAATTGTTCGTGTGCGCTCGTGTTCGGCACACGCTTGACCACAATCAAAGCTGATGGAAAGTGTGTGTGTGTAAAGCTTTTAGAACTGCGCGAGATACCGTCTAGCCCGTCCACACTTAGGGCGGTTTCAGACTAGCGTTTTATACGCGCGTATGAGCTTGTTTTTGGAAGCGCATGTAGGCGCGTATAGGCGCGCCTTTTGGCACACGCTCAACTCGTACGAGCGTTGACGCGCTTCTAAGCTCGTATACGCGCGAGCCGCGAGAGACCACCACCCACCGGGCCACCGGTTCGAGCGAACTCGTCGAAATATGCCCGTATACGCGAGTCCGGTTTTTTAAAGCGCGTAATGTAGCGCGCGTGTAAGCGCGTATGCTGAAACGACCGTATACGCGCAAAAAAATACGCTAGTCTGAAACCGCCCTTACAAAATGCTAAACTGCGCAAACTGGTTTGCGCACAGATAAGGCGGAGCATGTAGCCATGCTCGCGGCTAAGCCCGTGTCGATTTAGATATTTAAAAATCCCGTGCGAACTTTTGTTTTTCCAGGACAAAAGTAGCCTATCCGTAGTAACCCATCCCCTGTACGCTGTACCGTGAAGAAACCTCATCGAACATCGTGAGGAAACCTGCATTTGTGAAGTCTGCCAATCCGCACTGGGGCCACCATGGCAGACTATGGCTGATACCCTTCTCATTCTAGTCAGCACTGGGCCTGTGATGGGTTTATCATGATGATCAGTAATTCTTACCTAGCATATCGTCGAGCATGGTATCATGATGGGGCGTAGTGGGCTGAGGGTTTGTGGTGAAGGCAGGGTACTTGAGCAGCCAGTCTTCGTAGCCTCCCCGTAATGCCAGGGGTTGCCTGGAGTACTGCACTTTGATGTCCCACTAAAACAAAAGTTTTTTAATGATTAAATCAATTTATTATGTCACCATATATATAAACTAGTATTTTGCTCGCTGCTCGAGCTGCTAAAGCAGCTCTCGAGGTCTATAATCGCCATTTTGAATAAAAAAAAATTTTGTATGAAAAAATAAATTCCGCCATTTTGAATTTTTTTTCAAGTCATCGAATAGACCTTTGGATCTTGATCATCTTTTGCCAAGAAACCACTCTTCCATCTTTCGTACCCTCCGAGATGGACGCCGATGAAATTTGTATGGCGGCCATCTTTTTTTCGGAATTTTAAATTTTTTTTCAAATTTTTGGCAATTGGATGAGGTTTCGAATGACATTTGCTCGAGCACCTCCCACCTATCTTCAATACCTTAAGCGTGCCCTTCACCCGCCTCCGAAATCCTCAATCATCAGCTCCCTTCATATGTTGCCCCAAAGGAATCTTTGTCTTCTATATGAAACCGTAAGTGAAAAAAAAAAGTTTCATACAAAATTTTACAGGAGGAAATTTTTTGAAAATCTCGGCCGCCATCTTGTTTTTCCAATTTTTTTCACTTTTTCTAAAAATCGTTTGCTAACATCTAAAATAACTGCAAGTTTAAACAAAATCGGTCGAAAAACAAAAAAGTTACAAAAGTCAGGTCGGCCGCCATCTTGTTTTTCTGAAATGTCATAATTTTTCCCTACTCGAATCCCACTTCTGAACATATCTCCAATACATTATTATATCATTTTCTGTCTCTTTCTAGGAGAACAATTATGTCAATCAGTGAGTGAGTGAGTGGTAATTGAGCTATATATAGTATAACTAGTATTTTGCTCGCTGCTCGAGCTGCTAAAGCAGCTCTCGAGGTCTATAATGGCCATTTTGAATAATAAAAAATTTTGTATGAAAAAATAAATTCCGCCATTTTGAATTTTTTTTTCAAGTCATCGAGTAGACCTTCGGATCCTGATCATCTCTTGCCAAGAAACTACTCTTCCATCTTTCATACCCTCCGAGATGGACGCGGATGAAATTTGTATGGCGGCCATCTTTTTTTCGGAATTTAAAAAAAAAATTCAAATTTTTGGCAATTGGATGAGGTTTCGAATGACATTCGGTCGAGCACCTCCCACCTATCTTCAATACCCTAAGCGTGCCCTTCACCCGTCTCCGAAATCCTCAATCATCAGCTCCCTCCATATGTTGCCCTAAAGGAATCTTTGTCTTCTATATGAAACCGTGATTGAAAAAAAAAAGTTTCATACAAAATTTTACAGGAGGAAATTTTTTGAAAATCTCGGCCGCCATCTTGTTTTTCCAATTTTTTTCACTTTTTCTAAAAATCGTTTGCTAATATCTAAAATAACTGCAAGTTTAAACAAAATCGGTTGGAAAACAAAAAAGTTACAAAAGTCAGGTCGGCCGCCATCTTGTTTTTCTGAAATGTCATAATTTTTCCCTACTCGAATCCCACTTCTGAACATATCTCCCATACATTATTATATCATTTTCTATCTCTTTCTAGGAGAACAATTATGTCAATGAGTCAGTGAGTGAGTGAGTGAGTGGTAATTGAGCTATATATAGTATAATAACTAGTATTTTGCTCGCTGCTCGAGCTGCTAAAGCAGCTCTCGAGGTCTATAATGGCCATTTTGAACAATTTTAAAAAAGTCATACATTTTCTATGAAAAAATAAATTCCGCCATTTTGAATTTTTTTTCAAGTCATCGAATAGACCTTTGGATCTTGATCATCTTTTGCCAAGAAACCACTCTTCCATCTTTCGTACCCTCCGAGATGGACGCCGATGAAATTTGTATGGCGGCCATCTTTTTTTCGGAATTTTAAATTTTTTTTCAAATTTTTGGCAATTGGATGAGGTTTCGAATGACATTTGCTCGAGCACCTCCCACCTATCTTCAATACCTTAAGCGTGCCCTTCACCCGCCTCCGAAATCCTCAATCATCAGCTCCCTTCATATGTTGCCCCAAAGGAATCTTTGTCTTCTATATGAAACCGTAAGTGAAAAAAAAAGTTTCATACAAAATTTTACAGGAGGGAATTTTTTGAAAATCTCGGCCGCCATCTTGTTTTTCAAATTTTTTTCACTTTTTCTAAAAACCGTTTACTAATATCTGCAAGACCTGCAAGTTGTAACAAAATCGGTTGGAAAACAAAAAAGTTACAAAAGTCAGGTCGGCCGCCATCTTGTTTTTCTGAAATGTCATAATTTTTCCCTAGTCGAATCCCACTTCTGAACATATCTCCCATACATTATTATATCATTTTCTATCTCTTTCTAGGAGAACAATTATGTCAATGAGTCAGTCAGTGAGTGAGTGAGTCAGTGGTAATTGAGCTATATATAGTATAACTAGTATTTTGCTCGCTGCTCGAGCTGCTAAAGCAGCTCTCGAGGTCTATAATCGCCATTTTGAATAATAAAAATTTTTGTATGAAAAAAAAAAAAATCCGCCATTTTGATTTTTTTTTCCATCCATCGAGTAGACCTTCGGACCCTGATCATCTCTTGCCAAGAAACCACTCTTCCATCTGTCATACCCTCCGAGATGGACGCCGATGAAATTTGTATGGCGGCCATCTTTTTTTCGGAATTTTAAAAAAAAATTCAAATTTTTGGCAATTGGATGAGGTTTCGAATGACATTTGGTCGAGCACCTCCCACCTATCTTCGATACCTCAAGCGTGCCCTTCACCCGTCTCCGAAATCCTCAATCATCAGCTCCCTCCATATGTTGCCCTAAAGGAATCTTTGTCTTCTATATGAAACCACAAGTGAAAAAAAAAAGTTTCATACAAAATTTTACAGGAGGAAATTTTTTGAAAATCTCGGCCGCCATCTTGTTTTTACAATTTTTTACACTTTTTCTAAAAATCGTTTGCTAATATCTTCAATTGTTGCAAGTTGTAACAAAATCGGTTGGAAAACAAAAAAGTTACAACCGTCAGGTCGGCCGCCATCTTGTTTTTCTGAAATGTCATAATTTTTCCCTACTCGAATCCCACTCCTGAACATATCTCCCATACATTATTATATCATTTTCTGTCTCTTTCTAGGAGAACAATTATGTCAATGAGTGAGTCGGCGGAAAAAATAAATTCCGCCATTTTGAATTTTTTTTCAAGTCATCAAATAGACCTTCAGATCCTGATCATCTTTTGCCAAGAAACCACTCTTCCATCTTTCATACCCTCCGAGATGGACGCCGATGAAATTTGTATGGCGGCCATCTTTTTTTCGGAATTTTAAAAAAAAATTCAAATTTTTGGCAATTGGATGAGGTTTCGAATGACATTTGGTCGAGCACCTCCCACCTATCTTCGATACCTCGAGCGTGCCCTTCACCCGTCTCTGAAATCCTCAATCATCAGCTCCCTCCATATGTTGCCCTAAAGGAATCTTTGTCTTCTATATAAAACCGTGATTGAAAAAAAAAAGTTTCATACAAAATTTTACAGGAGGAAATTTTTTGAAAATCTCGGCCGCCATCTTGTTTTTCCAATTTTTTTCACTTTTTCTAAAAATTGTTTACTAATATCTTCAATTGTTGCAAGTTGTAACAAAATCGGTTGGAAAACAAAAAAGTTACAAAAGTCAGGTCGGCCGCCATCTTGTTTTTCTGAAATGTCATAATTTTTCCCTACTCAAATCCCACTTCTGAACATATCTCCCATACATTATTATATCATTTTCTATCTCTTTCTAGGAGAACAATTATGTCAATGAGTCAGTCAGTGGTAATTGAGCTATATATAGTATAACTAGTATTTTGCTCGCTGCTCGAGCTGCTAAAGCAGCTCTCGAGGTCTATAATCGCCATTTTGAATAATAAAAATTTTTGTATGAAAAAATAAATTCCGCCATTTTGAATTTTTTTTCAAGTCATCGAGTAGACCTTCGGATCCTGATCATCTCTTGCCAAGAAACTACTCTTCCATCTTTCATACCCTCCGAGATGGACGCGGATGAAATTTGTATGGCGGCCATCTTTTTTTCGGAATTTTAAATTTTTTTTCAAATTTTTGGCAATTGGATGAGGTTTCGAATGACATTTGCTCGAGCACCTCCCACCTATCTTCGATACCTCAAGCGTGCCCTTCACCCGTCTCCGAAATCCTCAATCATCAGCTCCCTCCATATGTTGCCCTAAAGGAATCTTTGTCTTCTATATGAAACCACAAGTGAAAAAAAAAAGTTTCATACAAAATTTTACAGGAGGGAATTTTTTGAAAATCTCGGCCGCCATCTTGTTTTTCAAATTTTTTTCACTTTTTCTAAAAACCGTTTACTAATATCTTCAATTGTTGCAAGTTGTAACAAAATCGGTTGGAAAACAAAAAAGTTACAAAAGTCAGGTCGGCCGCCATCTTGTTTTTCTGAAATGTCATAATTTTTCCCTAGTCGAATCCCACTTCTGAACATATCTCCCATACATTATTATATCATTTTCTATCTCTTTCTAGGAGAACAATTATGTCAATCAGTGAGTGAGTGGTAATTGAGCTATATATAGTATAATATAATAATAACTAGTATTTTGCTCGCTGCTCGAGCTGCTAAAGCAGCTCTCGAGGTCTATAATCGCCATTTTGAACAATTTTAAAAAAAGTCATACAAAAATAAATTCCGCCATTTTGAATTTTTTTTCAATCCATCGAGTAGACCTCCGGATCCTGATCATCTCTTGCCAAGAAACCACTCTTCCATCTGTCATACCCTCCGAGATGGACGCCGATGAAATTTGTATGGCGGCCATCTTTTTTTCGGAATTTAAAAAAAAAATTCAAATTTTTGGCAATTGGATGAGGTTTCGAATGACATTTGGTCGAGCACCTCCCACCTATCTTCAATACCTTAAGCGTGCCCTTCACCCGTCTCCGAAATCCTCAATCATCAGCTCTCTCCATGTGTTGCCCTAAAGGAATCTTTGTCTTCTATACGAAAGTATTAGTGAAAAAAAAAAGTTTCATACAAAATTTTACAGGAGGAAATTTTTTGAAAATCTCGGCCGCCATCTTGTTTTTCAAATTTTTTTCACTTTTTCTAAAAACCGTTTACTAATATCTTCAATTGTTGCAAGTTGTAACAAAATCGGTTGGAAAACAAAAAAGTTACAAAAGTCAGGTCGGCCGCCATCTTGTTTTTCTGAAATGTCATAATTTTTCCCTAGTCGAATCCCACTCCTGAACATATCTCCCATACATAATTATATCATTTTCTGTCTCTTTCTAGGAGAACAATTATGTCAATCAGTGAGTGAGTGGTAATTGAGCTATATATAGTATAATAACTAGTATTTTGCTCGCTGCTCGAGCTGCTAAAGCAGCTCTCGAGGTCTATAATGGCCATTTTGAATAATAAAAATTTTTGTATGAAAAAAAAAATTCCGCCATTTTGAATTTTTTTTCCATCCATCGAGTAGACCTTTGGACCCTGATCATCTCTTGCCAAGAAACCACTTTTCCATCTTTCATACCCTCCGAGATGGACGCCGATGAAATTTGTATGGCGGCCATCTTTTTTTCGGAATTTTGAATTTTTTTTCAAATTTTTGGCAATTGGATGACGTTTCGAATGACATTTGGTCGAGCACCTCCCACCTATCTTCAATACCTTGAGCGTGCCCTTCACCCGCCTCCGAAATCCTCAATCATCAGCTCCCTCCATATGTTGCCCTAAAGGAATCTTTGTCTTCTATATGAAACCGTGATTGAAAAAAAAAAGTTTCATACAAAATTTTACAGGAGGAAATTTTTTGAAAATCTCGGCCGCCATCTTGTTTTTCCAATTTTTTACACTTTTTCTAAAACATGTTTACTAATATCTTCAATAGTTGCAAGTTGTAACAAAATCGGTTGGAAAACAAAAAAGTTACAAAAGTCAGGTCGGCCGCCATCTTGTTTTTCTGAAATGTCATAATTTTTCCCTACTCGAATCCCACTTCTGAACATATCTCCCATACATTATTATATCATTTTCTATCTCTTTCTAGGAGAACAATTATGTCAATGAGTCAGTGAGTGAGTGAGTGAGTGGTAATTGAGCTATATATAGTATAACTAGTATTTTGCTCGCTGCTCGAGCTGCTAAAGCAGCTCTCGAGGTCTATATTGGCCATTTTGAACAATTTTAAAAAAGTCATAAATTTTGTATCAAAAAAAAAATTCCGCCATTTTGAATTTTTTTTCCATCCATCGAGTAGACCTTTGGACCCTGATCATCTCTTGCCAAGAAACCACTTTTCCATCTTTCATACCCTCCGAGATGGACGCCGATGAAATTTGTATGGCGGCCATCTTTTTTTCGGAATTTTGAATTTTTTTTCAAATTTTTGGCAATTGGATGACGTTTCGAATGACATTTGCTTGAGCACCTCCCACCTATCTTCAATACCCTAAGCGTGCCCTTCACCCGTCTCCGAAATCCTCAATCATCAGCTCCCTCCATATGTTGCCCTAAAGGAATCTTTGTCTTCTATATGAAACCGTGATTGAAAAAAAAAAGTTTCATACAAAATTTTACAGGAGGAAATTTTTTGAAAATCTCGGCCGCCATCTTGTTTTTCCAATTTTTTTCACTTTTTCTAAAAATCGTTTGCTAACATCTAAAATAACTGCAAGTTTAAACAAAATCGGTTGAAAAACAAAAAAGTTACAAAAGTCAGGTCGGCCGCCATCTTGTTTTTCTGAAATGTCATAACTAGTATTTTGCTCGCTGCTCGAGCTGCTAAAGCAGCTCTCGAGGTCTATAATGGCCATTTGAACAATTTTAAAAAAAGTCATACAAAAATAAATTCCGCCATTTTGAATTTTTTTTCCATCCATCGAGTAGACCTTCGGATCCTGATCATCTCTTGCCAAGAAACCACTCTTCCATCTGTCATACCCTCCGAGATGGACGCCGATGAAATTTGTATGGCGGCCATCTTTTTTTTGGAATTTTGAATTTTTTTTCAAATTTTTGGCAATTGGATGGGGTTTCGAATGACATTTGGTCGAGCACCTCTCACCTATCTTCGATACCTCGAGCGTGCCCTTCACCCGTCTCCGAAATCCTCAATCATCAGCTCCCTCCATATGTTGCCCTAAAGGAATCTTTGTCTTCTATATGAATCCATAAGTGAAAAAAAAAAGTTTCATACAAAATTTTACAGGAGGGAATTTTTTGAAAATCTCGGCCGCCATCTTGTTTTTCCAATTTTTTTTACATTTTCTAAAAATCGTTTACTAACATCTACAAGAGCTGCAAGTTGTAACAAAATCGGTTGGAAAACAAAAAAGTTACAAAAGTCAGGTCGGCCGCCATCTTGTTTTTCTGAAATGTCATAATTTTTCCCTACTCGAATCCCACTTCTGAACATATCTCCCATACATTATTATATCATTTTCTGTCTCTTTCTAGGAGAACAATTATGTCAATCAGTGAGTGAGTGGTAATTGAGCTATATATAGTATAACTAGTATTTTGCTCGCTGCTCGAGCTGCTAAAGCAGCTCTCGAGGTCTATAATCGTCATTTTGAATAATAAAAAATTTTGTATGAAAAAAAAAATTCCGCCATTTTGAATTTTTTTTCAATCCATCGAGTAGACCTTCGGATCCTGATCATCTCTTGCCAAGAAACCACTCTTCCATCTTTCATACCCTCCGAGATGGACGCGGATGAAATTTGTATGGCGGCCATCTTTTTTTCGGAATTTTAAAAAAAATTTCAAATTTTTGGCAATTGGATGAGGTTTCGAATGACATTTGCTCGAGCACCTCCCACCTATCTTCAATACCCTAAGCGTGCCCTTCACCCGTCTCCGAAATCCTCAATCATCAGCTCCCTCCATATGTTGCCCTAAAGGAATCTTTGTCTTCTATATGAAACCGTGATTGAAAAAAAAAAGTTTCATACAAAATTTTACAGGAGGGAATTTTTTGAAAATCTCGGCCGCCATCTTGTTTTTCAAATTTTTTTCACTTTTTCTAAAAACCGTTTACTAATATCTTCAATTGTTGCAAGTTGTAACAAAATCGGTTGGAAAACAAAAAAGTTACAAAAGTCAGGTCGGCCGCCATCTTGTTTTTCTGAAATGTCATAATTTTTCCCTAGTCGAATCCCACTTCTGAACATATCTCCCATACATTATTATATCATTTTCTATCTCTTTCTAGGAGAACAATTATGTCAATCAGTGAGTGAGTGGTAATTGAGCTATATATAGTATAACTAGTATTTTGCTCGCTGCTCGAGCTGCTAAAGCAGCTCTCGAGGTCTATAATGGCCATTTTGAACAATTTTAAAAAAGTCATACATTTTCTATGAAAAAATAAATTCCGCCATTTTGAATTTTTTTTCAAGTCATCGAATAGACCTTTGGATCTTGATCATCTTTTGCCAAGAAACCACTCTTCCATCTTTCGTACCCTCCGAGATGGACGCCGATGAAATTTGTATGGCGGCCATCTTTTTTTCGGAATTTTAAATTTTTTTTCAAATTTTTGGCAATTGGATGAGGTTTCGAATGACATTTGCTCGAGCACCTCCCACCTATCTTCAATACCTTAAGCGTGCCCTTCACCCGCCTCCGAAATCCTCAATCATCAGCTCCCTTCATATGTTGCCCCAAAGGAATCTTTGTCTTCTATATGAAACCGTAAGTGAAAAAAAAAAGTTTCATACAAAATTTTACAGGAGGAAATTTTTTGAAAATCTCGGCCGCCATCTTGTTTTTCCAATTTTTTTCACTTTTTCTAAAAATCGTTTGCTAACATCTAAAATAACTGCAAGTTTAAACAAAATCGGTTGAAAAACAAAAAAGTTACAAAAGTCAGGTCGGCCGCCATCTTGTTTTTCTGAAATGTCATAATTTTTCCCTACTCGAATCCCACTTCTGAACATATCTCCCATACATTATTATATCATTTTCTGTCTCTTTCTAGGAGAACAATTATGTCAATCAGTGAGTGAGTGGTAATTGAGCTATATATAGTATAACTAGTATTTTGCTCGCTGCTCGAGCTGCTAAAGCAGCTCTCGAGGTCTATAATGGCCATTTTGAATAATAAAATTTTTTGTATGAAAAAAAAAATTCCGCCATTTTGAATTTTTTTTCCATCCATCGAGTAGATCTTCGGATCCTGATCATCTCTTGCCAAAAAACCACTCTTCCATCTGTCATACCCTTCGAGATGGACGCCGATGAAATTTGTATGGCGGCCATCTTTTTTTCGGAATTTAGAATTTTTTTTCAAATTTTTGGTAATTGGACGAGGTTTCGAATGACATTTGGTCGAGCACCTCCCACCTATCTTCAATACCTTGAGCGTGCCCTTCACCCGTCTCCGAAATCCTCAATCATCAGCTCCCTCCATATGTTGCCCTAAAGGAATCTTTGTCTTGTATATGAAACCTTAAGTGAAAAAAAAAAGTTTCATACAAAATTTTACAGGAGGAAATTTTTTGAATATCTCGGCCGCCATCTTGTTTTTCCAATTTTTTTTACATTTCCTAAAAATCGTTTACTAATATCTTCAATTGTTGCAAGTTGTAACGAAATCGGTTGGAAAACAAAAAAGTTACAAAAGTCAAGTCGGCCGCCATCTTGTTTTTCTGAAATGTCATAATTTTTCCCTACTCGAATCCCACTTCTGAACATATCTCCCATACATTATTATATCATTTTCTGTCTCTTTCTAGGAGAACAATTATGTCAATCAGTGAGTGAGTGGTAATTGAGCTATATATAGTATAACTAGTATTTTGCTCGCTGCTCGAGCTGCTAAAGCAGCTCTCGAGGTCTATAATCGCCATTTTGAATAATAAAAAATTTTGTATGAAAAAAAAAAAATCCGCCATTTTGAATTTTTTTTCAAGTCATCGAATAGACCTTTGGATCCTGATCATCTCTTGCCAAGAAACCACTCTTCCATCTGTCATACCCTCCGAGATGGACGCCGATGAAATTTGTATGGCGGCCATCTTTTTTTCGGAATTTTAAATTTTTTTTCCAATTTTTGGCAATTGGATGAGGTTTCGAATGACATTTGGTCGAGCACCTCCCACCTATCTTCAATACCTTGAGCGTGCCCTTCACCCGTCTCCGAAATCCTCAATCATCAGCTCTCTCCATATGTTGCCCTAAAGGAATCTTTGTTTTCTATATGAAACCGTGATTGAAAAAAAAAAGTTTCATACAAAATTTTACAGGAGGAAATTTTTTGAAAATCTCGGCCGCCATCTTGTTTTTCCAATTTTTTACACTTTTTCTAAAAATCGTTTGCTAACATCTTCAATTGTTGCAAGTTGTAACAAAATCGGTTGGAAAACAAAAAAGTTACAAAAGTCAGGTCGGCCGCCATCTTGTTTTTCTGAAATGTCATAATTTTTCCCTACTCGAATCCCACTTCTGAACATATCTCCCATACATTATAATATCATTTTCTGTCTCTTTCTAGGAGAACAATTATGTCAATGAGTCAGTGAGTGAGTGAGTGAGTGGTAATTGAGCTATATATAGTATAATAATATACAATAGTCAGTTTTAGTATAAGGAAAACCTGAAAGTAGTTTGTTTAGAATCAGTAACAGAATCGATTGCAATCATTTTTACACCTTTTTTTAATATTTTGACCAAAAAATATTTTAAAATCCTGCAAGTTTGGACACCTAGTTGAATGACTGCATGCACCAGCTGATAACGATGAATACATTTTTCTTACACAATCGGGGGAGCTGGCTGTAATTTGGCATGTAGATAGATAATATGAGGTAGACATCCGCTAAGAAAGGGTATTTGAAAACTTTGATTTCATGAAATCAAATTTGATTTGAATCAAAGCTACTTTGAATAAATACTTTAAGTTTGAGACATACCCGAAGAAGTATGGTCTTCAACAGATGCAGTGTTTTGCCCGGAATGACGGCTGAGCTGTTCCAGTCCAGCATCACAATGAGGTCCATGGAAGCACGCTCGGCCCACACAGGTCTGGAGGCAGCTGGGAGGTTCTGCTCTAAGACATTGGCTGATTGGCTGAAAATAAGTGTAAATTATAACTACAATGGTTTGTGTGTTCCACTTGTAGTGGCAATGGGCATGGCTCTTCCAATTGTTGGGTCGATGTGCTGGAATGGTGACATTAAAAAAAATAAAATTGCTATTATTTGTTATTATAGAGGCAAACAGCTTGACTGACTTATCATAAGCGGCACATGCCGCTATATGAAATAATCAAATTAATTTCAATAGAAATACACATTATGTGAAAATTTCTACTCTCTGCCTATTATGGATTATGAGATACAGTCCAGTGACAGCAATGGATGGATGGACAGACAATGGAGGCTTAATAACAGGGTTCCGTCGGGATCCTTCAGGTATGGCCTACAAAGACAAGTCCAGTTCTGTCTGCTAGCTCCCCGTGTGTATACAATGGTACTGATTCAGAGCACAACTAAATTTTAGAGTATTTGCATCCTCTTCTTACTGATGTTATATGGAAAGGACAGATACAGCTTGACAGTAGAGTGTTGACTTTAGAGCTGTCAAAGCTCGAGCCTACTGTTTAAATTTGTAGCTGTTATAAATTAAACCACACCACTTATTAAATATTCCTTTAACTTTATTTCTTTATAATACTATACTTAAAATCTGGCCAAAATGTGAACAACTTTACTTTTTATGTCGCAGACAAAATTTTATAGACAGAATTTACAACCACAGATAACAAATAACATTTTAGTTCGTACACAGATATATAACAGTAGCGTACACAAAAATTTAGAGTCTTTAAATGTAAAATTCATGATCCGTCCTTTTTTAGCAATATTAAAAAGGAAAATATGCAGATACTTTAAATTTCGTTTAGAGAAAGACAACAGAATCGGTGCCAATGTGAAGTAAAATATCATACCCTGGTGATATACACTCCTCCGGCACACTGATGCAGGCTGGGTGGTTGATGTGGGACTCAATGTAATCCTTGCCAGGCCTTGCATCCAAAATCATCACCTTCAGCTTGCCACTTTTCAGTGTGGCGTACAACTGCTCACTATTTATCACTACTTCATCAGGACCTAGTGAGCAATTAAAAGCAGTATTTTTGTATGTTCCCTTCATCATGAACAACCCTTCGCCGGCTCACTACAGAGCATGGGTCTCCTCTCATGAGAAGGACATAGTCTACCACACTGGCAGGTTTCACACACTTTTGAGAACATTGTGGAGAATTCTCAGGCATGCAGGTTTCCTCACATTTTCCTTCACCATTAAAGCAAGTAATATTTAATTACTTTAAACACACATAACTCTGAAAAGTTAGAGGTGTTTATGCCCTGAATCGAACCCCCAACCTTTAATTTGGTATTTTCTTTTTATATATACTTAGAATAGATTTTTTAGTAGATAAGCTAAGTCCTTGAGAATATTAGAAGGACAACTGTGATTAACATATAATAATGTAGATAATGGGTACATACCATGATTAATTTGTTGTTTTTTTGTCGATATCTACATTATAAAGTTGTTAAACCACAAATTAAGCTTAAAACCAACTTATTAAATACAGAATTGCTTTAAATCTACATTCCAAAGGATCTTGGACTGTATTAATAAAATGACGTGATTTTTCGTATAGGGGTAGTTTATGGGGCTAGAATTATTTATAAGTACTCACCAGGCAAACCCTGGTTAGCAGGTTCTTTCACAGCAGCAGAAACAGCTTCCATAGCCTTCTTTCTGTTCTCCTCTATCTTCTGCTTTATCAACTCATTCTCTTTAATATCATTCAGCCTCTCATTCTGTCTCTCTTCCTCATATCTGTGAGGAAAGGGAAATCTTATTATTGAAGCAATTGTTACGAGCTAGATGTTGGGAGTGGAAGTAACACAGATGTGTTGTCTTGCTCTAATATTAGGGGGGCATTTTTCTTCCTTATCTATTGTTTAAGTGGAAACTCTGATGTTGAGTAGTGGAAACCTACTATCACTAAATTGTCAAATTTCAAGTAATTTCTAGATCTCTCTCTAGGATGTCACAAAATATTAATTAAATATGTAAAGATCAATCCATATTATAAATGCGAAAGTATGTTTGTTTGTCCTTGTATCACGTCACAATGGAGCAACAGATTGACTTGATTTTTTGCATGGGAGTTAAAGACCTGGAGAGTGACATACACTACTTTTTCCTCCTCCGGGAAAATCAAAGAATACCTACAGGATTTGTAAAAACATAAATCCACACGGACAAAGTCACAGGAGTCAGCTAGTTCATCAATCAATCACTTTTTATAACAAATGCTACAGTTACAGTTGTTGTGATTGGCTGAATTCATTTTAGCCAATAGTAAGCAAGTGTCAGATAGCACTACACTGACATAGGTATAGGCTGTAGCACTTCACTGAGATGGCTTGTGAGCAGTGGCGTGCAGGTCATAGAGGCATAAATGCACTGCTTACCCCAGTTGTATAGCTCAATTTGCATGTTTTTCATTATGACCTGCCAGTAAACAGGTTCCTACCTAACTAATGCCTACCCTGGCTTCGAACCCTGTGCACGCCACTGCTTGTGAGATAGGGTCACAGATTGCAGAATGCAGAAGGGTGACAGTTGATGTTAAAATCAAGGAATTCAACGTCACTGACACTCTCCCACAAACCTTACTTCAGTCAGGCTATAGTATTTAGCTATAAGTATACAGACACATAGCTAGATACTTTGTCTAACAAATTAGGTTGTTACATTAATTTTATTACAATTGGAGAAATTACCTCAAAATCAAGCTATTTTTCAACTTCTCAGCCGCATCTAAAGCCTTATTAGGGTTCTTGGCACCAAGCATACTTGTATAGTAGGTCTTGTCTTTAATATAGTCCTTATCTTTGCTGATAAACGCGATAACACGAAGGTACTTCATATACTGAACGTAGGAAGTCTCCTCATCACCCTTTTCACGAGCCTCCTCAGCAGATTCGAAGAGTTTCTGAGCAGTTTTGCATAACCTACAAACAAAGCCAAATATCATTACTATCATACTGTTTTTTTAGACGGAAACTGCGAATTATAGATAAAGAAGTATACAGAAATACTTACATAGTAGCTCTTTTCGATTTCAAGTCAGGTACGTTGTGTAATTTGTCCAAATCCTCGATGCATTTCCCCAGATGGAGTTGCGAACGACGCGTCTCAGTCATTTTTATAATTTACCTAGTAGCCACTAACGTGTAACAGAATATATGCAATTTTACAAGTCGCTAGGACCCTTTTTGCGTTACATTTGATATCGGTAGCACAGGAATTGTTTCAAAATTCAGACAAACAAAAAATTAATTACAAATAATCTTCTTCAGCTAATAAAACGTCACTGGTTGTCATTCATTCTTTTAATTTTGCTTTTAGTTTTATGTTTACTCTGTGCATGTCGTTCTTTCCCATTCATTTACTTTTTTTTTATTAAATCGCGTTGTGGATTCTAGGCTTTTTGTTTCTACATTAACTTCTAATGATTCAGCTCCACTCTCGGAATTCGGTAAATGTTTTTCAACCATCCTGCTGGGCAGTTGGCCAGTTGGACTGACCTCTTGGGTTTGCTGCTCGTTGGAATCATTGCAGTCGGCAGTGTATACTTAGCATTATGTCCTTTTTTTACTACAGTAACACTAGCTCACACACACATAAACAAATTCTATCGCTGGTATATAAAAGGTGTATATATATCCTATATGTATTGGTCTGTGATATAAATTTTGTATATATTTTGCAAAATAGTAGCGCAAGCTGCGCAAGTTTTCATGCGCAATGAAAACCTAAACCTGCTGGTCGATTGCGGTGTTCCATTTAGTTTTTCAGCTGATCACGCTTTCTACGGGCGCTTCGCAGACGACGCGTGTGTCATGTGCGAGACTGCCGCAGCGTAGTAAGACGAGTGCCGTGTCTTGTGTAGTTGCTAGCTAGTGGCAGTGAAAATGTTTTCAGGACTTACTAACCAGGTCAGTTCTTGGATGGGGGCGGCGAAGGGCGAGCCCCAGGATGAAGAAGTACCTACTCCAACCAAAGAAGCGATAGCGGAAGCAGCGGCGGAGGTCGAAAGACAAAGGTGTGTAAGCTCTTTGTTTACATTTTTCTTTCAGGAAATTCTTCGCATGTTTCGTGTAAAATCGATAGGAACCAAGCTAAAATTGTACATTTAACCCTGTTCAGCGTTCGTAACCATTAAAATAGCTCTGAAATAATCATTTAAGTATGAATTTTCGTATTACAACGTTACTCAAGATTCTGCGCTATTATGTCGCACTGTAAAAAGCAAAGATCCTTCACACTTGAGTGCATAGCTCATAAAAAAAATACGTGAGTCACAATTTTCTGCCTAGACGTTGCATAATAAGCTTATTGATCCAGCACTGGCATGTAAAATTATTATTTAGGTCAAGTGCCAAGGTGCCCAAGTTACAATGCTGAGTCAATTCTTCTAGTTCCTAGCATTGTTAGCCTTTCATTTGTATTAAATTAATTAGAAAGAATTGATTAAAATTAATTTATCACCTTGCCTTGATAGTAAAATATAATATGATTTAAAGTTCAGTAGATACAATTTACACAGGTTATTCAATAAGTTTCAGAGGTTTGTCGTCGTTCGTCTCTTTTTTGTTAAAACTTTTTGTAGGTACAATTTACTACAATTACTATTTTTGTATTAAGTAGAATTTATTAAAAAAATATTAGCTGTGGTTATCCTTTGGATGAATTGGCAAATTTAATTTGTTAAGCTCAGTAAAAAAATGTTTTCCAATGAATGTACAATAATAATTTTTAACAGTACTTTACTATTGGTATAATAATTTTTTTTAAATATTGTTCTTGCTTTACCACCTTATGACTTCAATATTTTTTGGAAAACAAAAAATCTGTTATGTTTACAAAGTCAGATTTTAATTAAATTTTCTCTTACAGTCCAACCAAAGCTGGTGGCAAATTGGACCTCATCACCAATGTCAAATCACAAATGACCGGATGGCTAGGCTCCGGAATACCTATACCAGGTCTCAGAAAAAACGAAGTACCACCAACAGATGCCACAGAGCCTGTACCAGTTGAACCAGCTGAGCCAGCCGAGCCCAAACCTGAGGGGAAGGATGATGATGATAATTCTAGGTATAATAGGTACGAGGGGTTGATCGGAAGCAATGAGTTTGCTCTTGCCTTTTTTTTATAATGTGGTGTGCTATTTCTGGTCTGAAAAAGAAAAATACGAAATTGTAGTCTATATTCAGTGTTTTCTTATTACTTGAACGTTATTACATAACTCAATTCCCAATTATTGGCCATTATTACATAAGTCATACATGGGAGTGGTCATCATGAAAATGACAATCTGTGACAAACCTATAGGGTGGGGTTTAAACTATATTATTTGTATGACAAAGTGTGTCCCTTTAATATCCAGGTTCAATATTTAATATATTTGTAATCTATAGATAACATTTTTATTTGTCATTTTTTTTTGTAATATAACAATGTTGCTAAGTAAGTTAAGATTATAATAATTTATATTCCATAGTTTGAAATAAATAAGCTTAGTGGGCAGTGGGTGTTTTTTTGTAATATTAATTTTGACTAAAAGGATAAGAAATAGCATACCAATTTTTTTTTGTTAATCTAAGTTGGTGTAACTTGTATCACAATTCACAACATTAGCACCAAAATTATGGTTTCAGAAAGCTTTATCAAAAAATTTTTTTTACAGCTTTTGGCACATCTTACGCGTTTTACAATAATTGGCACTTCTTTTTTTTACAAAAAAATACTTACTAGTCTATTAATAACTACTACTTTTTATTTTCTGACAAAATAATAGTAAGTATAATATGCATAAATTTTTATCATGAAAATTTACTTAAAAAATTATACTAACAACTTTATATCATTTAAACTGTAATTTTTTTTCTATAGAACATTAAAAAACCATTTTCTTTTAGTTGTTTCTAGAAAAATCACACTGACTGATAGTGAACTCATTTATTCTGCTCAATCCCCATTTTTCTCATTTTTATGCATTTCTCTAGTTTATAAACTGTGCTTACTCAATTTTTCTCTCTCTAAGTGAATTTTCAGTAGACAGATAAGATATTTTTAATTGATAATAATAGGAACATTTACATCTTACTCTCTATATTTTTCGCTTATTTACATTTTTTCACATGACTCTTGGAGTTACCAAAAAATATTTTGTAAATTATTTAAAAATAGATTTTTGTCTATAATTTTAAACTTCATGTGAATCTGATCTTAAATACTTAATATTGCTTTATTTGTGCGTTATTTTTTTCAAATGCTTTTGAGTTTTTTATTTTTCTTGTGGATAATATGCTTCGTTATTTTCATGGTAACTGAAGTTAAATGTTAAAATTGAGTGTTTCCTATTTACTACATTTTACTCTATAAATGTTATCTAGTGTTGTGTGGCTTTTGTCTAAATATATATAATGAAAAGGTGACTGACTGACTGACTGACTGATTTATCAACGCACAGCTCAAACTACTGGACGGATCGGGCTGAAATTCGGCATGCACATAGCTATTATGACGTAGGCATCCACTTAGAAAGGATTTTTGAAAAGTCAACCCCTAAGGGTGTGAAAGAGGGGTTTGAAATTTGTGTAGACGAAGTCGCGGGCATCAGCTAGTCCCCAATATGTATCTTTAAAGAGCTTCCGAGACGGTCAAGCGGCTTGACGTCAAGCACGTAGATTTTTGCTTGAGTGTTATCGCACTTACGGAAGTCATGTGATCTTGCGTTGATATCTTGAGTCGATACGAATACGGGTGGATGGTGAATTTTAAGCGAGTCTCGTTCTGACGCGAGACTCAACCGACTATTAAATGCTTTTTGTGTTTAGGTCGCCATTTTGATTGATTGGTTGTAATAGTAATTTTGTGCCCTGATCAAGTTATTGTTGCAGTTAGGTTAGTATAAAGAGTAAACCTCTTCTCGATAAGCCTTTACGCGTGTGATCAATATCTGCGCGCAAGTTTAACAAGAGAGGACATTCAAATGACTAATCCAAAAATAGCTTATAATGCCTTGCTTTTCTGTCTGACTTTAAACTCACTTCTGGTACCCTTATTATGAGTCCCACGCGATTTTCAAAAAACCTAAATCCACGCGGACGAAGCTCATCATCTTAATTTCTGATAATATTTTATTTATTTTGTTTATTTGAAAGTAATCAACAGCGTAAATATATAATTACTATTTAAATATGCGGCCGGCCTTGGGTTCGTGACCTTTTACCAGTAACCGTGTATAAAGTATAAACATCCCCCTACGTATTATATCTGCCCGAATAAGATTTTGCTCGAATCTTCCCCCAAAATCCATTACGTAATAAATTAATAGCACTATTCCTTTCGTGTCGTAGAATATCATTTGCGAACATCGATTTACGCCTTATAACCGGGGTGCTAATATTTTCCTATAAATTAAGGATGGGACTTGGTTGGCCGTTTATTTCAGAATGAAAGCGTGGAATTTTAATGGCATCGGAAAGGGCGTTACCTAGTCTACCCACATCTTGAAAAATCTCTTCCTGAAAAAGTCGCGGGCATCAGCTAGTTAAAAATGAATGTCAAATGAGCTCGGTGGCTATCGTTCAGTGTTAGACACTGAGTTAGCGAATTAGTGCGCTGGTGGTACCTAAGTGATGATGAAAGAAAGAAAGAAAAGACGTTTTAGCAAACTGTGCCACACATCACATCTTCAAACTAAGAGCTGGTTATTCCGGCGCTCCTTCCACCTGATGCAGTCTAAGATGGAAGCGGGCTAACCCCATACCTAGTTTTTACGCGGCATCTTACCGGGATGCTCAATCGCTTGATTTCCAAAAACCAAACTTAGAAAGCAGCTGTTGAACTTTTGCGGGATAACTTGTGGATAAGCTATACAGGGTGTAACCAGAACGCTGGCAAAAACAAAGACAGGTGATTTTATTTTATTTTATTTTATTTTATTGGTTTGCCAACAGATAGTACACATATTATAAAATAACAATTACAATTCACAGAGAAAAAATTTAGAGTGTACACCCAATTACTGGCAAACCGGCATGCATTTTAAAAGTTTGCAAGTGCGGGATTACCAGTTAACTTAAAGCTAAAAATACAAATATGAAAAAATAAAAAATAAAAACACTGCAATTTACAATAGTACTAAATATTAAATACTAAATATTACATAAAACAAGAAAAATAAGAAAAATTACGAAGAAGCATATGAGTTTATAATGCTGCATCAATATACTGATGCAGCATTTTTTTGTACTGCTGCAAGGAGAGTGAATGAGGATCTATTATCATATTTTTCGCAGTTTTAAAAAGATTATTATGTTCGCGACATATTCTAATCAAGACATTGTTTTCTCCTAAGTTTGTTCTGATAGTACTAATGATCAGTGATACCACCAAAAATCCTATAATTTTGTGAAAATTTACGATATATTGCAAATCAAACATCTAACTGACGCCAGAGGTTAACGGACGTTGCGTAAGTAGGCCACTCGGAGGTTGCACGTAATACATTGCGGGTTTTAAAAATACTAAATCATAAAATGAGGCAAATTGTTATTGCTATTGGATTGTGTTTAGGTAGTATAGCAATAACGCTAAATTTTTGCTAGCGTTCTGGTAACACCCAGTATAAATGCAGCAGAGTTTACTGTCGAAGCGCAATATAATATTATTCTGCTGGGATTGACTACCAGTTACCACGTCCAACCTTAATCCATTACGCGCACGGCGTTTGTCCAGTGTGCCCGTGCGCTCGCTATAGCTGTCTTGCTACTGAGTCATCAAAATAATAGTGATGCAACACGTGACTATCGACATCTCGTCGATAGTTGTGAAGACGTTAGGATGGACAGGTTCTTAACAAGATCCTCTTCCTTCGGAAGTCTCAACACTAAGAGACCAGCCGATGATAGTATTGATGGATTTCGTACACCGAAGCGTTGTGCACCTCAAAAGAAACAGTCGAAGTTCGACGATAGTCGGAATCTGCCAACCAGCAACAAATACCAAGACCTTCCTGTGGATAATGTAAATGATTCGGGCAGCAAATACTACATTGAAGCAACAACTAAAGCTAAGAAGTCAGGGCATATCCCTCCGATAATCATTGATATCATAAACATGACCCACGAAAACATCAATGAAACTGTAAGTAAATTTTCTAAACAGTTCCACCTCCAGTACAAGAATGGCAACAAAGTAGCTGTTATATGCCATTCACCCCAAGCTCATCAAGCAGTTAAAGATGGGCTTCGAACGGAGAATGTATCATTTCTGACCTACACCCGAAAGGATGAAAAGACACCTAAAGTGGTAATTAAAGGCCTGCCTGCCTACGCAGAAAAGGATCTACCTGACGAGTTAGAAAAACTTGGGTTCAAAGGAGCTTCTGTGACCAAATTAAAATCAATAAACGAGCTTCCTTGTCCTCCATATTTAGTCCAACTTGCCGAAGGAGCTGACATTATTAAATTTCGTCAAATTAAATATCTTTTCAATTGTGTAATTACCATCCAAAAATTTAAACCCAATCGCAAATCAGGTACTCAGTGCCTCAGATGTCAAAATTTTGGGCATTCATCTAAAAATTGTAATATGCCACCGCGTTGTGTCAAATGTACCGAGATGCACCCAACATCCGAGTGCCCAAAGAAGGACCGAAAGGAACTTGCTCATTGTTGTAACTGTAATGAAGAACACCCTGCCAATTACAGTAAATGCAAAACCAGATTAGCTTACCTTGAACGTATACAACAAAATACTTACGTGCGAAAGCCACCGCCACTAATACATAAAATGTCTAAGCCTATATCGAAAACCAGGACTTGGGCAAATGTTGCTGCATCTACTACTACTGATGGAGGAGTAGGCGAAGACAAAGTTCCCCGCTTTACGAACCCGGTCGGCCCTGAAATGACCTTACCCACCTCTGAGGACGCTGCGACTAAGGAAATGTTTGAGATTTTGTTAGTTCTCCGAAAGCTTAAAACTCAGTTTATCACATGTACATCTCCCTTAGAGAAAGTTATGCTTGTATTCACACACCTCGGACAATACGTATAATAAGAATGAACTGCGCTTACTTTCATGGAACGCTGACGGCGTACGTGGTAAGATATACGAATTACTAGATTTTGCAGTGCATTCCGTATCTGTTGATATTCTTTTTATTTGTGAAACTCGCCTCACATCCAATATTTCTTTAATGACCCCCGGATATACTTGCTATCGACAAGATAGACACCATACCGGTCGAGGTCAGGGTGTAGCTATCTTAATTAAAAATAACATAAATCACTCTCTAATTACCATACCTAAAACTAAAAATATTGAGGCAATTGGTATTAGTGTTAAAATATCGGGTCATGAACATGTTTTAGTGTCTGTTTATCAATCTCCCAACTTGCCTCTTGTGCAGTGTGATTTGGACCTTTTGTTGAACCTTGGTACCCGTGTACTTATTGCCGGCGACTTGAATGCCAACCACACCTTTTGGCAAAGTAGTTACACTAATACACGTGGTAGAGTTCTATTTGGTCACATGTTGCACCATGACTATAACATTCTTGCTCCTGATATTCCAACACAAGTTAATTATTCTTCTGATTATAAAGCCACTAAACCTGACTTGGTTTTGGCACATAATAATATCTTAAACATCAGTGATGTCCATGCATTAGTGGCTTTATCATCTAACCACTATCCAATATACTTTACCATTGGAGGTAATCTGCATAGAAACTTGAAAACTCGTTATTATCGTTACCACAATGCTGATTGGAGAAATTATCGGGCTCAGCTAGATGAAAATATTCATCTTTCCTCTAATACATTTTCTTCAGTAGAAGAAATTGACTATGCTGTTGACCATCTGCACAGAACTATCCTAAGTGCTAGAGACGCATCTGTGCCCATGGGCACATTTAACAAAGATACTGTCATTAAATTGCCCCAGCATATAAAACGAATGATCAGATACAAGAATTACTTGCGTCGTTGTGACAATGGGCTACCTAAAGGAGCATTGAAGAGGTTTGTTCGTAGTTTAATAAATCGCCTTTGTAGCCTGATTAATCTTACTGCCCAAATGTACACAGATGACAGTTGGAACAAAAAACTATCCAAAATTGACAACCCTCGGGCCGATGTTTGGCGGGTATCCAGATCCTTGAAGCCAAAGTGCATCACGATACCTCCCCTTAAACTTACTGATGGCACCTTAACCACCAATACTACCCAGCAGTGCAATGCTCTTGCTACTGCATTTCTTGGCAATATGAGACTTACCTACAATTGGCCAAGCACAGACCTGGATGTTGCAGTTCAAAACTCTGTAGATATTATTCATAACTATACCATTTCTAATCTAACACATCCTGTTCGACCAGCAGAAATACGTACAGTACTAAAATCACTAAAACCCCGTAAGGCTCCTGGTGCCGACGACATTGTAAATACACTTCTAAAAAACTTGTCTCAAAAGGCTGTCGTTCTAATAACAAAAATCTTCAATGGTTGTCTATTCTTGGGCTACTTCCCTTCCGCCTGGAAAGTTGCCAAAGTAATTGCTTTAAAGAAACCAGGCAAGGACGATTCTGTACCGTCTAATTACAGACCCATTAGTTTACTGCCTTCATTGGGGAAATTGTTTGAGAAGATTATTTATTCTCGTCTCCATGCGGCTTCCGAACATTTGCTTATTAACGAGCAATTTGGTTTTCGTAAAGCACATTCTACAGCTCACCAACTGGCTAGAGTCTGTGAACATGTCTCCAACAATCTTAATCTTCACCAATCTACTGGTATGTTCCTATTAGACTTAGAAAAAGCCTTTGACAGCGTCTGGCACGAAGGCCTACTCCACAAATTAGCAGCTTTGGGTATTCCATTGTCACTAGTAAAACTAATTAAGTCTTATCTTTGTAATCGTAAATTCATGGTTCAAATTGGTGAAACCAAGTCAATGTGTCAGATGGTACCTGCTGGCGTCCCTCAAGGATCTATATTGGGTCCTTATTTGTTTTTGTTATATCTGAACGACATACCAATACAACCTAGAACCAGTCTAGCCTGTTTTGCAGATGATACCGCTTCTTACACATCATCTGATGACATTGATTTAATAATTTGTCGTTTGCAATTATCGATTGATCTACTTCACACTTTCTTCACTAAATGGAAGTTGAAGCTAAATGAGAATAAGACTGAAGCCATCTTATTTACACGACATCGCCAACCTCCTTTTAGAACACTGGAGATTGCCGGGCATAGAGTGGAATGGAGACATTCCGTGCGTTATCTTGGTGTAACTATGGATATTAAATTAAATTGGACTAAACACATTGCAAATCTTCGTGTCAAGGGCGCGCAAGCACTCGGTGCTCTGAGCCCAGTTTTAAATCGTAAGAGTAATCTTAGCCCTAAAACTAAACTTAAAATTTACAGTGTACTTGTCAGACCATCCATAACTTATGCATGCCCTATTTGGAGCAGCACTTGTGTTACTAATTACAAGCTTCTACAAGTTATACAAAACAAAGCATTAAAAATATCTTATAATACTCCTTTTAAGAGTAACTTAAACCACTTACACCACGAGATAAAATTTCCTACTTTACTTGATTTTATATTAAAATTGACATTAAAATTCTACAATATGAATAAAAACCATAAAAATCCTCTCATAAATAATATTTGTAAAACTAAGACCACAGATTTGCCGTATATCGATAAATACGGAACGTACAAATTGCCCCATCACTGCTTATTGTTTCCGCGGGCTGGTGTGAATGCATAGCGTAACTAATACCTACGACACGTGTGCATCATCTTGAATTCCCCGTTCTCGCCTGCCTACCGTACATGTGCGAGGGGCAGGGTAGCGCTGCACGCGGACCGTACACTGGCCAGTGTACCGGTTTCGTAATGCAAGCTGAGACAGTTTACTAATACGAGTAGGCATAACTTACCTAGTTGTACCCGCGTTTTTTTCAAACAAATAATAACTTTTTTTTTTTTTTTTGTAAGCGAATATACCATTTAAGTATATTGCATTCAATTAATTCGTTTTGTGATATAAATGTAACTATCTATGATTAAACGTGTAAGATAATATTCCTTTATAAACTTTAAGAGGCGCGACTTAGCCTGTAAGTATTAATAATTTAAGTTAAACATTATAATATAACGTTATATATGTTTTGTAAAATATTTATTGATAATAAAGAATTAAAAAAAAAAAAAAAAAAAAAAAAAAAAAATCCGTTTTAATCCGTTAATACGAAGCCGTGTCAGACTCATTGGAAATCCGTATGCAGTGGCCGTAACCCTCTGATGTGAAATGAATCAAACTGAAAATATAGGTATCTACTAGCTGGTCGTGTTGTGTCGTGACGCGTCAGAAGTGTAGAAAATCTAGGCTCAACCTAGAAAAGCGGCTGGCAACCCCGTTTGCCGCCGGTGGCGCCTCTGTCGCAGCTCGCGGGCGTTCACTTCTCTCTCAATATGTCCGCCACCTTGTGGACTCATTTGCTTGTATTTAATTTACTTTATAACTAATAAACAGATTGACTTTAAAGTATACCGGGCCGTTTTTCTTTACTTCAGGTTATGGGCCCATATCGGTTTCATACGTTTAATAGTTCTGAGTTGCAGTGGTAGATGCATTTGACAATTCAAAAGTACTTGTTTTGATTTCGAGAGAGACACGACATAAGGCGTCACGACACAAGACCTCACGACACGCCACTCCTCTATGATGTGTCTAGCGATACTAAATGTATGAAACCAATATCCTGAAGCTGTGATAGCCTAATAGTTCCGTCCGCCTCCTAATCGGAGGTCCCGAGCACGCACCTCTAATTTTTCGGAGTTATGTGCGTTTTAAGTAATTAAATATCACTTGCTTTAAGGGTGAAGGAAAACATCGTGAGGTAACCTGCATGCCTGAGAGTTCATAATGTTCTCAAAGGTATGTTAAGTCTGCCAATTCGCACTTTGCCAGCGTGGTAGACTAGGGCCAAAACTCTTCTCACTTTGAGAGGAGACCTTTGCTCTGGAGGGAGCCAGCGATGGGTTGATCATGATGATGATGAATATGCTTCTGAGTTATGACGTGTCACAACACAACACGACACACTAGTTAGGTACTGCCAGCGTCGGGCCTTCATATAGGTGAACCGAAAAATTCGTAACATAAATTATGAAAATAAATTCAACAATCTATTAAAAAACATTTTATTAGAAAAGGGCTACTATGCCGTAAATGATTTCCTAAACGACGAACATAAAAATAAATAATAATATGGGACATGGGTCTCCCTACTAAGGTCTAAGGACCAAATTGCGACACCCAAACTGGGTATCCATAATACTTTGTACATAATATGATGTAGTTTATGGAAATGCAACAAATTGAAATTGAAATTGAAGCTGTATGAAGTGACGACGATGCAAGTCTTCTAGCGTACATATTAAGAAAACTTTTAACCTTAGGGCCTCTGCTACGGCCATACTGACATTCGTTTCTCTTCTCTCTAGTGCGACTGGAGGCGCCGACAGCAGACCCGGGTCCACCGGTGGGACTCCCACAGAAGAACAACCAGCTGGAGTTGGAAACGGTAGGATGTTGTTTATATCTTACTATCTTGAGTATAAGTCCCGCAAATTGCTAATGCGCGTGGCCGCCATATTAGTGACGTCAGCACTAGACTGAAGCTTCGAGCAACCAGTACAATTTTTTTGCTCATGGTCTATTTTTATTTCGGCTGACGTCAAAATGATGTCATTTCGATGTTAATGAGACATGGTTTCAGCGCAATATCAATTTGCGGGACTTAGAATAATTTGCTTTGATAGAGCTCGTGCATATAATTTTTTTAATTTACCTATTTAATCAGTCATTAATTTGCTATTATTTTGGATTTTTAATTATTTTGTAGACTCACCAATGAAAAGAGCTGGCAAGAAATATAGCAGTTACTTGCTTTTTTCGAATAGGCAAAATCTAAATATATAAAAGGAAAAGGTGACTGACTGACTGACTGACTGATCTATCAACGCACAGCTTAAATTACTGGACGGATTGGCCTGAAATTTGGCATGCAGGCTATTATGACGTAGGCATTCGCTAAGAAAGGATTTCTAAAAATTCCACTCCTAAGGCGGTGAAATAGGGGTTTGAAATTGGTGTAGTCCGAGCGGACGAAATTAAATAAATTTTATTGTTAAAAATAAGTCCTTTCACAATTTTTGTGTTGGGAACCTGTATTTCAGGGTTTTTCAAGCACTTTCCCCTCCATCCGATGTGTTACATCGATTTCGTTCTAGTCATCATTATCAACATATAGACGTCCCATTGCTTGATATGGGTCTCTTGTAGGGACTTCAATACGCCACGGTCTTGCGCTGTATGTATTCAGCGGCTCCCTGCGGCTCGTTTGATGTCGTCTGTCCACCTAGTGGGGGGGTTTTCCAACGCAGCTCTTTCGGGTGCGAGGTCACCATTCTAGCACTTTGCGACCCCAACGGCTATGGGTTTTTCGAACTATGTGTGTGCCCTGCCTATTGCCACTTCGGCATAGCAACCTGCTAAGCTATGTCGGTTACTCTGATTCTCCAACTGATACCCTCATTTCTGATTTGATCACGTATAAGTCCCGCAAATTGCTATTGCGCTGGAACCATGTCTCATTAATATCGAAATGACGTCATTTTGACGTCCGCTGATATAACTGCTGACGTCACTGAAATGGCGGCCACGCGCATTACCAATTTGCGGGACTTATAGAGAAATCAATATAACAAATCAAAATTATCGAAAGTAGAGCCCACAATTGATATCTGCTTGTTACTTATAAAACGCACTTTTTTATTAATTTTTCCGTAAAATTTCCGTAGTTTGCTAGATTTGAAATTTTGTTTTGTTGTGCACAATTCCAGGACCACAGAGTAGAAAGTTTTTTGCTGTAGACGCCATCGAAGTGCCAGATATGCAACAGTGTTAGTAGTGATTTTTATTTTTTTATTTTCGTTGTAAGTTTTATGTTTTTGTCCGCGAATACACCTGAAGTTTTACCCGCGTTAGTAGCCTACATGATTAACTTACGACAAATTTATTTATGTAAACACTTAGATATATCTAACTAAGTACAGTTATAGTCCGTACAAAATGACTTCTTACGCGCCATTTTAACTCTATGGGTCAACTGTCATGTCAAAAGTGCGGTTCACCTTTTAAATAAAGACTAAAATCGTACTTTTGACATGAAATTTGACACAAAAGAAGTCATTTTCTCTGCACTTTTAATGTACTTAGATTGTTAAAATGGCGCGTGAGAAGTCATTTTGTACGGACTTTTAATGTACTTAGATATATCTAAGTGTTTACATTCGTGAATTTGTCTTAAGTTAATCATGTAAGTAGGTACTAATATTTTAGAATTGTTGTCAATTGGTTGTCAATAATTACGTAAGCTGCCTACTTACGTGAGTAAAACTTACAGGTGTAATCGCGGCCTTTCTTTAGTTTATTATGTTTTGCTTTGGCATGAATTTGAATGTTCTTCTTTTGGTGGCATCATCAACATCTCAAGTCATCGCCGACCCACTGCAGCAGGGGTCTCCTGTTAACTCCTGATAACACTATATTTAGACCTGTCAATTTAATCTAGAGAATGGGGCCGATTCTCTTGTACACAATCTCTAAACTAAACTAAAATGGCACGTCTAAATCTATTAGTATCCCTTTCGTAATATTGCTTGCGGAAAAGGATAGCTCTAAATTTAGACCTTTTAATTTAGTTTAGTTTAGAGACTGTGTACAAGAGGATCGACCCCATTATGTATTTAACAGAACTGTATTGCGAAATACATCATGATTTCATGTTGGAGGTTTACCGAACTCTAAAAACCTTATAGGTAGACCAGAATCTCATGAAAAATATGGAAATGAAATTCCAAAATTACCAACACTGTACTCTGTGAATATCCTATGTACAGTACGCGGCCAAAAGTGATGAACATCGGGCTTTAGAATGACATTTCATCTTTGTAGAGCGTTGTCTCTGTCACCCATACCCATTATGACGCTTTGTCGGTCTCAACGACCGAGACAGTGCTCTACAAATCTGCTGTCTCCTAAAGATCGATCTTCATCAGTTTTGGGCGCGTACTTTATATAGTACTCTGTGGTGAATATTGTGGTGAATTTATTCATATTTACCACAGAGTACCTACTATACAGCTGAAATTTTGATGGTCGTTTTCCCGAAGCGAAATGATTTTGTCGTGGTATTACAATCGATTTATAAATATAAAAAAATATTAGAGTCAAAAATGTCAAATTTACAATCGAGAAAAACAAAAATCGAATAAGACCTCGAACCAATAGTGATACCGCGTGCGAGCAGGCTAGTTTATGTCGTATCACTACGCGCGAGAGCTTATTTTGCTCTAAACTTTTTCACTTTATTGGCAGCGCGGTTCGAGTGGATGTACCTACCTGCTATTCACGTTACTTCTAGGGCGTTACTGTTGTTTCTCACACTTTCGAGATGTTGTTTTTTTTAATTATTTCAAAACAAAAACATTTTTATTTTTTAAGTTAAACTCAAAATTTCGATAGTACTACTGAGGGCAAATCGTTCTGCCGCGGGAAGACAACCACTAAAATTTCACCGTGTATACATAGGATATTCACAGAGTACAGTGTTGCTAACTTTGGAATTTCATTTCATGAGATTCTGGTCTACCTATACAAGCCATTGCCAATTTACAGGCAGTAAGCGGTCAAAACGTTGGAATGAAGTAATGAGTGTGGTTTCCGTTTTAAATGCACCAAATGCGATGTATGTTTTCAGTTAATCCATGCTTTATGAATGTATGTGGTTCGCTGCATATTTTATTGCCTTGCAATATTCAGGATATTCCAACTGGAAATCTACGGAATATCCGAATAATGTGCTAACAAAAGGACAAGGTGGTTGACGACACGATATTTTTTAAAATCCATACTAATATTATAAATGCGAAAGAGTGTCTGTTTCTCCGTCTGTCTGTCTATCTGCTAGCTTTTCACGGCCCAACAGTTAACCGATTTTGGTGAAATTGGTACGGAGTTACCAGATTAGATTACATCCCGCGGACGGACATAGGCTACTTTTTATCCCGGAAGAGTTCCCACGGGATTCTTAAAGTCCCACCCGTTTAACCGATTTATATGAAATTTGGTACAAAGATAGTTTGCACCCTGGAAATTGACATAGGCAACTTTTTATCCCGAAAAATGAAAGAGTTCCCAAGGGATTATTAAAACCTAAATTCATGTGGACGAAGTCGTGGGCATCCTCTAGTATTCTATACATTCAAAAAGACTTGTCCTGACTGACTGATTCATCAATGCACAGCATGAACCTTATTCATTATCTCATACATTTTTAACCGACTAACAAAAAAGGGAGAATTTTCAATTTTGATCGTATTTTTTGATACTAATATGGCTATTTAAAACTGCAAAAAACGATGTAATAACTGTTGTTATGTACACAGTATAATTTGTCGTGCAAAAACTTGACTTGGCAATTCGTGCTTGGCAGTGACTACGAAAGCGGTGGCTGGCGCCAAGTCACTTGGCAGCTTCCTGTACTCCGCCGTGAACAAGGCTGGGGCAAAAGTGAGCGAAGCGAGCGCTAAGATCAAGAAGACCGTTGAAGAAAACGTGAGTAGTAGATATAAGTTGGTTCTGCATCAAAACAACTAAAAAGATATCGCTTATAGTATAAGTCCCGCAAATTATTAATGCGCGTGGCCGCCATTTTAGTGACGTCAGCACTAGACTGAAGTTTCCAGCTGATGGTATATTTTTACTTAAATATACGTCAAATGACGTCAAGATGACGTAATTTCGATGTTAATGAGACACGGTTCAAGCGCAATAGCAATTTGCGGGACTTATAACATGAATATTTTTATCAGAGAAAAATATTTTTTGTATTGCGTTTGGTACAAAATAACAAAATATCTGGCTTGAAGAATCTAAAAGATGAGTGAAATAAATAATGTTTCTCAATCTCTTTTTCTTCTTCTCATAAACAAATAAGTAGTTCTCATAAAAAAATGTTACGTAGGTATGAGTTCAAATGTCGAGCTGAAAAAGTCAGTCCATACAATTCGATCGGGCCAACGCCTATAAAAAATGGATTTGACACAGGGCTAGGTCTTTAATCACGTTAAATTTGACCTATAAAATCATGCCGCACCGTTACCCAACCCCTTCTCTATTCTTTGGCGACTTTCCAGTAATTAATACACGTATAGGCTTTATTGTGATAGATTTAATGTGTATTTTTCAACAAGTAGTTATTATCTAAATATATAAAATGAAAATGTGAATGACTGACTGACTGATCTATCAACGCACAGCTCAAACTACTGGACGTATCGGGCTGAAATTTGGTATGCAGATTGCTATTATGACGTAGGAATTCCGCTAAGAAAGGATTTTTGAAAATTCAACCCCTAAGAGAGTGAAATAGGGGTTTGAAATTTGTGTAGTGCACGCGGATGAAGTCGCGAGCATAAGCTGGTGGATCATTTTGGCGCAGATTCTGTTATCTTTCTCTAACCTAAATTTAGAGTATCTGCATCTTTTATTATTGCTAAAAAAGGACAGAATAAGAATTTTACATTTAAAGACTCAAAATTTTAGTGCACGCTACAAATTTAAACAATAGGTTCGCGACTGGCAGCTTATTTCACGAGGTTTGACAGCTCTAAATTAAATTTAAAACTGTCTAAATTAAATTTAAAACTGTTGTAAAGGAAGAAGTATAATTACAACAAAGATAGAGAGGTGTGACATATAAATTCTTAAATGATTTCGTTCTGAAGTCGTCAGATGAACATAAGATTTACTATAGGCCACTTACTTCTACAGGTGATGGAAGAGCAGCAATTTACTACTCCCAACTGATTTCAAAGATGACAGAGGAAATCTTTTAACGATTTTTATTATTACGTAAGCAAGCTAAAGCCAAACATCGTAGGTAGATATATAAACAAGCCTCCATTCTCCGAGAGTGGAGTACGTCGTAATTTTTCCGTAAAGGTACAAAAAGATTTCTTTGCAAAGACGTTCAAATAAATAGCGACCTTGTTACGATGCAATAAAGTGTAATTCAGCTCGGACAGTACTGCGGCGTAAACTTTAATATTCGCTTCTCTTTCTATCGCGTAAACTCTTATATCTGTCATAAGAGATAAGTTATGCGTGTGCCGGCGGAGGGGCGCATTGCAGTAGGTAGGATAAATTATCTCGGGTCACACGACCAAGCCCCATCCCAACGTCATCCTAAGCCGTGGTCCGAGGCTCACAGGAGGCGCCCTTAGGAGGACGTTGCCCCCCGACCTCTCAAATTATTTCTTTGAGCCCTGGGGCTCAGCCCCAGGCGGAGCTTCGCGCTCGCCACCCTCCCCGGTGACGCTGTAGCGGCCAGTAAGGCCTACGCAGCATAGTCAATCCGAAACAACACACACACACACACAAACAAACGACCAAGTAAAAAGTCCAAGCTCGGTCTGGTCCCACGCTTCCTATTTGAGATTTACTACGTACGAGTAGGGAAGCCTTAAAATCATCCCACGGAAATTCCTACTGAGATTTCAGAGGAAGGCTTTAAACGATTCTATTATTACGTAAGTAAGCTAAAGCCAAACATCGTAGGTATATAAACAAGCCTCCATTCTCCGAGAGTGGAGTACGTCGTAATTTCCTCTGACGACGTTCGCAATTGAATTGCCTCCACGCGAGCTCGCTTCCCCATTATCGACCCGACTTCATCAGTTTGCGACTTATACTGTGTGCCCAGCAGATTCTACTACTTAGTATACTTTGTTGAGAGAGGAAATTAGTTCTACGCTTCGAGATTTACAATGTAGGACGTAGGAGGCTGCATATCATGCCGATGCGGAAGTGTCTGTCTGTCTGCTAGCTTTTCACAGTCCATTCGTTCAACCGATTTTGATGAAAGGTATACAGAATTACCTTACATCCCGGGGACGGACATAGCTATAAGCTACTTTTTGTCCCGGAAAATCAAAGAGTTTTTAAAAACCTAAATCATGGATGAAGTAATTTAATACAGAGATAACTTGCAAGTTATATCCCGGGTATAAATACAGGCTACTTTTATCCCGGCAAATTAAAGAGTACCTACCCGTGAGATTTTTGCCCGCGTTTGGGATGACCTCTGAATTATTAGAGCTAGATATACCTTATAAGCAATATTAAACAAAAAAAAAACAAAAAAAAAGGTATTAATAATTTGAAAAAAATTAACGAAAGTAAAAAAAAAAAAAAAAAAAGATAATTGAAAAAAAAATGTATAGGTATATATACAAAATATATTAAAAAAAAAAAAAAATTTAGAGGTAGGCTTATTTATTTATTTATTTATTTACCCGTGAGATTTTTAAGAACCTAAATCCACTGGGTTGAAGTCGCGGGCATCAGCTAGCGTCTGCACAGCACAAGATACCTAAAGCACAGCCCACGACAGTAACGAGCTAGCGCGCACCACGGTCCGCACGTTTTTCCTCCCGTAAAATCTGTAAACTATAGAAGTATATAGAAGCACGCGCACTGCGGAGTTAATTGCGCACCATATTTTGATATGTAGTGGGGACTAGATTTCAGTAATAAACGGAACTCTGAACATTTCACACGTGTTTGATTTATCTATCCACTCTACGGGCCGTCCAACAGGCAACATCACATGGCGACCGTGACAGGACATCCAGAAACTTGGAGTCAGTGGCTTCAGTTCTGGTGTTTCTCATTTAATACTACTGTCCATACACAGATTAAGTATACGCCGTACGAACTCGTATTTGGACAACTATTGCCTAGTAATTTAAGTTTGTTGTTGTAATACAGTTAAATTCAAATTTACGGATTTTAAAACGCACCGCACCGTAGTGCGCGCTAGCTCTTAGGGAACTTCTAACAAAACGTCAAGGCTTTTACGTCACTGGCAGGCGTCAAATGTTAGTACATTTTGACGCAGGTAGCCCTAAAGTAGCCCTATATTTCTATGATTACCCGTCATAAAGCGCCTAAAGGGACACTTACAGCTGTACTCAGAGTCGCTTAATCGTTACTTAAGTGTAGTTAAAACGAGACAGAGCTATATCTCTCACATACCTACATCTGTCTCGTTTTAACTCAATCTTAATATTTATCTACCTTTTCTAACAGCAGTAATCTCTTACTGCTGTTAGAAAAGGTAGATAAATATAGATAGACGTAAGGAAATTAGAAAAGATACCATTATGAATGATGGACGTAAAGGACAGAAGTTAATGAAGAAAAATTGTGGAGGCCAAACTCACAAAGGGTTTAGCGCAAAAAGCCTCTGAAAATTATTTTATCAAAAAATGTTATTTAATAGGAAGGCTAAGGAAGTATAACTTTTTAATTTGCGTAGCTTAGGGAAGTTTTTATAGCGCGCTCCCCATACATACGTAGCCTGGTTTTCATTTTTGAATATTAACTAATCAAACTCCCTTAAATTTTGTAGATAGGTTCTAGCTACTGATATCTGTGTCTGTTTAGTTATAAAATAAGTCTGTAAAATATCTAGTTTTAAAGATAGACCGTATGTAAGTCCTTGAGCACTTTGAAACTAAATATTTTAACTGACAAACCACGGATATATGTATAGTATAGGTATTGTTTAATAGGACTGTGATAGCCTAGTGGTTAAGGACGTCCGCCTTCTTATCGGAGGTCGGGGGTTCGATCCCGGGCACGCACCTCTAACTTTTCGGAGTTATGTGCGTTTTTAAGTAATTAAAAAATCACTTGCTTTAACGGTGAAGGAAAACATCGTGAGGAAACCTGCATGCCTAAAAGTTCTCCATAATGTTCTCAAAGGTGTGTGAAGTCTGCCAATCGGCCAGCGTGGTAGACTATGGCCAAACCCCTTCTCACTTTGAGGGGAGACCTGTGCTCTGTAGTGTGCCGGTGATGGGTTGATCATGATTGTTTAATAATGAGTAGGGACACGTCCGTTACTTATATTATAACTGCTTTTGTACACACTTTTTTTGGAGAGTGACTAGTTTTATATAAGTCTTGGCTTGTATTACTCAGTTATTATTGTCATAATCTGTTTTGTGTGTCCAATAAATAAAAATAAAAATAAAATAAAATAAACTTCTCTTAATGGGAACCCATGTATAACTTTTTAATTAAGTACCGTAGCTTAATCACTTTTACATGGTCACATTCTTTCCCAAAATGTAACAATTTGGCGAGCTATATTGTTGGAGTTAAGTGCACTTAGTGACTGTGAGACCTCTTTATTATAATACCTCTTAGAAATAGCGGTGGCTAGTTAATGGAACTGTGACCTTAATAGCTCTCACGGTATACTGTATAATAGCTATATGCACTTATATAGTAGCATTAGTTATTAAATATAGACTAATATTATGTGTGCTTTGGATGACTCAGAATAGTGTTTCGGTACTTCGTCTAGGTTTGCTAATTATATCAGACTAGCTTCCACTTTCATTTCCATTCCACTTCCATTATGTTGAATTTGAACTTTTCTATTTTTTCTCTCTGTCTGTCTGTCTGTCTGCTAGCCTTTCACGGCACATCCGTTCAACCGATTTTGACGAAATTTGGTACAGCAATAGCTTGCATCACGGGGAAGGACATAGGCTACTTTTTATCCCAGAAAATCAACGAGTTCCCACAGGATTTTCAAAACCTAAATCCACGCGGACGAAGTCGCGGGCATCATCTAGTAAATAAATAAGAACTGTTTATTGGGGCAGAGACATAAAACTATTTTTAAAAATCTGTAATCTTAGAACGATATATACACCTGAAAAGATTTTCAAAGAAATAATGATGTTCCTCGAACTTTACTTTGATAGAAGCAAAGTTCTCCCGTTCTAAGTTGGCCGGATCGAATACAGCATCAAGTGTTATCATCATCATCATCATAGTATATCATAGCATCATGTGAGTGCGAAGAATGAAGATATAGTGAATCTATAAGAAAGAAAGAGACACAGTGATAAAAAGTCTAACTTCAATGCGGTTAGGGGCGGATAAACTAATTCCTTAATAGCTCGCAACGCATTGGCGGTACCATTGGTGCCATGGACGGTGCGCATTACTTAACATTAAGTAAACCGCAGCTCGGTGCTCGTTTACTTGCAATTTATGATTAAAAAACCGGCCAAGTGCGAGTCAGACTCGTGCACTGAGGGTTCCGTACTGCAGTAGTATTTTTTAAAATAAACAAAAATCTGTTGTAGAATGTACAGGTAAAGCCCTTTCATATGATACCACACTTGATATATAATATAATCTTACTTTCAATTAATTATGTGTTCATGAACACGTATTTTAATTTTTTTTGTGATGTAACTAAAAAAATTCATGGTTTTCAGATTTTCCCCTTATGCCTGCGATAAGACCTACATACCTGCCAAATTTCATGATTCTAGGTCAACGGGAAGTACCCTGTAGGTTTCTTGACGGACACAACAGACAGACAGACAGACAGACAGACAGACAGACAGACAGACAACGAAGTGATACTATAAGGGTTTCTTTTTTCCTTTTGAGGTACGGAACCTTAAAAAGGAACCAATAAGGTAGATTCTACCCGTGACATGTTCAACTTTATGTCCCTCACGACGGCAGTCCCGTCATTACCACGATCCTTGCAACTGGGTTGAAACATCAACAAATCCCAAGTAAATAGTCCTTTCATGTACCCGTAATTTACGTCGTCAAACCACGAAATGAGGCTAAAACCTTCAGGTAAATATCGTAGATCTGAAGAGGCAATCAAATAAGTATGAGGCTGGTTGAAAATTCTATTAAAAAAAATGTTCGTCTCTTCCTACACCACTTATCTTAATATCTGGGTCGCCCGCTCACAAACTAAACGAAGGATCTCCTAAGAGCCTCAATATCGATAGCAATCTGAAATTTGCCCAGCGAATTGTAAAACGAGAAAATCTTTTTATCTCTCCACGGTCCCGAGACTTCCTTTCCGAATAATTTCGTATTGATGGTTTTATTTCGATTTACTTTTAAATGAGATGAAATGGATTGTAATGGATCCATTTTTATATGGATGAAAAAGAAAGCAATCGGGGTGGGGACGCCCCGCACACCCGCACAGCCCCTGCGCTAACGCGCTGCGGGATACCGCGGGTGACGTGTCGGTCCATCATAATATAGGTTTTGTGCTTGACGACAATCATGCTTTAGAAAAGCATTGTGTCGCAATGCGCTTGTCTAGAAGATATCTTTTAAAAAAAATTATAGACTAGCGCTTGTCTGCAATCAGACCCAGTGGCAAGTAACGATGCAGTCTAAGATGGAGCGCGCTTGCCTAGAAGATGCCTATTCACTCTCGACTTGAAGGTATATAATATATATATAATATAAATAGAAGATATTATAAATGGAGGCGAAAAACTGATGCTGGAAGGGTGTTACAAATCTTAGCGGTTCAGATTCACTCTTGCTTTCAAAGTATTTAGGCTATCGGTATCCTATGGCAGAAACGGGCGCTGAAAGGGCATTCCACACTTTAGCGGCTCGTAACAGAAACTTACTTAGAACAGTACTGCAGAACACGGTCATCTAAATCTTGTATCCATTGCCTTCCAGCTACTCGCTTGAGATCGTGCGTCCATCAATAGTTTTTCTTGACCAACGTTTCACTTAGTGCTGCGCTTTCCGAACTTGAGGCTTTTTTGATGTGTCAGCTATACAGGCAAAATTTTAGTTTGCTTTTTGTTAGATGTTTCCAGAAAAAAAAACAGCAACACAAGTAAATTTTTCTGGAGTTGCAAAGATTTGAATGCTGGAAAGGCAACTTCACGTGAAGTTGCCTTTGCAACTCCAGTCGAAGTATTTAGGGGCTTGAAATCCGTTGCTGTATTTTTTTTGGAAACATCTAACGACGAAGTTAAATTTTGCCTTGTGAAAAGAATTTTTGCTGAATGTCTTTTTTTCTTTTTCGTCTCTTTTCAGTAGAATCTCCTTTTCGAAATCACCTATCACCGCTTTTCTAGAACATCGCGTGTTTGAAAAATTTAACTGTCACCCTAAATCTGTAATTTACGACCTCGATAGACACTTGACCAGTGGTCAATAGAAGGTGAAAGCTGTTCAATTAATTCCCGCGTCCAACCGCCATTGGCCTAATTTCCTTCCTGACCCTTACTGTTTTATGTGCGCCAATTTGAATTGCGAACATTGTTTGCATACGCTGTTGGATGTGGAAAGGAAGAGATGAGAGAATGTATAATCTGGAGAGTAAATTTATTCCGTTTTGGTACAAACTTTTCAGCAATTGATTTCCGTATTTGAAGTAGCAGTAGATTTGAAGTTTGAAGTAGAAGTTAGATTTAAAAGTAGTTTCCAATTTACGAATTATTCTAATCTGTTTCTATCGTGTCTATTTGATTTCTAAATTGTTTCTGGTATGAATAAATTTTAAAAACTTCAAAAATATTAGGTATCATAAAAAACATAAATTGTTTCTGGTCTAGTGGGAGGCTTTGGCCGTGGCTAGTTACAACCCTACCGTCAAAGCCGTACCGCCATGTGATTTAGCGTTCCGGTACGATGCCGTGTAGAAACCGATAATATAGGTTTCATTTAAAAAAACTGCCATACCCCTTCCAAGTTAGAGCGCATCATTTTATACTGGCATCTAGGCATTACTTTTGACCAATCTCTGACTTGGATACCACAAATGAGTGAGCTGAGCAGAAAGATGTTTGGTGCAGTCGGCTCTTTCCGAAGATTGCGTAATGTTCTTCCTATTCCTGCTAAGGTTGCGCTGGCTCAGTCTCTACTTCTACCAATCCTCGATTACGCTGATACTTGCTATCTTAACCTAACTGAGGACCAACTGAACAAACTTGAGCGGCTTCAAAATCTTCAGTCATATTCTTCATCTTCTTTACTGTATACTGTTCAATCCCTCCATTCCTCTTTATCTTAAAGAACGTTTTGAGTACCGATGTGATACACACTCTTTTTCTCTTCGTTCTCAAAATAATCTACGCCTGAAAATTCCTACACACTCCTCTTCTTATTATGCTAAATCATTTACTGTTACCGCTATACTGCTATGGAATTCTCTCCCCTTGGATATCAAACAGTCTCAATCACTATCAATTTTAAAACAAAATTGAAGCTATTTTATTTATCCTCCATTTGATGTGTTTATTTATTTTTACTTTTTATTCCACTTATCTGTCGTCTATTCCTCTCTTATTTACTGTTGTATTTTCATTTATATATATATATATATATATATACGTATGTATATATATATATACATACGTATATTATGTGTATTTACTTTATTTAATTAGTACACCCCTTCCGCTTTCTTTAATTTTTATAATATCCTCTACCCTAAGGTTGCCTGGAAGAGATCGCTATTTTAGCGATAAGGCCGCCTATTGTACATGCTGTATTTGTTATATGTCTATTGTTTTTGTTTTGGTGTACAATAAAGCATATTTTACTTACTTTACTTTACTTACTGCAACATCACTTATAAGCCCCGCAAATTGCTAATGAGCGTGGCCGCCATTTTAGTGACGTCAGCACTAGACTGAAGTGGTATATTTAGTGAAGTGGTAGCTGATGGTATATTTTTCTTTCGGCTGAGGTCAAAATGACGTCATTTCGATGCTAATGAGACATGGTTCCAGCGCAATAGCAATTTGCGGGACTTATACTACCAGTGTAGCTTATTCAAGTCAAGGGCTATTTGTCCAAAAATAAAAAAAAGCTGTTTCAAAATTTCAACTTCCATTTCAATTTACAAAAAATTTGCTTTCTTATCAAGCAAGGAATTCTGCGAAGCCAAGATATCGATATAAAGATTACTCAGTACCTCGTTTTTACGTAACTTGCAACATCCCGATATGACGAAGGTAAAAAGGTTTTTCAATTAATCCACCGTCCAACCGCCATCGCATCGCATTGACCCAATTTCCCCCTCGCCGGTGACCTTAGAGCGTTTTATGTACGGCGATTTAAATCGCCAACTCTCTTTGATTTTATTCTAGCTGGCACTGGTATTGATTTGAATTTTGATGTCTCCCGGTTCCATTTTTCTGGACTTTTCAAATTTTATCGCTCGAATACCGAAAAGCGATAAAATTTGGAAAGTTACTTGTGAAAAAGTGGGTACCTATAGTGGTAAATTATATGCTGCCTATAATATCACTGTGTCTATATGTTACGGGTAAGGTTAGAAGTTGGAATAAATTTAGGTTTACCCGGGTTTACTTAGTATTACCCAAGGTCCTTGGGTAATGTCCAAATAATTATGAAAAATAAGTTTTAATTCGAAGTTTACCCACTCATATACTAACTCACCTAGGTGTACAATGCGTGTATACCTAGGTGTGTCCAATGCTTACTGGATAGTGTTAGTTTAATTAATTAGAGACCCCCCCAATATAGTGAGTGGTTCCTTCTCTTCCGTCTCTCTTCCGTCGGCCCGGTCGACGGAAGAGACCACTCACTTCTTTCTGGGTGGTTTAAAAAGAAATAACCACGAAGGGGATCTGGAAGACCCCGCCATCCTCGTCGAAAGTTATGTACATCAACCTTTAGAAGGAGATAGCAGATTTTTAGAGCGCTGTCTCTGTTGTTGAGACCGACAAAACGTCATTTAGGTAAGAGTGACAGAGACAACACTCTACAAAACCGAAATGCCATTCTTAAAAGGGCGATGTACATGACTTTCTGCCGCGTACTGTACACACTTATTGAATTTTTAGTCTTTAAATCAAGGTCTTTTAAGTCCCTTTTAGTTTGGCGCAATTGCGTTTCAACGCTCGAATTCTGTCAACGTTGGTGAGGAGTCCAACTCGTACTAACCACACAGACTTACTGATACGTCATACACATAGTATACGTTATGAACAAAATGCGTCAGAAGAATAAATCTCCCTTCGATACAATCCTTCACTCCGAGAGAAGCTCATCGATCATACTCAGGAAGAATGAGAATCCAGAATGTTCCGCTGCATACTTTCACATCTAGTAGGTATGTAACTACCTTGAAAAGGCGTCAAATTGCGTACACTTTGTCGGGTAACATCCAAGGCATTGAAATGTTAGACGTATGAAATTCCAATACATATTCTAGGAGTTGATAGAAATTGTTTCGTGATCTTTTGTATGTGAATTTCGAACAATATTTTATTTTATTTGCTATCGCATTTTGTATTTGGCGCCCTTTTGAAATGGGAAAATTTGAAATAAATACGGGTGGTAGATGGTTTTTAAGGGAGTCTCGTTCAGACGCAAGACTCAATCAACTAGTAAATGCTTTTTGTGTTTAGGTCGCCATTTTTGATTGAGGTTGCAATAGCCTTTTCGGCTAACGGCAAAAATTGAGCCCTAATCAAGTTAATATTGCAGATAGGTTATTATAAAAGGTAAAAACTCTCGATTCGCGTCGTGATTAATATTTAACTGCACTTCTGGTATGTTTATATATTTTTTCGTGAGTGATTTCCATTACAAGTAGGTACTATGTATATTTTATTCCAGCTCTATTCATTTTACTTTTAATAATGTGTATTCCGCAAATGATAATTGTCGATTGAAAGTTACATATTTTGTTGTAAAATCCTCGGTATTATCATCTTAATCTATTGCCGGCCTACTTCGAATACTCTGAGGAGAATGGTAAAGATCATAGTCTACCACGCTGCGTTACAAGCCGTGTTAATGATTTGACCTGAAAAAAGAGTAGACTTGTTTTGTTAGATCAATTTTTTGCCATGCATTGTAAATAACTAGAAAGAAAATAATACGCCGTCGGTACTTTGTTGTAGAGGCATTCGACCTTGTTTCAGGAATGGTCTCATTACTATTCAGTCCAGGTCAAGTGGCGTTTTGGGCTCCGTCAATATCTGAGCGGACTTCTCGAGTATTTGATGCCTACTTGAAAGAGAGGGTTTGTTAGCAAGTCGTCCTATTCGCAACTCGTCCCAATCGCAGCTCGTCCCATTTACAGCTAGTCCCGTCTATGCTTATCCAATATGACCAAGTCCATTTTGTAATTACTATTTTGTAAAGTAGAATTAAAGATTTATTAAACAATAAACAATATCAACGCCAAATCGCATACTGAGTCAGAAATTGCCTACGTATACATAGTTTATTAAATTCACATAATACTAATATTAAAAACATCTAATTGTTGGTGCTGAGCAATCAGACCACTGAGCAAGGTGAGTGCGCTTAGGATTGGCGCATTTTCGGCAAAATTTGTTCGTGTCGTTGCCAGGTGAATAAAGGGCAGACTTTCGCATGAAGAATGATTACCTTCTATTGGCTACTCGATCTTCTTTCTTTATACTTGTGTTTTTTTTTTTGTTGGAAACATGATGGTTAAACGATGCGATGATTAAAATGGATATGGATAAATGCAAAAATGTGTCTGTTTATCCTTTTCAGGGTCCATTCTTTTAACCGATTTTGACGAAATTTGATACAGAGATATACTATTTATCCCGATAAAATCAAAGAGTTGCCATGGGATTTTAGAAACCTAAATCCACGCGGAGGAAGTAGCGGGCATCATAATTCATATTTCACTTCTTTGTTTTTTTTACCTAATTTTCCGTTTCCAGAAATCTCAAACTGTCTTTGCCTTTTGGCATATTTTAACAATTTGGGTTTTTAAATAGACCTTTGAAGTGTAGTACAGAAAGTTTGTTCTCAGTAATTTAACTCTTCCCTGGTAATCCAAAAGCATATAAAAAGTAAAAAGTTTAACAAAAAGAAAAGGATAAATCATTTATCTTTCTTTTTTGCGAACTAGCCAAGTCCGTATTCTACCTTACCTTTCTGTAAGATTGAGTCTACCTCACCTTTTTTAACGTCTAATTAATTTCTTTTCTTATTTCAACTACTAAGTACCGTCTATCTTTAAGAGTAAGACTAATGAGTGTTACTTAATCATTAGTTTTAGCGGCACTTTTAAATTAACTACGTTTTTTTTCAGAATTCAGAAAAGAACACTTAGTTCTCGTTTTCTTTTCATTTTCTTTTTATTTTTCTTTGAAAAGTTTTTTTGTGAGGGTTTTTCTTATTGGTGTGTTCTCGTTATTTTTTCATTCCTGAGAATCGTGACTCCTATCAATTAGTCACCTAATGGTACAATAATAATAGATGTGTTCCTAGATCCTTCCGCTTACGACTCCACTAAGGCGTCGCGTCGTCCTAATACAACGCGATTACGCGATCATCGCGCGTATTAGCGATGCGACCGTCGCGTACTTGCGTCAAATAGAACGAGAATACGCGATCATCGCGCAATGTCAATTAGGATACCTATTCGAGATCCGTATGTTTAATCGAGCGTTCGTACGAGTAACATTCGCACGAACTTGCGATGATCGCGTAATCGCGTTGTATTAATTTTACTTTGACGCTGAAGTGTTGGTGAAGTAAAATCTCATACTAAGGGTGAGATCTACAGAGAGGACTCTGACTTAACTTAGACTTAAGACAGAGTTAAAACGAGACAAGCTATATCTCTCACATAGTTCTGTCTCGTTTTAACTCAATCTTAAGTCTGAAGAAACTCAAAGTGCGCTCTGTAGATCTCAGCCTGAGACTATAGATCTCCCTTGTGTACTTACGTTACTGGGCGTCCACAAACACACTGTCAGTGTAGTAGGTATAGAGATGGATAGAAAACCAATCTTGGTCCCAAATCTGAGTGCTTGAATCAATACATACTGCCAACATTCGAGGGTAAGTCAATATCCTATAGCGAGAGTTTGCTAATCTTATAGGCATGGCTGTGCGATGAAGAAGGTCGGCTAAGTTCTTAGTTTCGGATTATAATTTCATTTGCTAGTTAGGAGAGGTCGCTATCATGTACTATTATGTAATATGTGATGGATTACGTAATTATATGAGTAGGTCAAAGACCGAATGAAATTGAGAAGCAACATTTGGAAATTACGAATATTTGCTAACTGTATTGCAGAAAAAAGAAAGAGCTGTGCTCTACCCACGCAAAGAAGTTATAGTCGACGCATTTTAAACTGAGTCGTCGAGTTATGTTTCTTTCGCTCGCACTTATCTACGACCTGGAAGTGCGAGCGAAACAGACAGATAACTCGACGACTCAGTTTAAAATGCGTCTACTATGTTAAAAGCGCTCTCTCTGTTACGTAATCCCATACAAATGATAGAGACAAAAATATCAGTGGGTGCCAGTGGTGCCAACCATTTTGAGGCCTATTTTAGAAATGAGTTTCTTATGTTTTCTTATTTATATAAATTTTTGGAAAATTTGATCCGAGAGCCTTGTGCCTAAGACAGTGGGCCGACCGCCGACGCTGAACGAGAAACGAGTAGAACTAGAAACTTAAACGAGTTGGCGATCAGCGGGAAGCTAGTGTGTAGCTTCGATAGTTTTGTCGCCGGGCTATAAGCGAGTGCGCAAGTGCGACGAGCGATTACTCGCGCCATTCGCCCGCGGGCGCTCAGTCCTGTGCAAACCTGCGTGCGTGTTCAAGCGAGCGAGCATCGCTGAACGAATATCGCTGAGCGAGTTTATTTTTGAAAGCTCGTCGCTCAGCGACAAAACTAGTAAAGCGAGTCGTCGCCGGCAGTGTGAACAGTCTGAGAGCAACTTTTGATATATGCATCTAATTCGTTTACACGGAATGTACATTTATAGTGCGTTTCTTGAGAGAGAAAATTGCCGATAGTTAGTCGTTTTCTCGCAGGCGGTCGGACCACTAACCACCACCTAAAGGATGATCGAATCTGTGTTTGGACTAACTTAACAACAATAGGCAAAGTCATTTGAAATTCAAATAATAAGCAAAGAGCTTGGCTGTATTGTGCCAGGATTGATTGTGTTGTTAATAGAACTAACTATTGTGTTTGTTAATCAACTCGAAACTGCGCTGTTCCTTGGAGAAAACGCTGATTATTATTTATGGTCGACTATGTAGCTGTTGATCCACTTGGGCTTTGCTCGGTTGGAGTTTCTGAGAATCCTTTGTTAGGGCCGGTTGTTTCAAATCATTGGTCTTCGTAAAGGCGGGTACAGATTGCTGTAACGTAACATGCAATGTAACACGCAATGAAAGAATTTACCGTCCACATTGTCGCAATGTATCATGCAATGTAACAAAATTCCCATAGTGTGGACGCATAGCGCGCACGAACCGTGCACAGTACGCGCACGAACAGAGCATTTCAACTCGTGCGCGTCGCGATCCGCCATTTGTCGGTTTTTCGCCGAACACAAAGGGGCGCGCAGCGCGCACAATGATGCGAGTACGTGTACGTGCTCAGATCGTGCGCACGCTGCGTCCACACTTATGAAATGCTCCTTTCATGTTACGTTACAGCAGTATGTACCCGGCTTTAGATACGTTCGTTAAAATTTAACAGACGTAGACGAACTTTAACATCTGTTAATTTAAGTGTGTTGCTTCATTGTACATAAAAATGTTAGTAATTGTTATTTTGGTTGCGTCTAACCCTAAAACCCTAAAAACCCTACTACCCCTTACTAACCCTAAAAATTAACTTACTTCTCCGTATCCTTTTTTTATTTCATTTTAAGTATATTAAATTTTATACATAGTTATTAATATTGCTACTTCGCATTTTAAACACTTTTTATTTCTTACAAATTGTCTTTCATCTTCAAAAAAACTACCATTAAAAGCATTGAATTAAATTGATTCCATTATAATTTGTAAATAAAATATTCCGTTTGTCGAAAGTATGAAGTTACGAACTGATTTGACGATCACCAATGGCTCCAGCACCGGTTAACGTAAAAGTAACTTTTTAACGAACGTTAGCGCTAATAGATGCTGAATCAACGCTTTTTCTTTACTTACGTTCGTTAGCGCCATATTTAAAGGTCACGTGTCCGTCAAAATTTGTTGAAACAACCGGCCCTTAGTAAAGGATGGGGGGGGTGGGAGCTACGTCATCTTACTAAAATTATAAATGTGATTGTTGTGTTTGCCCTTTAATCAAGCCGTATTTGAGCAACGAAAAATCGACGAAATCCACGCGGATGTAGTGTTACGGGCGTCGTCTAATAAACCAAGTATCAACCTGTTTTCTAAACTAACTACTCAACATAGACAAGCATAGGGAAGGAAGGTATGTGGGACTCGCCGAAAACCCAGCGGCGCTCCTGCGCGTCGCCTGGCGACTGGGTCACGGGAATACTGCAGCAATCAACCGCGACCCACCCAGCGACGTCCGCTGAGGCGGACCCTCCACCGGGGACCCACTCACGAAGTCCTGCACCACACATCCGAGGCGCACCAACGAGGTGCGCCTCCTCCCCTCCCGGGGACCCAACGGGCGACAACGCGATCCCGCGCACGTCACCCGCGTCCCATCCTTCGCCTGGTCCACTGTGCTCTCTGCTAGTCAGAGGGACACGCGGGGAAACCTCCCCCCTATCAGGTCATTAGCCATAACCGACAATATCCCCGAAGAAATTATTAGCCATGTTACCGGGGTGCACCGGCCCGAATACTGCTCTTCCCCTCAGACGTTTCCAAAAGGGACCAGCAGCACCCAGACACACTTGGAGGGTTACCTGGCTGGCACCCCAAATAATTGCCACCCTAACGACCAGCCTGGTTCCCATTTTAGCGGAGGGAAAACTTGAGTTTTTGACCAATCAGATTATTGAGAGACTAGCTTATGCTCGCGACTTTGTCCGCGTGGATTACACAAATTTCAAACCCCTATTTCACCCCCTTAGAGGTTGAATTTTCAAAAATCCTTTCTTAGCGGATGCCTACGTCATAATAGCTATATGCATCCCAAATTTCAGCCCGATCCGTTCAGTAGTTTGAGCTGTGCGTTGATAGATCAGTCAGTCAGTCACCTTTTCCTTTTATATTTTTAGATTATGTGATCATTTTTTCACGTGATCTAATTAATTTAATTGGTCCGTTGAACACGTCTAGTGGCTACCGGGCCTGACATGACTAAATAATTCATTACGTTCTTCCAGAATCCAGCTGTATTAACCAACTCAGGGGCCTAACGGTACTAATTACAGAACATCATGTATTCATGACCCCCTACACTTAAACAAATGTCCTTCTTAGCACTTCATATTAATTATTCAAAGGACTTGGAAGCGGAAAAGCTTTTATTGTAAATTGAAATTAATTTTTCCCCAAATGGATTATTTCGCCAAGGTTAAGAGGAAAGGCGAAGTTCTTATTGCTATGGAATGTAATTACAAAACATTTTATCAGATGTTTTTATTTAGTTTGGTTATGTTCCAAATTACGACAATTTTTATTGCAGATATTGTATATTGTCCATGTTAATTGAATGGCCGTTGTTGATAGAAACCACCAATTCCAATAGCAATTTTATTACCCAGCGCTTTGTGATGAATGACGTAATCAAGGAGTCACAGATGCTGACTGTACGTAGTATATTAAAGTCAAGCGTGGGCGTTCTGACTGCGAAACTTGAGCATATTACAAAAGTTAGTAATCTTAATTAATATTTAACAACAGTAATTGAGGTTTAAATACTTTTTGAATTGCATCATTAAGTACTGCTTATATTCCATGAGGTGCAAATTACAATTTCGAGTTAGTGATGCTATATTCAACGAATACTTAAACAAACTAACAAATTCCTGAAAGGCCAGCAACGCATTGGTGGTTCCTCTGGTACTGCAAATGTTCATGGGCGGCGGTAATCACTTAACATCAGGTGACCCGCCGCCTGCTTGTTTGCTCGCCATTTTTATTTAAAAAATTATAAAAATATATAATATGCAGCGTTGTAGGACTCATTATTTGGTTTTACTTTAAAGCCTACCTTTCAATACTTTCGACAAATGTAGAATCATCATTAATTTTTTCTTATCTTTTTCACGGTATTCGAGCAAATGGAATAATTTAGGTCTTTTGTCTTTTTTACGAATCCTTTGTTATGTAACTAGTCTGTATCGTCGCAAAGGCCGTAACAATTCATTCATGCGAATATTGTTCGTATCGATCTGAACATTGCTCATTAGTGATTCAGTCCATTATGGGTATTTTCCATTTTGGAAACAAAAAGTATCTTTACCTAGAAATATACTCGCATGAATGATTTCGTGCGCGAGTCCGACTCGCACTTGGCCGGTTTTTTATAAGTCTTCACTACCTTGACAATTCAAGAAAGAATGGCAGAATAATTTATTCGAAACCAAGGCTTCACTATTTTAACAAAGCGGGCATGATAAACTACCCACAATTTATTACTATTATATTCTCAACGTTATCTTTCCGTTAAGTAATGCGACCATTGATAAATCGTCGCACTAATGAGGCAGACATGGCGTAAGTATCTGAATCACAGCCCCACCGTTAGTCGTAAGCGTTAGAGATGGAACGGCGTCATTCATGCGAATTATTTTCCTTATTTACTCTTCTCTCGGATGTCGCCCTTTGATACTTTATTCAACGTTAGTATACTACTAAAAAATAAACGAGGACGTTTATTTTGACTGCTTGCCTTATATTCGATTTCTGATACACGATTTACGTTTTTATCATGTTAAATACGTAGGTGTATAGCTACGGTACGTTAGGGGTATAGCTGTTACTAAAGCGGTAATAATAAACTACCCTCAATTTATTATTATTATATTCTCAACGTTATTATTCCATTAAGTAATACGACCATTGATAAATCGTCGCACTAATGAGGCAGACATGGCGTAAGTATCTGAATCACAGCCCCACCGTTAGTCGTAGGCGTTAGAGATGGAACGGCGTCATTCATGCGAATTCTTTTCCTTATTTACTCTTCTCTCGGATATCGCCCTTTAATACTTTATTTAACGTTAGTATGCTACTAAAAAAGAAACGAGAACGTTTATTTAGACTGCTATGTATACGCCTTTATGTTCTCTAAACGCTGCCTTTTCTTAAAGTATTTAAGCAAGCGTTTATAATCTCTTTACTTCGAGCTTAAGAAACTCTCTGGAGTATTAACTATGGCTTCGGCTTGAGTAACTTTCGCCTTTCATTCAGATATTACTTTCCGAGTTATGAAGTTTACGGTAATGACTTCAGTAGGAGTTGCGCATCTCTATCGGGTAATTTACCCGATATTCTCCATTAAAGTCACTGGTTCTATTACAGATATTGTGACTAGTTCTACTGTACCCAATCTCAGAACCAAAATGACAGGTCAGAGATACTGCAGAAAAGGATAGCACTGAATTTTGACCAGTCAAATGTCAATTTAGTTTGCAACATTGAAGATTATGTAGAACAGAAAATTAGCCACAAAATCTCACATCGTCGATATCCCGAACAAAAATGCATATCCTTTGAACGTTACCTTTTCTTAGAGTTAAGTTAGCGTTTATAATCTCTTTACTCCGAGACTAATCTCTGGATTAACTATGGCTTCGGCTTGAATAACTTTCGCCTTTCATTCAGATATTACTATCCGAGCTATGAAGTTTACGGTAATGACTTCAGTAGGAGTTGCGCATCTCTAATGGGGGGTATAAAGTACCCTATATTTTCCATTAAAGGCATTGATTCCGTTACAGATATCGTAACTAATTTTGTTGTAGGACACAATTTCTTAACCAAAATGGCATGTTTTCATGTATTGCTCTCTGCAGATAAGGATAATAGCATTGGACCTGTCAACATAGCTATCTTAAGATTGTGTATAGAAATAGCCGCAATGTGTAATTTTGGTACATTTTAAGTTTTTCTTCACTCTATCTCTCCTATTCAGTTTTTCCCTTTCAGTATTTGTTAAAGCAAAGCTAAAAATGCTGAATAAATTGTTATGTTGTTTTTCTTTATTAGAATAGAAATTTTAAAACGTTTTTAATTAATTAAGAAAATTGTCCTTTACGAAATTCAATTCTACAATTCAAACGAGATTACGTTTTCCTTGTAAATGAAGAATAAAAACAATGGCTTAGTAGCAGGGGTTATTAGTGCGAAAAGCTTTTGCCATTTAATATTCGGGGAGTGCGAGTTTAAAAATAAACCTCTATTAGCTTTTCAATGTAATATGAAAATGTGTTACAAAAAAATATTAACAAAGATTAGCGTGTACGTGCGCTTTAATATACGTGACATACGTATGTATGTGTGTGTAATGAACTGACGAATCAGAGGACGCGCGCTTCGAACGGCTATCAAATTAAAATTAAATCCATGTCGCTGATTGGTCGAGCGCGGAGTCGGTTGGCTGGGGGCGGGGGGGAGCTGCGATCAATACCGGGCTTACGTAAGCAGTCGGCGCCTCGTGGCTTGTGCACGCATTGTTAACACTGAAATAGAATGAATAAAGTTACTCCAATGGCTTACTCAGTTACTTACATTTTATAAACGCCTGGGAATTAGGTATATTCCTAACCCCATTGTTGAACTTTATGATGTTTAGTTTAGAGGTTACTCTGTAAGCTCGGTGGAATATCCTGGCATATTAATGGAAGTTATATTAAACCGGTTAGGTATAATGGTTTATTTTGTTAGAAAGCCAAGCCTCAATTAATTTAATTATGGGGTTTTACAATTGTGTAGGTGAGAACGTACGTTAATTATTGTCGTTAGTAGCGGTTGAATATGCGTGTATGGAAATCATAACCTTATCGGAATAATTTTTATTTAAAAATAGAATTGGATTTATTATCAGACTAGCTCGCGACTTCGAGTGGATTAAGGTTTTTAAAAATGCCGTGGATACACAATTTGATGTTCTAGGATAAAAAGCCTCTGTCACTCTTCAGGTCTTAAACTGTATCCATGCAAAAATCACGTCGATCAGTTGTTCCTTTGCGGCGTGATAGAAGGACAAACCAACTAAAAGACACATTTTCGCAATTATGGGTACTTATGTTTATTTTGTTTATTAATAGAGTGCCCTATAGAAATGCTAATACCTTACGAAATATTTCGTGAAGTTTTATACTGTAGGATTTAGTTATGCAAAATATATTTTGTATTTGTTTTATAGATTTTCATGGTATGAATAACAATTTCTTTTCTTATTATAAGGTCTGATGGTTTCTTATAAACAATACCTGTCGATCCGACGGCGGCGAAGTTAGTACAGAATACAAGTAAGCTTGGAGAGAAACAAGTCGAATTTTTTTGCAAATGTCTCATCCATCATTTTCTTCACTCTGTAAACTTATGGGTCTGATATAAAAGTTGGTAATGGAAAAATTGTTTCCAAAAGAAAATGTTAGGAAATTGATATTGTAATGTTTTACAAATCCCTATTTCTCAAGGCAACTAAAACTCTTTTCTGTAAAACTCTAATTCTGATTAGGCGACTTCGACCACGTGGATTAAGGTTTTTAAAGATCCCGTTGGAATTTGTCAAAATCGTTTTTAAACCCAGCGGGTCTACGTTATAAAGAAAATTGAGGAGTATGAGGTGAGTCGGGGATTGCCATGTCGACCTGTTGCAAACTATACATACAAAACTTCAGGCCTCTAGAGTCTAGACTCACCGGTCAGTGTTAGAGTTTTATTTCTCTTCGGCCGCTTACGAAACCAGTAATACGTAAGACGTGGTTACGTTTCGTAGTATTTCGTAGTGAGACAAAATAGTTTCGTGCAAAGACTATTTTGTCTCACTACGAAATCAGTTACGTACGAATACGTTATAGATAAGTTTGTATGAATTTAAGTGCCAAACCCAAACCAAAAGCCCAAATGCCAATTTTAACCATTATAATAATAATTGGTATTTGGGATTTCGGTTAAAAATTAAGAAATACGTGTTTTCGGAATTTTGGAAATGGTAAGGGTGGCTCAAGGGATTTTCAGAAATTCCTCCCGAGCGAAGCAGGAGTGGGTTAGCTTGTCCAAACCATCGATGGTCTAATAAATATATAAAAAGTCCTAACTCACCGACTGACTCATCAACGCCCAGTCCATTTCCTTGGACTTAAAACTTTGCACATCAAGTGACCCGTCTAATCGTTTGCTTGCTATTTCTATTAACAAACAGTTTCCCTTTATAATGTTGACTAGGAATAAGACCAAATTTTTTCAAATTTCCACGGGGGCGAAGCTGCGGGCAGGTCACCGAATTTAACATAAAATTACAATGTATATTAAAGCTGCATAAACGTCGTATATTTTCCAACCCCCAACTTTTACAACGCAATATCAGAAACACGACCGCGGTTCTAGCGACCGTGGTAGTTAAATTTATGGTCCTTGCGACCCTCTTTATTCTGGAAGCTGTGAGGCTATTTTACGAGCTCTTTCAGATTTATTGCCTTGCCTAGATCAAATTCTAGGCTCTACTTTGTTGGTTGTACCTTGTCTACTGAACATTTATTGCGGGATATAGGATCTTTCCATAACCACATTTTATTATTTCTAAGCTCTGCCTGGCTTGGGGCTGTCTGGGCAATGGGCTACGTTATTAATAACGACCCGTTGCCTAACGATTAATAACGACTTCGTTTACGTTATTAATAACGATTTGTTGCTTAACGATTAATAACGATTACGTTTACGGCATCAATAACGATACGTTGCGTAACGATTAATAACAACTTCTTCAATTCAGAGTAGTTATGCCATCTTCTTCAATTTAGAGTAATTGGGTATTTGACTCCAATTTTTTTATTACTTTCTTATAAACTATGATAAAAATAATGACGTAACCTGAAAAAACTAATTTAATCGATCAAAATCGATCGAATTTTGACGTCACACCTTACTAATGCCATAGTAGCTTCGTACGGTTTCATAAAAATTTTCGTTTTGCGAGAAAGGGATAGAAGACCCTCCCAATTCAAAATTAAAATGCCTGTAACTTTGTAAATCTTTATTGGATTTTAATATTTTTTTCAGCGTACGTCATTATTTTTATCCTAGTCTAAATATATAAAAGGAAAAGGTGACTGACTGACTGACTGACTGACTGACTGACTGACTGACTGATCTATCAACGCACAGCTCAAACTACTGGACGGATCGGGCTGAAATTTTGCATGCAGATAGCTATTATGACGTAGGCGTCCGCTAAGAAAGGATTTTTGAAAATTCATCCCCTAAGGGGGTGAAATAGGGGTTTTTAATTTGTGTAGTCCACGCGGACGAAGTCGCGAGCATAAGCTAGTTTATAATAAAGTAATAATATTTATCAAATTCAAAAGTAGGAAAATACCCAATTGCGCCGGTTCTATTCCTTTATATCATGCATTCTTCAAGGATCCAATTACGGATTGTCTCCTCTAAGACCGAGGAATCTTGACTTTCCGGATCAACCTTGTAATACTATACAAACTCGTATAGAGATCCTCTTTGAAGATGCCCGAAAAATTCTACCCTTTTCTGCTTGCCTAACTAAGGATTTCTAACTAATCAGCAATTTGGCTGTTTGTAGACATGAAAATGGTTGTTACATAAACCAAGACATCGACAACATAGTAGATTTGTAAAGCACATGTCTCTTTCGTTGAGACTGACAAAACGTCATATAAATATGAGTGACAGACACAACGCTCTACTAAGCCGAAATGTCATTCTTCAGGCCGATGTACATTACTTTGTCGCGTACTGTAAGGGCTTGAATGACCATCCACTCAGCATAAAATCCACATATATTTTCTTCCACGTCGTGCCCAGTAATATATTATCATGAAACACAAACCTGGCTTAGTTCACTGTACTTTGATTCATAGCTCTCAGTGTTAGGTTTAGATTTATTGCTTTACCTAAACTAAATTCCTAACAACATTTTGTGTACCGATCGCTCTTTTTAAAACCTCTGTCACAATTGTTAGGGATTTCTTTGACACCTTTGTTTATTTTTTCTTCAAAGTCCTTTTAGGTTTTCCAATATCGATTGTTAGCTATACAATCTTAAATGAGAAAATGTTGCAAATCATTTTCATTCATTCTGAGTCTCCTTTGTCTAGGCACTACTTGCTGTAGGTTTATTGTTAGACAGTTTTGTTAGTTATAATTAGAACCATTGGTTATTCTAAACTAGTCTTTTTCTAGTGACTCTAGCACAACTAAAAATGTGCCAGCAAAAATCAGGTTTGTGTGAAAAGCTCAAATAGGGTATTGGACTGTAGTAATAAAATGATGTGATTTTTTGTATAGTGGTAGTTTATAGGGCTAGAATTCATATTTAAAAAATCATGATTTTTGTTTATTTTAGAGCCTCAATAACTCAACGGGTACAGGAGAGGACTGAAAACCGAAAGGTCGACACGGTTCAAACCCCGCCCGTTGCACTATTGTCGTACCTACTCCTAGCACAAGCTTTACGCTTAGTTGGAGAGGAAAGGGGAATATTAGTCAATTAACATGGCAAATATTCTTTAAAAAAAATTTAACATAATTAATTATTAACGTCCCGCTGTACGGAAAACGAACAATGACGTCACAATACGTAAACTACAAATATTTTTCAAATTTTTAACAAATTTTTTATGTTAAAAAATTGAAAAATATTTTTCGTTTAAGTATTGTATAGTCCTCGACAAGTTGAGATGGCAATCGGGGAATGAGGCGGGAGGATGCCCCGTACACCCGCATGTCACCCGCGCTCGCACCGGGTTAGCGAGGGTCTGTGCGGGTGTGCGGGGCGTTCCCTCCCCGATTGCCACCTTGACCTGTCGCGTACTATACATAGTTTCCTGATCCAACAAGTTCCCGTCTCGATAACTTCGCAGAGGCGATCATTACTTCGACGACAAGTCCCCGATGAGTTTGATTGCATCCCGACTTTCACGAACGTTAATTCTTGTACAAGGCGACTAACTTTGTTTCATTGTGAACAATTAATTCATCATCATCATGATCAACCCATCGCCGGCTCACTACAGAGCACGGGTCTCCTCTCAGAGAGAAGGGTTTTGGCCATAGGTATGCGGATTGGTAGATTTCACACATTTTTGAGAACATTATGGAGAACGCTCAGGCATGCAGGTTTCCTCGCGATGTTTTCCTTCACCGTGTAAGCAAGTGATATTTAATTACTTAAAACGCACATAACTCAGTAAAGTTAGAGGTGCGTGCCCCGAACCTCTGATCTCCGATTAGAAGGTGAACGTCCTAACCACTAGGCTATCACAGCTTAAGAATTAATTGAACTCGATTTATTATTAAGCCAAACACCATACATTGTTCTAAATTATCTCTAAATAGCTGAGTTTACCTTCAAAATGTAAAATGTCTCCCTTCGTTAATAACATATTGATAACAAGGCTGTGGGCCTAAGATAAAGTAGGTATGCCAGCTTTGTGAAAAGTTACCTACGTACTCACATACAAAATGAGACAGTGTTGCTTTGATTTTATTTTACAACGCCCCGGCATCGCACGGGTAGCTTATTACAATTTTCTAGCTTATGTCACTTAGGAATAATGTTGCTTTCTACTGGTGCAAGAATTTTCAAAATCGGTTCAGTAGTTCCAGAGATTACCATCTACTTGCCTCTTAATAATATTAGTATAGACAAACACACTTTCATATTATAATATTAGGAGAATTCATAACGTAGGTATAATATTATGTAGATATCCTGCATTGACTGAGAGTTAATCCAGCGACTTCTGTGCCGGATATTTTCGTCCCATTGAACCCTGTTATGATAAGTCAGCCGGATGAGGCCGTATCGATTCCCAATCCGCCAAGTTTTCATCCCGGCTCGCTTTACATCTGTGCCCTTTCCAATAGTTGGTTAGTCGAATTACGATTGGGATTCAAGGTTTTCCGGTCACTGACTAGATCGAAGTACCTTCGAAAGAAGAGTGAATATGTATCTTCTAGGCAGGTGCGCTCCCTTAGGCTGCATCGTCATCTGATATTTAGTGTTATTGCAGTCAAGCGCATGACTATACCAATCTATACTAATAAATGTATGCTCGATATCAAAGTCGGGTATCTGATCTGATTATTTCCATGTATACGATTGTCCAGTTCAGCATCGATATAAATGACAAGATATGCCCAAGCGAACAAAAATTTTCACGGTTTTGAAACCAAATAAATCAGCGCCACCTCTTGACTAATGAACGACCCGTTTGAAATCCAGACGTCACTGAGGTTGCATTGGTGCTAATAGCACCACTGGGTCGGTGCGATTTTGTTTGTTCAATGGCCCTCCTCTCAATCCATACGAAGTAATATATAAGTCAATGCAGTTCAGACTTATTTTTGGACAAAACCCAAAAATAGTTGTAATGCATTCCGTTATATTGTATGTTCAAAAAGAGGCTGCTGAAAACTCCTTAAATCGCTTAGTAATGGATAACATGCACCATTTATGTGCTCTAGGATGATTGTCAAGTCTCCGTACATGGCTAAATAATTGGCAATCGCTTGGCACGTAAAACCTATTAAGCTGTAAAACTTGAACTCAGAAGCTAAAAAGCCCCTGACGCCAATCTTGCTGGTCATAAAACTTAAAGTTCACAGATTTTTCGGGAAAAAAAACGTACGGAAATTTATCGTGGTGCGCACTAGCTCTTAATCAATTTAGAGCCTCAATAGCTCAACCGGTATAGGAGTGGACTGAAAACCGAAAGGTCGACGGTTCAAACCCCGCCCGTTGCACTATTGTCGTACCTACTCCTAGCACAAGCCTGACGCTTAATTGGAGAGGAAAGGGGAATATTAGTCATTTAATATGGCTAATATTCTTTAAAAAAAAAAAAAAAATTGCCTATAATATTATTGAGTTATGAATCACGATCGAAAACGTATTGTCACGTCCTGCCTTTATGGTCATGACTCATGATGTATTTTCTAGAATTTGATCGAATATTAAAAAATGTTTTTTGGAATTTTTTGTATAAGTATGTAAAGTAGTACATAACTTTGGCTTTTGTAAAACTTTTCCTTTCTCTTGTAATCATATTTCCTTAATAACTGGAAGTGATTAACTCGACAAAAACTTGCCTCTCGCGTTGTTCCCAAAACAACAATTGATATAAACGGCGAAACTCCGTGATGGCTTTCAGTGGACTTTTACTGCCGCGTGGCGTTATTAAGAAGTTTGTTCGATAGTTTTGTGAGTTATTATTACTTACTTGAGTTTCAAAAAATCCGTAAGACTGCGGCGCCGCACCGCTGTGGATTTCAGTATTGGATGCAGTGACGGATTTGCTGTCTTGGCCGCTCCAGGCCCCAGGCCATCTAGTAAGTAGGTACCAGCCGCCTCTTTTACTTTTTTGCAAACTTTAATCACATAACTTTTATCATAACATCAGTGAATTGTTGTCACGATTGGTCGCCTCTAATATCTGGCCGCCCTAAACCCGGGCCTACTGAGCCTTAGGGCCAATCCGTCACTGATTGGATGCCGCACGGGCACTGCGCTGCCGCTCCAGCAGAAAGTATGGCGTTGCACTTTGCCACCCCTCCTCGCCTCGTCTCTCTAGTCCGCAACGGAATTGTTGCAGTGCCGCACAACAATGTATCGCGCGGCAAAGCACAGCGATTTCTATGTAGGATGACGCAGCGGCACCGTAACGCATCGCGTGGCTTCACTCTATAACTGAGATGGTAAACTGAGAAAAGGCGATAAGAAACTAAGCATTTTATCGTGATCATTATCAACGGATAGACATTCACTACTGGACATAATATGTCTCTTGTAGGGACTTTCACACGCCACGGTCTTGCGCGGCCTCAATCCCGTGTCTCCTTGCGACTGGTTTGATGTCGTCTGTCCTTACAATCATCATCAACCCATAGCCGGCTCACTACAGAGCAGGTCTCCTCTCAGTATGAGAAGGGTTTGGCCATAGTCTACCACGCTGGCCAAGTGCGGATTGGCAGACACTGGCATTGGCGCTTACAATACGAGGTCGCTATTCTAGCACTTGAAAGTTGAAATAATTCAAAAGTTATTCTTTTCAAAGGCAACATTAAAAATGTACTCAATGCCAGATTTAAGTACTTCGAAATGTTACAAAAGCATGTACCATACTTGGTAGGAACCTCTCGGGAGTTTTGTATAGAACTTTGCCCTATTGATGTAAAATTTTCACGTGCCTTGTTACGAAGTTATAAGAAAACTTTCAAATCTCGAGAGATTTTGTAGGCAGAGCGCCGACTGAAACTAAAGCATCTGGATGTATCTCTTCTTGTCTATCAAGTTTAAGAGAGATAAATAATCTTGGACCCCAAAGGGATGTCTATAAGCCGTTGTAAAAGCGCACTGGCCTCTGTACAATAAGAAAGCACTGGCGTATATCCTTCGATTCCATCATCATCATGATCAACCCACTACTGAGCACTCCTCCTCTCTAAATGAGAAGTGTTAGGCCATAGTTTTCCACGCTGACCTAGTGTTGATTGGCAGACCTATCACACCTTTGAGAGCAATTATGAGGAACTCTCAGGCATGCAGGTTTTCTCACGATGTTTTCCTTCACTGTTAAAGAAAGTGATACTTGATTGCTTAGAACGCACATAACACCGAAAAGTTAGAGGTGTGAACCCGGGATCGGACTCCTGACCCCAAAAATACCCGGATGTTTTAACCACTGTGCTATCACCGCTTTTATAAATTACGTGATCCATACTAATATTATGAATGTGAAAGTGTGTCTGTCTGCCTGCTAGCTTTTCACGGCCTATCCGTTCAACCGATTTTGACGAAAGGTACAAAGACAGCTTATATCCCGGCGACGGACATACCCTACTTTTTATCCCGAAAAATCAAAGAGCTACCACGGGAGTTTTAAAAACCTAATTCTACATAAAATCGCGGGCATCATCTAGTAATAGGTACATATTTCGTACCATGGAGATAGAAAATTAGATAGTATAGTAATAACGTAATTAGATACATTAGAATATTAGATAGTATATTCCATACTCACGTAATTAGATACATTAACTATTCGACGTGCTCATTAAAATCAATGCGGGTAAATCGCAGCACAAAGGGTAGAGAGGTACAAAACGCAATTTCCAGCTGACACAAAGGCCTGAAGCCTGTATAAATTGGCATCCAACTAAAGTCGGGTATTATATACGCTTTGGAGGAATTTACCGTAGCAAATCATTGAAATTGTGATATGTCATGCTGCTGTACTGGTGTTACTTTTATTTTATTTATATTAGAAACAACTTTTTTCTTTTAGCAATTAAAATACTAGTTTTGGTTTACTCTGTATTTTTATCTAGCTACGATATTATACCTATTTGTATCGATAGTAAGTAATGGTGATGGAATGAGTTCAGATGATAGTCGCCTTTATTATGGAAAGTCTTCAAGTCAAGAAAACCTTCAAGTCAAGAGTGAATAGGCATCTTCTAGGCAAGCGCTCTCCATCTTCGCTTGCCACCAGGTTTGATTGCAGCCAAGCGCTAGTCCATAAAAAAGAGTGTTCTGAGGCGTTGTTTGACCTGATTCCACACTGCTTTTTCTACAACCGTACCGTGTGCCACCGTGCCAATTTCAGCCTCATCACCTGGGTGTCTGGTGCACTTCGACCACCCGTTGTGCCAGATGTTTTTTCCACGAACATGCAAACTGTGTCGTAAATTACTCCCTTCAGCGGTTTTTCCACTAGATTTCAACATGAGGTTCTTCAAGGGGCGAATCAACAAATTCTTGAAAAGCCGGCAACGCATTAACTTATCTCTGAACTCTATCTAATGAAAGAAATGATTTATGTACTGTCATAAATAATCAAAAAATGTATTCAACGAACTAAATAGAACGAATTCGAAATAGAACGAATGTCAGAAATCGAATCAATGTACTAGCGAAAAGCATATATCAATTTGAAGCAATGATAGAAGACCTAAATCTACCCCTATGAATGACCTAAATCTACTTGAATGATAAAATATAACATTTTCCGCAAATCCCCCATCTTATTTTTGAAGAAGGCAATAACTTCTCGCTAAAAAGACATATTGGCGTAGTAAATAAAAAAAGTACCCGAAAAATTGTTGGTCCGAAAACTGAGAAACTTGAAGAGGTTAAAGGCAAGACTAAAGTTTTATACAACGGAGTTAAAGTATTATGAGGCGTAAAAGGTTTTTGAAATGTTGTAGAGGTGTTCCTGAAACATGTCATAAATGATTTATAGTTATACCTCTACTTACTAAGGTAAAATTCAAGCGAATAAGAATATTTAGAAGCAAAATATAATATTATGTGTATGATTGAAGATTAACTAGTACTAACTATTTAATGCTTGGAGTTTCTCTACGTGATCAAATCAGAAATGAGGAGATCCGTAGGAGAACTAGAGTAACCGACATAGCTCAACGGGTTGCGAAGCTGAAGTGGCAATGGGCGGGGCACATAGTTCGTACAACCGATAGACGTTGGGGTCCCAAGGTGCTGGAATGGCGACCTCGCACCGGAAGATGCAGCGTTGGAAGACCCCCCACTAGGTGGACGGATGACATCAGACGAGTCGCAGGGAGCCGCTGGATCCAGGCGGCGCAAGACCGTGGCGTGTGGAAGTCCCTACAAGAGACCTATGTCCAGCAGTGGACGTCTATTGGTTGATCATGATGATCATGAACTATTTAATTAGTCACATTGACTGTTTCATTTAGAAACTATCCCTTGATGGGAATAAAGCAGGATGCGTCCTTTACTAGAGAAGCAAACACAAGAATAAAGCTCATGTCTCGTTAAGATAAGTGTGCGCGTATTTACTCTTTCAAGTTTATTTTCCGAATATGTTCTCTCTGCACTTCGTAATTGCTTTTGCAATAAAGCTTTTATAACAGCATCTCTACAAATAGCTGTTCCAATATCCATTGTTCTTTCTCTACACCTGTTTTAACGAGTTCTGTAACGTTCTGAGAGGTTATCTTCATCGTTGTTTCTTGTTACACTTATCTCAAGTTTATTGGGCTGGTTGGCTGCTGAAATGGAGGCAAGTTTTATATTACGTTGTTCTCTAGTGCTTTGATTTAGAATAAAAGTATCCTTTACTTTTCTAATGCAAAGTTGCTTCTTTATAAACGCTACACTTATCTATTTCTAATTCGTCCACTCTGAACAGAATGGTCATGGTTATGGGCTATATTACTTTTCTGTAGATCTTGTTATTTCCTGCAGATTTTTTCATGTCTGCGTAGAGACAGATCTTTGGCAGACGTGTCGTTGTCGTCACTGCAGTGTTGTAGCATGCTTGACTATTCTTCTTCATTGCTCTTTGGCAGCTACCTTAATTGTGCATTCATTAATTGGAGGTCCACGGCAGCTCCTTAGTCTGTCCACGTCATGATAATAGAAAAGCTAGTAGCGGATAAGGTGACAAGTCCATCTTATTGACGACTAGCTTATGCTCGCGACTTCGTCCGCGTGGGCCACACAAATTTGAAACCCCTATTTCACCGCCTTAGGGGTTGAATTTTCAAAAATGCTTTCTTAGCGGATGCCTACGTCACAATAGCTATCTGCATGCCAAATTTCAGCCCGATCCGTCCAGTAGTTTGAGCTGTACGTTGATAGATCAGTCAGTCAGTAAGTCAGTCAGTCAGTCAGCCACCTTTTCCTTTTATATATTTAGATTGGCCATATGGAGTACTTTCGTTTGTTAAAACACCAGGTATTTAATTAGTTCATAGTCATATAGCCCTTTTGAAATTGTTGAAATTTATAATTAACCAAAACTGGTTAGAAAATGAAATTAGAGATTCTGTTTTAAGAGCCGCGTTGAAGCCACAAATCCTGGTTACGCCTGGGCGGATTCATTCCGGACCCCCGTGTTCTTTGCAGACAAAACTTTTGGTAGAGAAATGGAAATTTATTTCTCCGTTTAAATATAAACACAGATTGTTGATCTGTTTGTTGTTGACTAAAGCCATTTAATGGAATTGTTTTGAACAAATGTAAATATCTTACGTCATAATTTTATAACCGCCTTCAAAAACAGAGGTTCTTCATTCGTTGTGTTTTTTACATTAGTTTGAATCAGTACCCCTATTATAAATGCGAAAGTGTGTTTGTTTGTTGGTTTATTGATTTGTTGGTTTGTCCATCAATCACGTCGCAAAGGTGCAACGGATCGACGTGACTTTTGCGTGGGGTATAGATAAAGGCCTGGAAAGTTCCCATGGGATTTTTAAAACCTAATTCCACGCGGACGAAGTCGCGGGAAACAGCTAGTGAATTATAATAGGTCCAACAGGACAGAGCTTTGTAGAAATAGAGTAGTAGATAGTTAATATTATTAATATTATTAATTTAGAGCCTCAATAGCTCAACCGGTATAGGAGTGGACTGAAAACCGAAAGGTCGACGGTTCAAACCCCGCCCGTTGCACTATTGTCGTACCTACTCCTAGCACAAGCTTTACGCTTAGTTGAAGAGGAAAGGGGAATATTAGTCATTTAACATGGCTAATATTCTTTTTTTTTTTAAATATATTCATATGATTAAAATTCTAAGTAGAATCAGCTTTCCAAACTGGTAGGAAGATAAGATCACTATAAATAGACTGACTTAAGTTTCAAAAGAACAAGTAGCTTTACTTAAAATCGATATTCATTTGTAGAAAACAAGAATATAAGCACTTACTTGAACAATGAGTAGAAAATCAGATTTCAGTGCATTTCTAGTACTTAGATAGTAGATGTGGAATAAAAGACTAACCTTATTAAAGTTGCGTCTAGCAACGTCGCTTCGCTTTAGAAACCGGATGTGTGCCAGGAGATACGGATCGCGCAATAAAAGATTCTAATACTGTGTTAGAGAATGCACATACCTATCGCTGCTTGACACTACATATTTGTTTCCTTTCTCAGTGGTCCTGCTGACAATTTATTTGCCTTGCTGAGGTTTTTGAAATAGGAATTCTTTTTCTTCTTTTTCTGTATCTTTGCATGGGTCATGTACTTATTTAACCAACAACTTAGCAAGGCAAAGGCGTTCCGTGCGCGATATCCAGGAAGACGCCGCGCGCCCGTCCGGATTCTGTCAGTTCCGAAATTTTGAATATCACATTGCTCAAATATTTTACAAGTATCGCTAATATCAAGCGCCACGAGAGAGTCCTCTAAAGCATAGACTCCTAGAAAACATCAGAGAGCGTTAGGCCGTGTATGGACTATCATATCCGTATCAGTGATTCCATGACGTACCTAATACTACAATACAACTATATATTTTTTTCTTTTAAAAAGAATATTAGCCATGTTAAATGACTTATATTCCCCATTCCTCTCCAACTAAGCGTCAAGCTTGTGCTAGGAGTAGGTACGACAATAGTGCAACGGGCGGGTTTTGAACCGTCAATCTTTCGGTTTTCAGTCCACTCCTTTACCCGTTGAGCTATTGAGGCTCTAATATGAAATCTACATGAATGTACTAGCTGATGCCCGCGACTTAGTCCGCGTGGATTTAGGTTTTTGAGAATCCCGTGGGAACTCTGATTTTCCGGGATAAAAAGTGGCCTATGTCACTCAAGATCTTTACCTACCCATGTAAAAAATCACGTCGACCCGTTGCTTCGTTACGATGTGATTGGCACACCCAACCAACCAACAAACCAATAGACAAACAAACCAACAAACAAACACACTTTCGCATTTGTAATAATATATAATAGAGAGCCTCGATAGCTCAACGGTTAAAGGAGCGGACTGAAAATCCGAAGGTCGTCGGTTCAAATCCCACCCGTTGCACTATTGTCGTACCTACTCCTAGCACAGGCTTTACGCTTAATTGGAGGGGAAAGGGGAATATTAGCCAGCAATTAACTTGGCTAATATTCTTTAAAAAAAAATGGGTAATGATGGTTTACCAACCACAAACTTCATCCCACGACAATGTGGCACCAAAAACTATTTCAATTGCAAAACTCTCAAGTGAGCAATTAACTTTGGTATTGGCAGCTTTAACACTAGATTGAAACTATTACTCGCTTAATAACTTTGTCCGTTGAGCCATAATGACCGATCTAAAGGGTTGGTCAGGTTTCGGAAAATGGATATTCATCCAGTGATCTCATCGTTTGGAAACATTAAACTATTCATTTTACCCTTTGACCCATGGCTGACTCTTACTATTCTTCGATTATGTAATATAAGCTGTGATAGCCTAGTGGTTAGGACGTCCACCTCCTAATCGGAGGTCTGGGGTTCGACCCCGGGCACGCACCTCTAACTTTTCGGAGTTATGTGCGTTTTATGTAATTAAATATCACTGAATGTGTCTATGTAGGAAAAATATTAATACCACAGGGGGGCCCATTACTTAAACATAATCACCAAGATTTTTAATTTCAGGATTCATCCAAAAAAAGATATTAATATTTTTATATTTTGAGATTATGAAAGTAACGTAGTGGTTACAATATACTCTTTGGTTGGTAGTATATGCAAGATTGATGCATTAATATTATAATCAATACTTATAATAATTATTAAATAAAAACACTTGTGTGCCCAATTCGTGAGTAAACTAGAAACTGGAAAAAAAACTGCGAATACAACTGAAATACAAGTCTTAAAGTTCTATCTATCTATCTATCTATCTATCTATCTATCTATCTATCTATCTATCTATCTATCTATCTATCTATCTATCTATCTATCTATCAATCAATCAATCAATCAATCAATAACCAATTTCAATAAAATTTCGTATTTACGTTCAACGAGATACGAGATACGAGAGCACCCGTGTACAACTTCCATCCCATTTCGCCTTAAAACGGTGAAAGAAAACATCGTGAGGAAACCTGCATGCCTCAGAGTTGCCAGTGCCTCCATAATGTTCTCGAAGGTGTGTAAGGTCTGCGAAGCCCCTCTTGGCCAGCGTTCGCTCGTAACGCTCTACGAAGCCGAAATTAGCCGACTGTCTCTTTCTAAAGGTCGATGTTCATCACTTTCGGCCGCGTACTGTATGTTATTTTCCATAAACAAAGTTAAGAGCTTTTTAGCATAATCCGATATTCATGTAAATTCGTCTATGCCAGATTACATCAAGCCGGGCCGGGGTGGCGGAATATTTGACATTAATTGAATTCGGCTTCGTTGAAATTCGCTTTTCGAATTTTGCAGTGTTTGACTTTTTCATAATAACGGATATATAGTCCGTACAAAATGACTTCTCATGCGCCATTTTAACTCCATGGGTCAACTGTCATGCCAAAAGTACGGATCATAATAAGGACTAAAATCCGACTTTTGACAGGAATTTACACATTAAGTTAAAATGGCCAATATCAATAGAATAAAACTGGTTTTTCTCCTAATGGTCGTGTAAAAATGCGTATTTTGGGGAAACTTCGCGATTTTTTTTGTATCGAGCAAAATTGTGCCAATCGTGTTTGCTCTTGTAATTCACTAAAGTATATATTTAATTTTTATAATAAAAAAAAAAAAAATAACCAAAGTAGTTTTTGAGGCCAAAACTTGATTCTTTGAACATCCGAAATGTATCTCAACACCGCTTTTGGGACGCATATCGCCTTAAATATTTATATTATCGCTATAACATGGCCGGATGAAAATGAAAAAGTGTCATTTCTTGTACGATCGTACGGAACCCTTTGAGTCCGCCTCGGGACGAATTTCATGTTTTGGCAGTAAAAAAATTACTAAAATAGTACAAAAGCGGGAATCACTTAGAAATAAAATAGAAGTTATCGTTATCAAATGTACAGAAATGAGGCCGACGTTTCAGCTTCGAGCCTAATTAACATTAATAGCGCTACTAGAAAACCTTTGTAACGGTACCTTTCGAAGCTTTATCATACCGCCCACCGTTTACTGTACCAGCGAGACTGTCATTAGCATTTATTGACTTCGTTACGGGAAATTGGACGATTAGTTTCGTCTAAGTGCGAATAAAATCATCTAAATATATAAAAGGAAAAGCTGACTGACTGATCTTTCGACGCACAGCTCAAACTACTGGACGGATCGGGCTAAAATTTGGCATGCAGATATAGCTATTATGACGTAGGCATCCGCTAAGAAAGGATTTTTGAAAATTTAACCCCTAAGGGGATGAAATAGGGGTTTGAAATTTGTGTAGTCCACTCAGACGAAGTCGCGAGCATAAGCTAGTCTTCTAAATAATAAAAGAAAAAGGTGACTGACTGACTGATCTATCAACGCACAGTTCAAAGTACTTACTGGACGGATTTGGCTGAAATTTAGCATGCAGATAGCTAGTATGACGTAGGCATCCGCTGAGAAAGGATTTTTAAAAATACAACCCCTAAGGGAGTAAAATGGGGGTTTGAAATTTGTGTTGGAATTAAAAACGTGCTAGACTTCCAAGCCCAATCTCAATAATAAAATTTCGTTATCAATTTTATTCCAACAACTTTGTACGAGACTGTGCTACAAGATGTTTACTAAACATTTTCCGTAAGCTTTTGTCTTCTCTACTTGTAAAATGGCTGGCAAAAATGCGTGATTGATGAGTCTCCATTATTTATCAATGGGTCAGATGTTCTCCATTCTTTATTCCCCAATGGAACTTTAGTGGAAAGATTGATTAGTCGAGTCTTTATCAGTGAAACTGTTACACAATATTTGGGGAACATTTGAACGTAAAGGTACCTATGGCTAAGTAGTATATTAGTAGTAGTATATTAGTATAGTAGTATATTAGTAGTAGTACATTTGAACGTAGGTAACTATGGCTAAGTAGTATATATTCCTTGAAAAGTAGAATTTCTGATAATCGTTTCTTATAATAACGGTTTACGTTTAGTATAGAAAAATGTGCTAAAAACAACAATTAAAAAAAAAGAATACTAGCCATGTTAAATTACTAATATTCCCTTTCCTCTCCAACTAAGCGTCAAGCTTGTGCTAGGAGTAGGTACGACAATAGTGCTGGGTTTGGACCGCCGACCTTTCGGTTTTCAGTCCACTCCTTTAACCGTTAAGCTATTGAGACTCAAAATGTAAGTATAAATGGTCGCTCTTAAAAGAGAAAGGGAGTCATCAATAAATTACTGAAAAGATAGAAGCGAAATAGAAAAGAGGGTAGATGCGCTAGTAGAATATGATTGCTTTACATAAGATCCTCGGCGCTGGCTGCCATCCATTATTCATGTATCAAGACACAAGACGAGATGTCCCATTTACAGTCTCGGTTTGTAATGAACACATTACAAACGTACGACACGACACGTAGATGTACGACTTTTGTATTGAAAAATTCTCATATGAAATGAAGCTAAGAATATCACAGTAGAGACTTCTTATAACAGACTAGATTATTCTCGCAACTTCGTCCGCGTGGACTGCACAAATTTCAAACCCCTATTTCATTCCCTTAGGGGTTGAATTTTCAAAAATCCTTTCTTAGCGGATGCCTACGTCATAATAGCTATCTGCATGCCAAATTTCAGCCCGATCCGTCCAGTAGTTTGAGCTGTGCGTTGATAGATCAGGCAGTCACCTTTTCCTTTTATATATTTAGGTTGTGATAAAATATGGTCAGAGGAATTTTCTAGGAGAGTCCAAAAAGTGGTAGTGGGTATCTACTATCTAATCATATCTGTCGCAGAACCTATGGCTGCTAGATGAGACGTTTGATGTGAAGATCACATACATACCAATAAAGTATAGGCATGGTAAGAAAAAAAATCTTATCAATATAGGATTTTTTGCTTGTTTTTACTATCTTGCTTAATGCCAATATATCATGATAATATCACTGACAAATAACCAGATACATCATCCAGGATCGCCCCAATCAAGTAGGTACTTATACATCACATAGTGATGCCAAAAAAAACAATCATGTGAAATAGAAAAATGTAAACATTTTAAAAGCATTTGCTTTATTAGCAAAGGATTCTACTGCTAACAACTGAGTTAGTAACGTAGCAGGAGATAAAAACCTAGATAATAAAAACAAGAAAAATCCTACATCGGTGCGAGATCGTAACGTCGACGCGCAGCTCGCTGTGATGCTTTTGAATGTTCAACTCCTATTGTTCGAGGGCTATTGTATGAATTTACTCGTTGTTCGTACTCGCTACAGTATGACTATGGTGGAAAATAAAATGCTTTCTGTTAATAAAAGGAAGAAGATAAAAGAAATTGAATTTAGAAGTCCTTTTAGTGTCCAACGACCGCTTTAATGTCAAACGCTTTTTATTTGAGCGCACTTTACATTTTACCATCAGTTTTTGTCATTTGATTTGTTGAAAAAATATTTAGGATGAGTATAAGGGCAACAATGGGGCCAATTCTCTTGTACACAATCTCTAAACTAAACTAAATTAACAGGTCTAAATCTAGTGTTATCCTTTTTCGCAAGCAACATTATGAAAGGGATAGCAATAGATTTGGACGTGCCATTTTAGTTTAGTTTAAAGATTGTGTACAACGAAATTAGCCACAGTGTCTGTATATTGGCACAGAATATATAATATTGGCACATAATATATATATTATATTAATACTCCTTTAGCCTAAAAAGATGAAAATATTAAAATAAATTATGAATCTGTGTTACATTATACAATTATTACAGAAAATTACTGCCTTAAATTATAAGACCATTACCTAATGTGGTGTGTGACATGTGTGTGTGTGTCTGTTTATTACTATTTCACGCAAAAACTACTGGACGGATTTGGTTGAAATTTGGAATGGAGATTAGATTATATCCTGGATTAACACATTTTATCCCGGAAAATTGAAGAGTTCCCATGGGATTTTTAAAACCTAAATCCACGCGGACGAAGTCGCGGGCATTATCTAGTAGTTGTATACAAATTGCTCGAAAGGTTTTCTAAAATTTATCAAATGATAAAACTTATTAGTTATGCTTGTCTATTCCTATTGCGAAAAAGTTACAAGGTAATCTTTCATAGCAAAAGCAAAGCGTATAAAATATAAGAATATAACAAAGTCCACTGCCAGTTGACACGGGTCGTGAAAGCGCTTTTGTTCAGCGCCCTTTATGGCTGTAAGCGCTTTTGCGCTATTTTTGTCAGTTCTAGGCTTTTTGTCTGCCAAGAGTTGAGTTCAAGTGTTATTGCCTTCACCAACTTTGTTTGATAACAGAATGGACATATTCGTCATCCTAGGTTAGATTCAAATCAGTATCCTTGTTATAAATGCGAAAGTGTGTTTGTTTGTTGGTTTGTCCTTCAATCACGTCGCAACGGTGCAACGGATTGACGTGATTTTTTGCATGGGTTTTTTACATGGTTGTTGGGGTTAAAGACCTGGAGAGTGACATAGGCTACTTTTTATCCCGGAAAATCAAAGAGTTCTCACGGGATTTTTAAAAAACCTAATTCCGAAGTCGCGGGCATCAGCTAGTGACCAATAAATTCACCTTCTTTATACAAATACGAGCCGTAAGGAAATTTTAATGAAAGTTCGCTACCGGCAATGGATCTTATCCGAGATAATCCGTCTTTACTCGGAAACGGCGGGTGAGCCGAACGATAAATACGGACAAATCGATCCGAGCATTAGTTTCCTACAACGCAAATGTAAATGAAGATGCTAAAGTTATTGTTGGAGTGTAGAATTGTTTACAAGAGAAAATAAAATGCAAACAAAAGCCTAGCTTGAAATGAAATTCTTGGCCTTAAAACCGTAGTACAATACGCGGCCGAAAGTGATGAACATCGGCCTTTAGATGACATCATCTTTGTAGAGCGTTGTCTCTGTCACTCATACCCATATGACGCTTTGTCGATCTCAACGACCGAGACAGTGCTCTACAAATCTGCTGTCTCCTAAAGATCTATGTTCATCACTGGCCGCGTATTGTACGCGACGTTTCACTCCGACACCGGAAAATCCTCAGGAGTGTAGACTGTACAATGCACAAATTTTTGTGTTGTTCATCATCAGTATCAAACCTTGGCATGTAAAAGCATACTATCCATAGTTTAACCAATGTGTTTCTTTTACCACGCCTGTATTATTCCCTTTTAGTCTCGTTGGGAGAACATCCGTCTCTGTCACCAGACTGATCCGGTTACATTTAAGTAACAAAGCTGTGAGTAATGTGTGTTTCTTTATACTCTTACAGCATACAAAATGGACACAACAAAATATTTATATTATAAACTAGCTTATGCTCGCGACTTCGTCCGCGTGGACTACGCAAATTTCAAACCCCTATTTCACGCCCTTAGGGATTGAATTTTCAAAAATCCTTTCTTAGCGGATGCCTACGTCATGATAGCTATCTGCATGCCAAATTTCAGCCCGATCCGTCCAGTAGTTTGAGCTGTGCGTTGATAGATCAGTCAGTCAGTCACCTTTTCGTTTTATATATTTAGATAAACTAGTTTACCCACCCAGACTTCGCACGGAGGAGATGTAGGGATGTCGTCTAGTCTATTACCGTTCTACGCAGGAGATATACTGCATAAAATGTCTTCATTCACTGTCATAGTCCGATGGGACAGCAATCCAACACGACCGGAGAGAGATCAGGCGCAGAACCGACGGCTTTACGTGCTCTCCAAGGCACGGGGGTGTAACCGCGAACTTCCCAACTCCCTCGTACTAATCTGTTCGCCACACACACAGCGGCGGACGTATCACGATCGACGCTATCACTTAATCCCATTTGCCTTGCGTTCGGGGGCAATATATACGGGCGTGTTTAGGGGCAGATTAATGTGGGGTCCTATTGACCTACATTAACGTTTATCTAGTTACTTAAGTAGACCCGAGAGAATGTTGTCACTACCCATATTAAAAATGGTATTGTTTGTATTTATTTTTGTCATGTAAATAGCAAGTAAACGAGCACGTGGGTCACCTTTTTCAGGAATGTTGATTCGCCTACTGTCTTAGTCTTAGGTGCCCCCTAAACCTCGCGCTTTACTTAGGATTCTAGATGCAACACCCTCGCTACGCTCGGGAGTTACTCTAGAATCCCTCGTTACGCTTGGGCGGCGCCATTTATCCCGGCGCCCGTGACGTAATTACATTACATTACATTACCCCCATGTTGAATAACATACTATTAATGGATTTTGTTGGAAAAATACACCTATTAAAATATCTACTCTTATATTTCTATGTAAGACGTCACAAGGAGATCCCTTTGTTAGTTAGGACGCATTGTACTTTCCTGAAAAAAATTGATTTATATGAGAAAATATAGTAGATCTTTTGAGTAAAAGAAGCTGGCTTATTGACAACGAGGAGTCATTGTATGATAAATACAAATAGATCCGTAGCTACATTACAATATTTCAGAAAACATCTCATTTTTCATCACATTTATTAGCCGCGGTATTTGGCTAGGGCTTCATATTTTGCGTGTAAGCAAAAATCTCGAGAGGCACTTGATTCAAGCCTCCGGGCTTGGTTGGTACTTGACATATTTCGGCGACGACGAAATTAGTATGAGATTTTACCTGAGACTATGATTTTATATTTTACAACGTTGATTTTTTTTTTTTTTTTTTTTTAATAGATATAGCGAGCAAGCGAGCAGGCGGGTCACCTGATGTTAAGTGATTACCGCCGCCCATGAACATTTGCAGCACCAGAGGAGCCGCCGATGCGTTGCCGGCCTTTTAGGATAGGATTCGAGCGTCGAAGTACTTTAATTTCAAATGAAAATAGGCCATAACTGCCTTGTTTTACAGCTCAAGTTCAATGATACATTTAGAGTCTAGAGCCAGCGCTCCAAATTGAAACCTTGTGAAATTAAAATAGATGATACTGAATTTTTGACTTTAAGTCGAGGCACTTTAAGTCGTTATGACTTGGTTATGACGTTATTGTGTTAACACAATGTGAGAACATTTGAATTTCTATCCGTTAAATGATCTATCCTTTAAATGGCGCAGCCGGTAGGACTACTAGAAGTGAGTGTAATGTTACCTATGGAATGCGACAGGTCGAGATGGCAATCTGGGTATGAGACGGAGTTACGCCCCGCACACCCGCACGTCACCCGCGCTTGCCCGCACCGGGTTAACGCGGGGCCTGTGCGGGTCCGCGGGACGTCCCCAACCCGATTCCCATCTCGACCTGTCGCGTACAAAGTTACAAGCGAACAGCTAATCTATCATCAAACACTCGCCAGATTGTGTATTATTTTTGCCCGAATATTGGTTCCTTTATATTTATTTTATTATTTATTATGATGACTATAAATAAAGCCTCGTACGGACTATGCGTTCCAGTGGTTCAAATATACGCGTGGTTACGCGATACGAACATATTCAATTTTTTGAGCGTGTTTTTATCGTTCCGTTTCGATCAATCGTTTCGTGAGTGAACGGCATTTTTGAAGCGATGAATTGTAACGATTTTCTTTAGACTGATCGAACAGACGAGACAGTATATGGACGTCATTATATTATCTGGAGCATTACTACTTAATACAAGGCGACGACGCTCCGGGGGGTCGAGTACTTGACATAATATTTCGGCGGCTGGATTACTTGGCGCCACGGCTCCGACGGCGACGGCTTATTACTCGAACCACTCAACACCCGGTTAGCGAATTGTATTAACGACACGAGTAGCTACAGACAAGTGCCTATTAGGCCCCTATCCCACTGGCGTCATGAGAGCGTTAGCATTTCTTCAATGTCTGCAATGTCTGCGCAGCGACAACGTCGCGTTGACGCGACGTCAACGTTAAGAGTCTCTAATGACAACGCTGCGCAGACGTTGGAGAAACGCCAACGCTCGCATAACGCCAGTGGGATAGCTTGTTGTAAACTATAGATATGTTTATTAAGAAGATAAAAAAGATTATAAAGATTTGTAGATAATGCCGTAAACATAAGTTTTTGTTGCTTTAGTAACTCGGTAAAAGTGTCGTTTCATAATGAAACCTCTTGGGGTATTCTTGTTTTCGTTGTCGCGAAACGAACATAATTTTATTTATACAATGAAATCCCAAAGGAAAATTTAACGTCCACAAATTTTAGAAGATTTCCACGAAAATAATATTTAAACAAATAAATAAATAAGTAATAAGTAAATAAATAATAAGTATTTATTTGGGACCATAGCGTAAACACAGAAAACATACAGAAAAACACAACAAAAAAAACATACAGACAAAAAAATCATAAATACTAATCCTTAAAAGTACGGCTTTCCACGTATTTAAACCGAGAAAACCACCGCCATTGTGTAGCTCTGATACATGGTGTGCACTCTACGTGTACAGAGGCGGCGATCTTCTCAGCTGAATTATTTAGAAACTGTTGCTAATTATGTTGTAAATATAAACAATCTCTGTACTAAAATGAAGAAAGAAAAGAAAGAAAGAAAGAAAGAAAATGCATTTATTTGTTGTTGGTGTCACAGATAAAAACAAAGTTCAAATGTAACATTTTCATCTGTGACACCACTCCAAATGGGTGTACAGCTCAGCATAATGTCTTGCATCACGCTGGACGCTGATCTTCAGCTGTTACCCGGGTGACGCCACAGTTACAACCGTAAATTATAAATATAACACATATGAACGCTCAGAATACAATATTGCTCTTTCACAATGCATCTTGTGGAAAGACTAGTTCGGCGACTGGCGAGAAGCCTAGTTGATTTAGATTCGTTACCGCAAACAAATTGATTTTTCAAGCCAGATCTTTTTCTGCTTCTTAATTTTTGTTTATTGATCTGAATTCTGATGCGCTTTAAAGATTGAAAGTAAAAGTGACGTTGTTGTTTGTCCACAGAGTATTCTCGGAGAGTTCAACCGTGAACAAGATGCTTTCATCAAGGGCCAGGCCGGCGGCGGGGGTGCCGCAGTGGCGCCCTGGGTCGGGGCTCCCAACGAAGCTGCGCTCAAAGAGGAATGCCTGTCCTTATCCACTGTGAGTTCAGTACACACGTATTCTTGGAGAGCTCAACCGCGAACAGGACGCCTTCATCAAGGGCTAGGCGGTGGTCGACAGAATCACAGATCCTCTGAATACCAGATGTGCATCCCTTATTGATCCCGAATGTATGTTTTGTAGGACCGGCGGAACTTCGTCCGAGCCCCGCCAGCGGGCGTAGAGTTCGACTTCGACTACGACAAGATGTACCCAGTCGCACTCGCCATCATGAACGATGACAACAACCTTGAGAAGATGCGTTTCGATCTCGTGCCTAAAGTGTAAGTTGACTTTTCCATACATAGTATAAAACAAAGTCGCTTCCCGCCGTCTGTCCCTCTGTACACTTAGATCTAAACTATGTAACGGATTTTAATGCGATATCCATCAATAGATATCGTGATTCAAAAGTAAGATTTATACGTATGTTTTAATAATGTTTTGTATTAATGTGTTGAAATATGACGATAGTTTTTCAAGATGTCGGAAGAAATCATGCCCACTGAGCTTTCATCGGAAATGCTGTCTTATTCTTTTGAAATAAAACAAAATAATCACACTGACACCACATTAGCATCTACCCTGCACCTGTGCAAAGCTGTGGCGGGTTACTAGTTTAAAAAGCACTTCAAAAAATATGTCTAAAATTATTCAGTGCTTGAACACCATAGTTTTGGAATAGTGATGTGTGATCACATATATAATATGTGTCTGAGACATAGTCACTAACAATGGACCTCGTAAGAAAGCTCAGAGTTGCTCAGCGGGCGAGCTTTTGGGCAAAAGCAAAACAAAGCCTGCGATCTACATGGGTACAAATACAATGATGAATGATGGGTACAAAATGCAATGATTTCGATGTAATATTCCAGAATCACGGAGGAGAACTTCTGGCGGAACTACTTCTACCGCGTGTCGCTCATCTGCCAGGCCAACGAGGTGGACGCGGCCGGCACGGGCCCCTCTGGCGCCGAGGACTCGCTGGGTAAGACATGAACACACATTTCTTACTTAATATGGCTTAATATGAAATTTTTATGGCTACTTGAACGTGAACTCAACCGGTATGGATTAAGAGCCCGTGAGGGACAGACTTTCGTTATCCTAATCAATACTTATAATAATTCCTAATATAATAATATTATAAATGTGAAAGTGTGGATGTTTGGATGTTTGTTACTCAATCACGCAAAAACTACTGGACGGATTTGGCTGAAAGGAGATCGCCCGTGAACGGGCCCTCTTTTGTGGCGTCGTGTCAAAACTTAAATTAATTTTTTTTTAAATGTGTTATTTTTTTACGATTATGTTTTATAACGACTTTTTTTCACTCTATTATTGAAAATATCCACAATTACAGTTAGAATCGTAAACATACATTTATTTTGAAGAAGTATTAATTAAATATAACCTCAATATCAGCAATATAAAAAATAAGATTTCTTTATAACCAAGGTGAATAAATAGAAATCGTTTGCAGAATATAAAGAGTTAATTATTTGTCTACAAAATAAAATTAAAACCGTGGTGACATAACAATTATATTAGGGGGGGCCCAAAGCTCCTAAGAAAATGGGCAATCTCTTTTGGAATGGAGATAGATTATACCCTGGATTAAAACATAGGCTTTTTATCCCGGAAAATCAAAGAGTTCCCGCGGGATTTTGAAAACGTAAATCCACGCGGATGAAGTCACGGGCATCAGCTAGTTTTATTATAAAAAAATACAACTGTTACTTACCAAAGTCACGATGATCCAAACTTCATAGTCGCTGATCGTTCTTGCCTGTTTGGGGGCATGCGCAAAGAAACTTTGAGTTTTATAAAATAATGAAGGTCTGGCCCTCACATGCTCTTGCTCTAGTACTATCTCAATTTTATCAACGTTATAGTATGAAGGAAAAACTTGTTTCTTTCTGCTAGATAGTAATTTTGTATGTGCCTGCCTGTGTGGGTGAAGCCTAGCTGGTATTTTAAATTTTATATAACAGTGGAGACAGTATAAATATCACAAAAATATTTTGTATCTATTCAGCTAAGTAACTTCAAGCGTGACTGCTATTTCATTTATTATAAGTCCCGCAAATAGCTATTGCGCTGGAACCATGTCTCATTAACATCGAAATGACGTCATTTTGACGTCAGCCGAAATAAAAATATACCATTAGCTCGAAACTTCAGTCTAGTGCTGTCGTCACTAAATTGGCGGCCACGCGTATTAGCAATTTGCAGGACTTAAACCATTATCACATTTTTATTGATCTACCACAAATCATGCACACATATTTTTAGTTTAGTTTTTTTGTTTATCATTTTATTTTCCCCCAAAACCCAGATGAAAAATCAGCGAGCGGCAAGCTAATTGTCAAAGAGAAAGCGTCTCAAGACTCCATAGATGACGCGAAGAAAAGAATTAAATCGCTTAAAGTCGATAGAGACAACGATGATGGTAAGTTTGTCAAAAGTTTGTCAAAATCTTAACGACTCTCTCAAGTTATTTATTGATGCGGTTGCATTTGGAATGATAAAGTATTGATTAGAGGTAGAGTCCCATCTTAAGGCGATTACGCACTGCACTTCCGTCATTCGAGTTCTATCCGCCATCCGTGAGAATACCAGAGATTATTATCTACGACATATATGTCATAAGCTCCCATACAAAACAAAAAGGAACGTATTTTCACGGACTCGGATCGGATATAATTATTAGAAACGAAGTTATTTACAGAATTTTTCACTTACTACACTGTTTGTTTGAAATTAACAACCTAACTATTTAGGTACATTATCTAGGTCGACTATTAATCATAGTAAGTTATTGGTCTAACAACAGTTTAATTGAATACCTTTACCTCATTGAATTATTTTTATTTTCTGATATTTCGTGGACACAATAACTATAATCTTTTTCCAAAACTACGTCTAATTTGCTTTCTTTTATTATAAAATTCACCAGATTTATTACTTTTACAACAGAATTAGGGACAAATGTATGCTACGTGCTTGTCAGTTCGGATGCAACCATACATACTAATTTCTTCACTTTGCGGGAAACAAATTGGTTTGGATATGGGCAAAAGGTGCTGGGGGTTAGGATTATTCTTTACGTGCTTTAATTTTAGTTTCATCGTGTTTTTCATTAGAATGATTGTTTTGTCTTCTTATATTATTTTATCATTTTTTAGGTTATCATTATGCCATTTTTGATACCAGATTATTATTTTAAGCCATGAAACCAAATCATTCACTTATACATTCAATCACATTGCTATTGACTTATAAATGTCGTCTCAAAATTTAACCAACTTTGAGAAATACATGTAATTGTCTTACAGCATGCTGTTTTGTTCTTGTCAATGCAAAACTCCATTAATTTTTGGTGCAAATTCATCATTGATATTAATGGTTCTGAAAAATCAAAATACTAAATGGAAATATTTATTACTTTGTTGGTGATACCGTTGCTTGATTGAAAATCCGACTAAAGTTTAGTGTGTTAGAAAGACTACAGCAATTTTACAGAGGACCGATAAAACTGCTAAATTTGAGATTTAGATTATTTGATGATTACTGTGCTGTCACTTTTTATTTCTTTAAGAGTTCCTTATATATGCCAAAAATATAATGGTAGAAATCCAAAAACCAAAAGAGTTTTCTAAATTAAAATTCTCTCTAACTTAAAAATCTCGTTTTAGTACCTTGTGATTTCTATCAGGCTACGGTATCAATATGTTTTATAAGAAAGGTAAGTTCAAGAAATGTAAGAAGAAAGAAAGAAAAACGTTTATTTATTACAAAACGTTTATGTGACACATCACATCTTATAACTAAGAGTTGGTTATTCCGGCGCTTTCTCCACTTGAGCTTTAAAGTCAACATGCCTCAAGCAGAAGAAGCGCTGGAATATACTGTGTCATGTGTGGCACAACCCGAAAAATGGTTCCAGCTCAGCACTATGCTGTGTGCCTTGACACACAAGAGCATACCCTAAACCGGGTCTTGAAGTAGTTGTAAACAATGTGCTAAAATGAGATATTTTTCCTTTTCGGAATGCAGCTTAAGCCAGAATCACGGACACCAAGGAAAATTCGCAAATCACTTATAGTAACAACGTAAAACACCTCGGTCGCTTCACAATACTATCATTCTGTTAAGTTGGTACAAATTACAAAAATACTTTCAAGGCTAGGCGTAAGCTGGCACGCAGTACGCAGCATAGCATAGTGCAGAATACGGGATTTGACAACTAGTCAAATCAGTAACTTTTTATCAAACGTCAAAACGTGCATTTAGTATGCAATATTCTATGAAATGTTCTATGAATGTGACGTCACATCATAATGACGTACTTTTTTAGTTTAATCGATAATTTAAAATGGTTATTACACTTAAAACTATCAAAGGACGAGGATTTTACGTATTTTGGAAGACCCTCTATTTAATCATCACTGAGAAATAATTTATCTTTGATGTGGTCAAATACCCAATTGGAAGTACCTATAGTCTAATATTAGCCATTTTCTAAAATCGTGAGTTGCCTGGTATAGGTATACCGTTTCACTGAGACGGCTCGTGAGGTAGAGCGTGGGCAGCGGTGATATTTGACGTAAAAATCAATGATTTCAACGTCGCTGGCGCCCGTAATCTGCACTTTACCCGACGAGAGTTTCAGTTGTACGGGAGCGATGTACAGGCTCGACCGTACCAAAGGGAGATCTCCCACTGAGCGGTTGGTTGTGCTCAGTAACGCTACGGTTGTATCTTGAAACTTCTATAAATAGTCCAGATTGTAGAAAACTCCGTTAGTGCGAGTACTGCCGGCGGTACATTTGTTCGGGACTACTCATGAAATGTTATCGATTGAATAGCGCCATCTAGTTGCAATTGTGGCAACCGCCACACAGTCAAGCGGTAGGTGCACCTAGCCTAGGTGTTTTCTCGATATAAAATTATCATTTGACAATGGTCATGCGCAATCGTCCCGGATATCAGAGATATACAAACTGTTTTCTTTGGCGGTGTTCCCACTAAATTTTGATATGGGGTTCTTCAATTGACAAATTCTTAAAAAAATCGGCCTGTTGTGCTGGCAATGTTCTTTGAAGGCACAAGAGGTTGCTGTGGCGCTGCTTCTTGTGAGCGATGGTTATCACGTAAAATTAGGTGGTCCGCCAGCTCGGTTAATCGCTACTTATTTAAAAAAATGCTAAAAATCAAACAGACGTGGAATATCCTACTAGGGAGATGGCGCAGACCACGGGCAATGTCTGCTCCAACGTAGGCTTATGCAGGAATGCATGTTCAAACCCCGTCCGTTGATGTATTGCGGCACCTAGACCTATCATACACTTTTGCGCTTTGTTAGACGGAAAATATATTTGTTTTAATAAAACGCAACATGAAATCTGTGCTGCGCTGAACTGAGTCTGTGAGTCAGGTTATGCGTAGCTTTAAGCTATCCAAATAAGTATCAAGTTGTATAAGGCCATTTATGACTTGTTAACCAATTGTTTATGCCTTCGATAGTATATGAAGCAGTCCGTTGCTTGCGTCAAGCCTATACTGTATTTATATCCTTAATATCCTCATATAAATTGTTTCGATCTTGATTAGGTAATGCCATAACAGTATTAAAACTTACTCAACCGAAGTACTCATAATATCTATCAAAATATATAGTCTTTTGGATATCAACATACCAAAAAAATATTACCTTGTAATACTTCAGGCCATAAGATTTAAAAGGTTGCAATAATATTATCTCAAGTTTTCTAAAATCTCAATTCGGCATCTTTATACAAAAATTATAATACGTTGTACACCATAATATGCCGACACGTAAATTGGGTATTCAACATGTATCATGTACGATCCAAAACTGGAAATTGGAACCAGCAGTTGATTACATCCGACAAAAGTACATGATTGTTAAAAGTGGCAAGCAGCCAGTAGGGGTTCCGAAGTTTTAAGAACAGGGGGATGTTCGTTTGCTGTCTAAAACTTAGCACCCCTTTAGACCAAGCCATCACTCTCCGTTGTTCTTAGGCTGAGGCTTATTTCATTAGAGCGTAGGTAGTAGGACTTTGTTGGACTTTACTTGACTGTAAAATCTGTCTCGTTTGAACTCCGTCTAAGTCTGAGTAAAGTCATATATGTATATAGAGAGCTTACTGTTGTGTCTTAAATCTGAGCAAAGTCAAAGTCAAAAAGTTAAAGTACATACGCTCTATAGAAGTCGGCCGCGTTGTCTTCTTTATACCAAATATAAATTAACATTATATTTGGTATATGATAGTTCATAGTTGTATCCAATAAAATTTATGTAGGGTACAGTTTATGGCAGACGTGTTAGTGCAATAATGTTTACTTTACCTGCAGTTATATGAAGACAGTAATGGTCCCATAAATTAAATTTATTCTATTATGGATATAAAAGCATGATGTCCAACATAAATCCCAGTATTATAAAATATTTACTCTAAAAATACATTATTACATACAGTATGTATGTAATACTTCTATTTTACAAATATATTATGCTGTAGGTATGTATATACAAAATATATATACAATGTGAAATATATAAATCTGAGCAAAGGTTCTGGCGTTATCAATTCAAGTCGTTTCACTGTTGACTCTTTCACTCATTATATATTGTTTCGAGAGTTATATATGTATAGAATTTACAAAATTTATGCCTAGCTGCTACGGCTCATTAGTTTTTTATATATATATTTCAAAAAGTTTATATATAAAATAAGCTATATCACTATATTATCATATCCTCATCTCTTGTTGTTAAATCGTGTGTCGTTTAAATATAATATGATGTTATATGACAATATATACCTTCTTACCCTACTGTAATGTTATATATACCTTAGTATGTTGCGGTAGATATGTAAGATTCGCCGCTTTACAATATTACTAGTGTTTTTATGAAACACTACGGTTTTTCTTTATGACTAACAAAAAATTATGGATCTGCTGCATATAAGGAGGCTATGTTTGTTATTTTTATTGGCTTTGATTGAGTATTTTTCTGCTATAATTATATTGGCCTTAATAGTTTCAACTACGGGTGCGGGTATTTTGGCTACAAAGTTCATTGTAAAGTCAAATTAAAGCGTTCGTAACCCATTTAGAAATCGAGGTGTTATTAAAGCATTTAGCCGTATTGTAAAACGACATATTTTACATTATCGCTGCGACGTATTATACATTTATATCGAGTATTATTTATCACGATAAAATTAACTTCTTCGTAGCTTTACTATAATAGCTATTTTCATAAAATAATGTTATTAAGAGAGATTCATGACATCTCTAAGGGCGGAAACAGACTGGTGAAACGCGTCGCGACACGATAAAGCGCGATAGCTGGGACGTTATGTATTTTATGACTAGAATCACACTTTAAACACTATACGCAACTTAATGCTTACACACGCTACCCAGCGTTTCAAATCAGTGTGTCATCTAACTCTTTAAGGTGCAGGCACATTAATGTGTTGTGACGCGACAAAAAGCAATCGGACTTATTTTTGACATTTTGTTCGTGAACACTAGTTTGTCACACGTGTGACGTATACACTATAGGCACACCATAACACAGTAATGTTTTTACACCTTTAGTGTAAAGTTTTAAATTCTTTGCATACATTGATTGCTATTTGCTAATTTACTGGAATAGGAAGGCATTGCGTGTCGTAAATGTGCAACATGACGTCGATACATCGTATCGTTTCGCGTTTCGGAAGTGTGTTTCAACCATTACAATAATTGTTCCATTAAAACAAATCTGTGTTATGAAATAGCAATTTATTAGGATTGTGGTCGTTTACGTAGCCATAATTATTATTTATTTTTTCAAAGTGATTTTAAAATTTAGAATTTAATGAATAAATATCTCAATGGGAAAATACTTCAATGTAAACTGAATGTTATATATATGCATAAGTAATTAAGATCATAATATTATAATAGTAATTAATATAGCATCACGTAAAATCTGTTCTGTAGTACCTAACTAATTTTACTAAGTAGTTTTAACATTGCTACTTTTATCTACAACGCTTATTATATGCTCGAGGTGTCCAATACTCGTAATCCGTGTATTTATGGGAAATACAATTTCTTGAAAAGAATTTTTACGAATTTTAAATTACATCGGTAAAGTTTTTACTTTACTACTTTTCCCTGGTTATGACCTGTGAACTATACAGATCTTATGCTTTTTATGTATTTGTTTAATTAAACTAGCGGCACGCTATGATGGCCGGTTTGACGTTTGTCCGCTCATGAAGTTCCGTATTAATTGATAACGACTTTGAAGGAAATAATTGTATTACTTTATTGACGATAGTGATGTGCAGAGATTCATAAATTTTATCGAATGTAGTTTTAGGTTTAGGACTCAAAATTTATTTATTAAATTGATTTCTTAAATGTATACAAGTGTAGAAAAATCAGTTTGCACCATTTAAGGGGTGAATGTACTTGTGAATATGAACAATTTTCACTATGTGGACAAACCTCTGAAATCGCAAAAAAATATCAATAAATTTTTAAAAATGGAATCTAATACGATCGTCACATAGGATCGCTGGCTAGCACAACTACTACCTCCGGCAAACTCGCGTCAATGCTCAATGCAAAACAAAGCAGTTTCGAATTGACGTTGCTTCGAAAAGTATAAACTGTCAGTGCAATGCGATTGTGATATAGTTTTGACCTGGCTTTGGATTTCAAATATTGATACTGCATTACTGTTGACCCTTGCTCGTTAATTTGGACTCTGTTCAAGCCCTTTGTTGTGGATTTCGTCGATATGACCGAACGTACGCAGAGAACTGTTCTAAATAGTCAGACACGTGAGTTCCTAATACGCCTTCGTAACTATTTCGATCGTGAAGCTCAAAATGGAGGGCCAATTTTACCTATAACGTCAGTGGTTGAACGCGTAGCTGATGCGCTTAATATTGGACAACGAACTGTTAGACGGATAACTAAAAAAAAATATGGCGAGACTGGCACAGAAGAAAATAAACTTCACACACCAAAAAAGAGAAAACGAGCAAAACCAGTCGTAGGCATCGATAGCTTTGATGCCGATGCTATCCGAAGACATGTTTACGGCTACTATTTACAGAAGGAGTATCCAACAAGAAAAAAGTTGGTGCATTCACTGAAGGAAGCTGGATTATTCTTCGGTGGGGAAAGTTCTTTAACGAAGATTTTGAAGACCATTGGATTTCGATACAAAAAATGTAACAAACGCAAAATATTGATGGAAAGATTTGATATAGCGATGGCAAGGTATACTTTTTACGGCAAGTGAAAGAAATCAAAAATTGGCAAAATGTTGTGTTCTTGGATGAAACATGGCTTAATGCTAACCATACTGTAGGCCGTTCTTGGAACGATGACACAGCAGCATCTACTTCCAAAGTTCCTGTAGGAAAAGGATCGCGACTTATAATTTGTCACGCCGGAACCATCAACGGGTTTGTCGAAGGTTCTCTCATGGCTTTTGCGTCAAAAACCACTGGAGACTATCATGAAGACATGAATGGAGAAAAGTTTACTGAATGGTTTACCTCAATGTTGTGTAGCCTCCCTGAACCATCTATTATAATTATGGACAACGCCCCATACCACTCGATGCAAATTGACAAGCCACCTGCCCAATCCCAAAAGAAAGCTGATATCGTCGCATGGCTTCGTAAAAATGGCGTAGATGCAAACATGAATATGTTAAAAGCGGAATTAGTACGTCTTTTAAAAGAAAACAAACCAACCAAGATCCGATACGTCATTGACGAAATAGCATTAGAACATGGGCACAGAGTTATACGGTTACCGCCTTACCATTGTGAGTATAATGCGATTGAGTTGGTGTGGGCTCAAATTAAGGGATATGCTGCAAGACACAATACAGAACCCCCATTTACCACAAAAAAAATGCTAAAATTATTAGAAGAAGCTTGTGAACATGTGACTAAAGGAGACTGGGAAAAGGTTGTGAATAGAACTGTTAAATTAATAAGGGAAGATTATGAAAGAGATGTGAAAATAGATAATATTATAGAAAACGAACATATAATTATTAATGTATGTGATGATAGCAGTGACGACAGTGAAAATAGTAGTATGGACGAATCTGATTAATTATGGCCTTTTGTGGCACCTTTTTCGGTATCTTTTGTATTCATATGTTTCTTGTGTGCATATAAAGTATGTATATTCATTTTCGTTCAAATATTCAGTTCGTTCAAATAAATTAAATAAACATATACATTTTTGTTTTATTAAACCTATTTAATCAGGTACAAAAACAAAACTTAATTGTTTTTTGTTCGAGAATAAATTGACATTCCACATCACTATTGTAATGTGTCAAACCGGCCATCATAGCGTGCCGCTAGTGTAAGTAACAGGTAAGAATTATTTATTTATCTGTCAAGACAAGAAAAGTTTAAATGTGTTTATTTTAAAATACGTACGATGTACGAAATTGCGTCTCCTGTAAATATATTCCATAAACTTTCCTAAAAGCTAAAATATTTCATTTTGAGCAAATTAAATTCGCGCTTTTTCGCTAATTTTAACAGTTAATATTTACACAACTGTTCTTTGCTACGAAGCATCTTTAGCATACCTAACGCTTGTTTTCTTGCATTTCCCTTAATGTTGTTTTTTACTTCCATGTTTTTCTCAAAGTTGGTTTTTATTTCGCGATTAGATTTGTCCTGATTCAAGTACACTAAACTACAACAAATCAGAGCAATGCTTTGACACTCGTAGCTGCATATTTAGATGTCAAATATGACAGGTCTTGTTTCAACAGGTGTCAAATTTGACGTCAAACATGCATTTGCATGTAGTTACGATTTCACTGTCATTGCTTTGAAATGGTTAAAAAGCATGCCAAACTTTTCTGCAGAGAGCATTTCAAAAGAGATGGCACATTAAAGGTGGAAGCATATTTTTACTCCACAACGATCCAACCAAAACTAGTTGAGATATCCAGATTCCAAAATGGCTCTCGACGTCTGTCTTGTCACAGATAGTACTTACTATTCCACGTCGCGTTGCGTGTTCTAAGTATGTTTTTACCTTTAGTCGTAGCAGTTTGGTGTACCAACGAATTAGTACTATATCAGCGTATTCTTCCACGTAGCAATGTTGAAACTTGTCTTTCACTCACACTGTGTTGTCAGAATTTTCAGTCGTTAAAGCTAAGAAAATAAAAATGGATTTAAAAAATATAAATAAAAATTCTGATGCATTGTTGATGTCTTTTTTGATTCCAATTTACAATTTATGTATCATATCACCTTAAAAAAATTCTTTATAAAGAAATAATAACGCCCAAAAGTAGTTTAAAAACACACGGGATAAGTAATTTTATGAAAAAAATTAACCACTTTGTATAACTAAGATATCTTGCCCATCAGCCTGAATGTGTTGTGTGAATAAGGCAACGAACTTCATTCACGTTTATTTTGAAGTTCTGTTAAATATACGAGTATGAGACAAGGTATATTGTGAATGTTTGGCCATAATCTTGATTACATATACCTGATTGGGATTCAGACTATGTAGGTAAGTTGAGTGTTCGCAAAAAAGGCTTCAACGACGATGAAATTTAAATAAAAAAAACTATTTCAGTAAATTATAGCCGCCACATATCACTTATGGGTGTCAGTCAATTAAATATTACACTAACTGCCGTCTCAACTGCGTCTGTAAACTCGTGTCTGACAACACACTTCCTCCTTCCTTTTATAAATTTTATGAGGTCTACGGACGCACTGTTTAGTCTATGATCGAATCCATAGAATAGAAAAAAGTACAGGTGGTGTACTCTCTCAAAAAATGTCATACATCGAGAACATCCGAGACTTCTCGCTGAGACTTCTCTCTGGAGCAAGGTTGAGAACTATATACAGCATACTTTGTTATTGCTCAGACTTTACTTTGAAGTAAAATAAATTTAAGTATGTCGCCTAAGTAAGACATAACGCCTCGTTTTAGCTTGAGCAAGAATTAATGAGACAGATTCATATAGAGTCATAACTCTGTCTCGTTTTGACTTTGTTTTTAGTCTGAGAAAAGTCAAATAACGTTATGTATCTCAGCATTCTCAGCCTCAAAGGGGGCGTCGTTTTCGTTTCTCGACTGCGATCCATTTCTATCGGGATAAAAACGACTCCGAACCTAAAACAGGCGACAATATCATCCATATGTTTTCGCCTTTTCTCGAATGTTCTGAGCGTGAGTCTGGACGGGCATTTGTAATAAAGGGCCTGATGGTAGGTACAATTCTACTATTTTACAAAAATGCGTCTGGCAATTTTTTTGAGTGCTCAAGTCTCAATTTCTGATTAAAATTAGCACACACATAAATTCTTGAAAAACTTACAAATCACAAAAGAATATGCAGAAGTGAAACTTCTAGCTTTATTCGAATGACTCGTACATACAGTGCGTTCGTAGAACCAATTGTTTACAAAAACGTACGAATCCATTCTATGTCTGTAATCCAGTGTTTATAGAGTTGTGTAGATTTAGTTGTATAGTTGTAAGGTGGTGTAATGTAAATGAACGTCAAAGAGAGGTGATACGACACAGGCCTATAGTTGAGTAAACTTGCCCGCTACACATAGCGTAAGCGACGAAAGGTAGCAATAATTTTCTTTCGTTGATAATTAAATTGATCTTGTACTAGCCTTCTATTTAGACCCTGGTATGGATAGAATATGTGAGCTATGTGAGTATAGAATAATATGTAGAGGGTCATGTTAGTAGTTTCTCTGAAGGATGAGATTAGAAAACCCAAGATCACTAACATAGCCCCAATAGGTGATCCATGAAAAAAATGTAAAATCATAAGTCAACAATCTAAATCCAGGTAATGCTAGGATGGAAAGCATAAGGGGCTATAAATATTATGAACTATAGAATTTGTCCCTACGTTCTGAGTATTAAATAATTAAGAGGTAAAGTTTATGTAGGGAGAGTATCAGTAGAGAGAGGGGAGAGTAATCTCTGGAGCCAATAATCCTATTCTGAAAATTCTATCATCATATAAGATTAATTAATAACTTGTGTGCAAGGTGAATGTGTGAGCTATGGTAGATGTACCATAAACTATAGAGTTTTGGTCGGCTAGTACAAACTAAATTACATGAAAACCAGTCTCTTCTTTTCTAAAAGTTTTCTTCAGTCACTCCTCATTTAAATTTTGTGTGTGTGGCGCAGTCAACTATGGCAAATTACAAAAAAAAAACTTTTGGCCTAACTGTGCTAAGAGAAAATTGCATTTTTAATGACACCAATTAATATCGAAATTGTTGTCGTGCTACATTATATAGTATTATATTAATTGTAAATGCTCAAAGATGTTTGTTTTTGAAAGATAAATCATTCTTGTCGTGTCTTGCAGCGCGGTTGTAGGTTTATATTTTTTTTTTAAACTGATCCTTTGAATGCGACGCTTCATATCGTTTCAAGCAATGATATTAGAAGAAAAATAGGTAGATAGGTTACTTATATCAAATTCGATGTTTATTAATGGCACGCTGCGTCAGCGCCGAAAGACTCAACACACATAAACGCATAGATAGTATTTTAACCTCACACAACAGAGAGTAAAGGACGGTGAACTGATAACCTCAGCTTCAGTTGCGCACGAAAAAGAGACGGTTATATTTTGCACTACCTCGTCCTGCACAGAAGAGTGGAAGAAGGACGGATATATGCCTAATAATGCGAGCGTAAAAGAGACGGGACGAGACGGTAAACTAGAAACTCCAAAGAAAAAAAAACAGTAAAGTCTTTTCGGCTAATGCCGATTTATGCCTACACTGTAGTTGTATAGTAAAATAAAAACCTTATACTGTGGTATTTAATATATTACGAACTAGCTTTTTCCCGCGGTTCCGCTCGTTTTTAGGGTTCCGTGCCCAAGGGGTGCCAACGGGACCCTATTACTAAGCCTCCGCTGTCTGTACGTCCATCTGTCAGCGGGCTGTATCTCGTAAGCCGTAATAGGTAGACAGTTGAAATTTTCACAGAATGTATTTCTATTGCCGCTATAATAAAAATAATAAAAATTAAATTAAATTAAATAAAGGGGGTTCCCATACATGGAAAAGAAGTCGAAATAATATTACTAAATTTTACGCGGACGAAGCCGCGGGAAGGTAGGTAAAGGAATAAAATGTGAAATGAAAATATTTTTTATTTTTGAAAATATTTACTATTACACAATCTACATACCCATAGCCAAAATTCCCTCATTGTATGAAGAGACCCAGCAGTGGACCGTAAAAAGATGTTAGACCATAGTTAATTTATCCTTCCCTAAAACAGGAAATATGCACACTATTTGAATTGTCAATACTCAGAAGAGACCTATCTGTTTATTTTATATTCTTTGATCGGAAACTTTAAAATACGTACAACGATAACTTGATACGTACTTATGGCATGTGACATAAGGTACAAATTGCAATGAGTTGCATTTTACACGAACGTGCACGAGTTTGTTATTGTTAAATAAGTGAAAAATACGAATTATATAAAAGAAATAGTTTTACTTACGAATGAAATGTGATTCCTTGACTTTTGGAAACCTTGCTTGTGTAGTTTGTGCGGAATCTCATCACACACGACGGCATTTTCGGTTGTTTTGGGAGACGAAAACAAAATACACATTACTATCAACGACGTCATCGATAGCGCGACGCCAGCGGGCGACTGAGCTCAGGTTTGCTAATTAGCTTAGTTTTAACGTGCCACTTGCGGTCCGCGTATAACGTATCTACCTATTTTCTTCTAATATCATTGGTTTCAAGTATGTTAATTTTAAAATAAAGTTACATATAGGTTAAATGTAAGTTATTTTGGCTGTGCTTGGGATGACTGGTGACCTGGATTACGAATAATGATGGTTTTTAAAAGTTTGTGTGAAAATGACGATAAGGACGCAACTGTCTTGTTAAGCCTTTAGTCTTAAGGTGCGTACTGATCAAGAGCATTCCTTGTAACTTGTAATGTCACAACTTAGATTCGAGCGTTGTAATCGATTAGTACGTCATACCGAGCATTACATTGCGTGCTTTTGTAATGTATAGTAATACACTTTCGAACATCGCCCGCGAGTGACTGAGCTTTCTTATAAGACCCATAGTTAGCGACCATGTCTCGGATTCCGAAATATGCTCCTGGCCAATATGCACCTTTATCGAAACATCGCCGTGAATACGTGCATTGATAGCCTAAACAGGTCTCAAGTCAGTCCGGCTGCGGCCTTAGTTGGTAAACCCCGTATTATTCTAGTGACGGCATAGACATAAAACACTTTCTATTGTCAATACTTAAAAAATGTTTAGTGAAATTATAACATTATAGTTAATAATGGCATTTATAGTTAGTTATTATGAATTGAAATAATTATATTATTCTAAAATAACATTCGCCTTGTTATTTTGCCTCCTTGGACCAGGATCGCGTCTACGCTGATGTCAGGTGCGTGCGTCGGTCGCACGTATTATTCGTACAGTCTTTGTCAGCTTTTTCAATGTCGCAGTGTGGTAATGTCTTAGCCGGTGGCCCAGGTGGGAGCGAGTGCGTGCCGCCCCGCAGGCTAAGGGTGAGATTTATAGAGTGCACTTTGTCTTTGCTCAGACTTAAGACACTTGAAACAAGACAGCGTTATATCGCTGACATAAATCTGTCTCGTTTAAGAGCGCATTCAAATTAGACGCAAAGTGCCGCGCGGATGCAGCACGGCTGCAGCGCTGCGGTCGCTCTGCTTCGTAAATCTACTCGTACTGCACCCGCTACACCCGCGCTGCAATCACGATCAGTTCATCGATCAAAACTGCAGCATTTTGCGGCTATTTTGAATGTGCCCTTAACTGAAATTTAAGTTTGAGCAAAGTCAAAGTACGCTGTATAGATCCAATAAAAAGAAAAGTCGTGACTTAATGACTGACTGACACATCAACGCCCAACCCAAACCCTCGGACTTAGAAAGCTGAAACACAGAGATTCCCTCGGATTTTTCTCCATAGATAAGGAATAATGCTGGATTTTTCGAAATTCCCACAGGAGTGGAGCCACGGGCGGTCGCTACTAGTATAAAATAATGTGTGTTCAAATGCGTGACCGACATACGCGGCTAACATCAGCGCCGAGAAAATTCAAGCCTCTATTAGTGCTTTAGTTACGATCGAAAATTTAGACCATTGGTTATTATCCGTTACGATTGGCTTGAATGTAAAAATCACATAAGAAGACAATATTTTCCAAATGCTAAGATATTTTTTCTTCTATGATTCTTTAGAGAGCTATTTACTAATGGGTCTAATAATATCATCAAATTAATCGTGGTATGTACCCGTTATCTACGTATATGTCGTTAAACTACGAAATAAGCTTAACAAAAATGGCAGATCTAAAACTAATACTATCCCTTTCATTATGCTCCCAACGGAAAAGGATAAGTAGCACCAGATTTAGACCTATCAATTTCGTTTCGAGGTTGTGTATAACAGAATAACACTCGTAGGTATTCACAATCATTACTATGAGGTCTCGCGCTCGAACGTACAGCGCAGGTTTCACCATTCAGATTACTGTTTCATGTCAATTTCCAATAATCTGACTGCTGGGATCCACACTGTGTGTTCGAGCGCACTGTGAGACCTCATGGCACAGTACCCACATCGACCTTTAGAAAGATAGGTACCTACTCGTATTAGTGATGCAACGAATGTCATATTTTAGACAATTTTTTTTTATATTCGCAAAACATTCGCAGTAATTTCGCGGGATGCTAATGCAAAAAATGCGAATATCCGCGAAAGCGAATATTCGTTACATCACTAATAGGTATTTAGTAGAACGTTGTCTCTGTGGTCGAGACCGACAAAACATCACATAGGTATGAGTAACAGAGACGAGACAACGCGCTACGAAGCCGAAATCTCTTTCTAAAGGTCGATGTACAATATTTCTTGTCGACTACTGTAATGATTGTGAATACGGGTGTAAGTCACAATGATGAAAACTTTCAGAACAATGGGAGAAAGAATTGGAGGCGGAGCTGAAAGAATACGAGGTGGTTGCGGAAAAGACTGGTGACGATAAATGGGAGAAGGAGTGTGAAGATCTACTTGGTGACGATGTGGACCTCAAGTAAATTAATTTTAATTAATTCTTTGCCTATAAACTTTCAAGAAACGTTTTATAGCTTCTTTTATAAATATTTAATTAGAGCTGTCAATTATTAAGTTTGTAAATATCTAGTATATGTATGTTTTATCTTATTAGTTTTAGTTTAATAATTATTGTGGCTGTTGATTTCTTTAGTACTAAATAATAATAATAATTTTTATTTTTAACCCTATGTACATTAAATAACATATTAGAAAGGTGTAAAAACTTTTAAATTTGAAATTTTATCGCGTCTATATTATAGTAAATCCATCTGATATCATCATAAGGGCCGTCGCACGTCATGTCGACTTAACGTCAACTCAGCCAAAATAAATGATGTATTATGCGAACAAAATGACTTTTCACGCGCCAATTTAACTTTATGTGTCTATTGTCATGTCAAAAGTACGATTTTAGTCCTTATTTTAAAGGCGAACCGTACTTTTAACATGACAGTTGACCCATAGAGTTAAAATGGCGCGTGATAACTCATTTTGTACGCATTCTAGTTTGTATACTTGAATAGTTACAACTTATGTGGTTTTACCTAAAGATTTTAAATTTAAATGTTACTTTAACTACCAGGCCGATTATAATAAAAGAGTCGTTAAGTTTGTATTTATAAATATGTGATTTATGTAAGGTGCAATATGAACCTTGATTTGAAGGAAGGTTATAATAATGTACCTACCTATCTGGATTATTTATTATTATCTTAGGCTCAAGGCACATTGCGGCAGTGAAGTGAAGCGACACGCGCGTGACGGTGGAATAACAATTAATTTGAATTACTCTTGAATGCGCGGATCGAAACGCACATTTGCATTTGCCTCATTTTCAATTTGCTTAGCTTCACACAAACTAATTTCTTCGGACAAAGCCTTAGTATAATTATGATAGAACTTCTCTTACAGGTAAGTTCGTTTAATAATTATATAGCGAAGATAAAGTTCGGTTTACTTTGTAATGTTTCAGAAAAGAAGTTTCGCTTCTTTTCGACTCCGCAATTTGCCTTTAGCCTTTTTAATATTATGGTCAAAATACTTTATTTAATTGTAAACATTCCTAAACTAATGTGTAACTACGTAAATAAAGCATTTCTAAAGTTCTAAAGCTTTTTATTTCAATTTGTTGTATGATGCATTGAGAAAGGACAATTTTAGTCGTTGATCTAAGGGTATACCGTACCTACTTTTGACATGACAGTTGACACATAAAGCAAAAATGGCGAGTCCTCAAAATGTACACTACAGTGCGAGAAGGCTCTATTGACGCTGTTGGAGAACAAAGGCTTAGAATATTCAAACAAGAACAAAGGAAACACTTGACAGCAACGTTAATTCCGATTTTCGCCACGCGCCAAAGTAGCCTTGTCGCACTGTATGCATAAAGTTCCAAACGCACTTACGCGGGCGGTGTGCTGCGTGAGCGACGAATACGACGCGACGTAATGCGTATATGGCAGCGTCTCGCCGCAGACTGCCATATAGGCCGCAAGCACTGTATGCCGTTGAGTTGATCGCGTTCGTCGCGTTCGCAGCGCCGCGTCGCGTAGTATTCGTCGCTCACGCAGGACACCGCTCATATATAAACTATATTTGACGTGCCGCGTCGCGCAGCGCAGCGTAAATGCGTTTGGGCCTTTATACTTAACTGTTACGTCAAATGTCACCTCTCCCGCACCGCGCGCATCTATCTTAGAATTTCAGTAGGGTTAAAACGACATTGAAACTCACCAAAGTTGATAGAAAATCGAACATTGAAACACTAGATCAAACGAACGAGTGCTCGATCTATCCCAAGTCTGGCAATTCTCTTTGGATTAGAAACCGAACGATACAGCGTCCCAAGCGAAAACATCGTATAAGACCCGCAAATTGCTATTGCGCTGGAACCATGTCTCATTACCATCGAAATGACGTCATTTGACGTAGGTATATTTTAGTAAAAATATACCATCAGCTCGAAACTTCAGGCCACGCACATTAGCAATTTGCGGGACTTATAAATAAAATAGCGGCTCGATTACGGTAAAATGACAGCTAGGTACAATTTCACGATCCGACATCCGCTGAGAAAGGATTTTTGAAAATTCAACCTCTAAGGGGATAAAATATGGATTTATTCACGCGGACGAAGTCGTGGGCAGAAGCTAGTATGGAACATGGAAATAATTAAGTATGCATTATAACAAAAACATAATGATTATCCCTGAATTGATTGGCGTAACCTTGTAGTTCGTTACTCCCGCTTAAATTGAACTTTGTATTAGTTATTATTCATCTGCAGTAGAGTTTACAAGTTTATTACTCAACAAAAATATTTATGACCAAGGTGTTTTAAAATTAAGTTTTTTTTTGTTTGGGGAAAAAAACTTATCTAGTAAAGTGTAATAAGTATATCTGGAAATAAGCTAATAATGAATACTGTTATTAGAAATCGTATATACCTTAATTGAACATGTTTGAAGTGAAATTCAAAAGATATTATTGTCTTGTCATATCAGGTATGTAATTTAGGTAGGTTACCTATTCACCTACGCATAACGCATCACATAAAAATCCCTTCGAACGACACTGGCAGGGAGGCGTCTGCGCATTATTGTACCTACTGCGCTTTCCTGATGGTTGACTGACGAACCAATGCACGGCGAGACACTGCCCGCCGCCCTCGACCCTATGTATTTATGTAGGTGTGACACAAGGTGCCAACAAGTTCAAGAAATTCCCGTTGTGTAACAGTGTTACTCAACGGGAATGTTTTCAAATTTTAGGCACCTTGTGCCACAGACCACAGTGTTACACACGGGGGTGTGACTCAACGGGAATAACCCGCCTCATCTTCTACCAATCCTCATCATCATCATCTCTGATCTCAACCCATTACAACTGGCCCACTATATAGAGTACGGGGCTGCTCTCAGAAAGAGAAGGGTTTAGAACCTAAACTTTAGGCCATAGTCCACCACGCTGGCCAAGTGCGGATGGGCATTGGCAGACTTTACACCGTGGAAACATGCAGGTTTCCTCACGATGTTTTGTTCGTCGTTAAAGCAAGTGACATTTAATTGCTTAGAAGAACGCACACGGCTCCGAAAAGTTAGAGGTGCGTAGCTTAGCTTAGGTAATCCTAGGGGAACCTCTGACTAAAAGGCCCAAGTCTTAACCACTGAGCTAGGATATCACGTGCTTTTAATTAAAAAAATTAAATGTATGGTTTAGTTCTTACAGCAAGTGCCGAATGTCAGAGAGAGTCGTCCTTGCCGTTATCCAAAGACAGCTTTCAACAGATTCAGCGAATTTTTATGCCAAGTAAGAATGCTTATACTATCTACTTTGAAATTGAGCAACTGGCGAACTATACGGTGTAATCAGTACCCATATTATAAATATGAAAGTATGTTTGTTTGTTAGTTTATTGGTTTGTTGGTTTATTGGTTTATCTTTCAATCACGTCGCAACGGTGCAACGGATTGACGTGATTTTTTGAATGGGTATAGATAAAGTCCTGGAGAGTGCTGAGTGACATAGGTTACTTTTATCCTGGAAAATCAAAGAGTTCCCACGGGATTTTTAAAAACCTAAATGCACGCGGACTAAGTCGTAGGCATCAGCTAGTCAGTACCCTTATTATAAATGCGAAAGTGTGTTTGTTTGTTGGTTTATTGGTTTGTTGGTTTGTCCTTCAATCACGTCGCAACGGTGCAACGGATTGACGTGATTTTTTGCATGGGTATAAATAAAGACCTGCAGAGTGACATAGGCTACTTTTTATCCCGGAAAATAAAAGAGTTCCTACGGGATTTTTAAAAACCTAATTCCACGCAGACGAAGTCGCGGGCATCAGCTAGTAGGACTATAAATGTGAAAGTGTGTTTGTTTGTTGGTTTGTCCTTCAATCACGTCGCAACGGATCGACGGGATTTCTTGCATGGGTATAGTTAAAGACCCGGAGAGTGACAGGCTGCTTTTTATCCCGGGAAATCAAAAAGTTCCCACAGGATTTTTAAAAACCTAAATGCACTCGTACGAATTCGTGGGCATCAGCTATCAGGTGAGATGGCAATCGGGTTATGAGGCCGGGGGGCGGGGGACGTCCCCGCACACCCGCACGTCACCCGCGCTCGCCCGCATCGCGTTAGCGCGATTGTCATTACAACCTGTCGCGTATTATATACCACTAGGCATATTTTTAATCTTGATTTTTTTAACAATTGCAGCACCTAGGGGACGAAAAGCTGAGTTGAGTGATATCAGAATAAACTATTATAGGTTAGTACCTATTTATAATATTACGAGCGAGCGAGCTATGGAGAGGGCTATGTTAGGAGTTTCCTTGAGGGACAAGATCAGAAATGAGGAGATCCGCAGGAGAACCAAGGTCACTGACATAGCACAAACTATTAGCAAGCTGAAGTGGCAGTGGGCAGGTCATGCCTGTCGTAGAGGCGATGGCCGTTGGAGCCGGAAAGTCCTTGAGTGGAGACCGCGTTTAAGCAAGCGTAGTGTGGGACGCCTTCCAGCACGATGGACCGACGATATAAAGAGGCTGGCGGGAAGTGGCTGGATGAGGAAGGCTGAGGACCGGGTGTGGTGGCGCTCTTTAGGGAAGGCCTATGTCCAACAGTGGACGTCCACAGGCTGATGATGATGATGATGAAAGTCGAAAGTTTTGTATGTTTGTTACTCTTCACGCAAAAACTACTTGACAGATTTAGCTGAAGTTTGGAATGGAGATAGATTACACATGGGCTACTTTTTATCCCGTGAGATTTTTTAAACATAAATCCAGGCGGACGAAGTCGCGGACATCAGCTAGTTATTTAAATTTTTTTTTTTTTTTTTTTCCTTATTGTTGAGTGCCAATTAGCTACTCAATTATATTACGATCTAGCCTAATGTATGACTAATAAGTAATTTTATTTTAACCTAAACTTATAAATTATCTTATATACTAAGAAATTGTCCACTGACGCATCTTAGTCTTTCTTGATTTGAGATATGACACTTTGTTCACGTGTTCTTTCAGCACTTACACTATGTACACTATCACTAATCACTATACACTAACTCAAAAGGTTTGGTCCTTTTTAGTCTTCTCACTGTCTCCGTTACGTCAAGCAGCTGGATTGCTTCAACGTTAACGTGGTGGTGAAGCCTATAGTCGTGGGCTTTGGCAGATTTGGTGATAACTTTATGGACGTATTCAATTTGAAGGTCCCTATGAATATCATCATTTCTGATGTACCAGGGTGCATTTACAATATTCCTGAGTACTTTGTTTTGGAACCGTTGGATGATTTGGATGTTACTTTTTTTGGTACAGCCCCACAGCTGTATGCCATAAGTCCAAATGGGCATCAGGACTTGTCTGTACAAAAGAATCTTGTTGTGTATTGACAGCGAGGAATATCTACCAAGTAGCCAATACATCTGTTTATACTTTATATCAAGTTCTTTCCTTTTTTTCTTGACATGAGCTTTCCAGCGCAACTTCACATCAAGTGTCATACCAAGGTATTTAGCTGTATCCACGTAGGAGATTTTTTGGTCGTTTATGAAGACAGCGTGATACTTTTTTGTTTTATTTGTGAAATCTATATGAACTGACTTTGATTCATTTAGCTTTATTCTCCACTTTTTAGTCCATTTATAGACTTTATTTAGCGCTATTTGTACGTTACCCACTGCCTCTTCATGTGTGCCTCCTACGGCCATAATGGCAGTATCATCAGCAAAAGTGGCAATCGTATTGTTTTCAAGGTCTGGAATATTGCAGGTATATAATAGGTACAGGACCGGCCCTAAAACACTCCCTTGCGGAACTCCAGCTTTTATACATTTAAGCTCAGAGTAGGCATCTTCTTGTCTTACTCTAAATGCTCTATCTGTTATGTATGATTCCAGGATATCTGCGAATGATTTGGGTAGCTCGTTTCTAATTTTATGAATAAGACCTTCATGCCAAACTTTATCAAAAGCCTTTTCAATATCAAGAAATACCGTGGAACAAACTTTCTTTTCTTCAATTGTTTTTTCTATGGTGTTAACAATTCTATGTACTTGATCAATAGTTGAATGTTTCTCTCTGAATCCAAACTGATGATCTGGTATCAGGTTTTTGTTTTCTAATATTGGTTTCATCCTCTTCAGTAGGAGCTTTTCAAATAGTTTTGACATAATAGGCAACAAAGAGATAGGCCTATATGATGTTGCTTCATGAGGTGGTTTTCCTGGCTTAGCTATCATAATGACCTCGGCCACTTTCCACACATTAGGCACGTACCTGAGCCTAAATGCAGCGTTTATTATTGTGGTGAGCTTAACTATGGCTTTCCTTGGAAGGTTTAATAAAATTTCTCTCGTAATTAAATCATATCCAGGAGCTTTCTTGGGACCCAATTTGAGCTTTATTTCTCTACATATTTCTTTGGGTGTCACTAGTTTGATGTCTACATCTTCCTTGATTTCCCTAGTAGAGTCTTTATCAATTTCTTCTCCTTCGTATGGCTGAAATATATTCTCTAAGTGTTCTGCAAATCGTTTAGCCTTTTGGTCGTTATTTATCGCCCACTCATTGTTTTCTTTTTTAATTGGGGGAATATGCATTAGTGACTTGTCCATATTCTTTGTCGCTTTCCAGAGTGAATAATTGGTGCTCCGGTCATTTGTCAAATTTTGAAGGTAATTGTCCATAGTTATTTGTTCATACTTTTTGATTTCGCGCTTGATTTTTTTTGTAAGTTTATTCAATATTCTTTTATCTAATGGAGATCTAGTCTGATGCCATCTATTTCTTGCCCTTCTCTTTTCAGTTATTAGGTTTAATATATGTTTCGGATACACTGTACTTTTAGGTATATTTTTATATTGTGATGGAGTATTTTTCCAGGCCGCCTGTTGTATGTCTACAACAAATTGATTGACCTCTTCATTTAGTTGTCCTGGACATTTTAATGGTACTTTTAGATTAATGCTGTAATTCAGTTCTTGTTTAAAGCCTTCCCAGTCCGTCTTTTTACTTGCTAAGGTCGGAGTAGATTCTTTAAATAAGATTGTTTCGCTTAGTGTAAGTAATATTGGAGAATGATCAGAGCTCATGTCATGTCGTTCTTCAATTCTAAGATATTTAGGTGATATATTTTTGTAGATAAAGAAGTCTATTAGGTCTGGAGTTTTACCAGGGTCAGTCGGCCAGTATGTTGGTTTTCCAGTGCTAGCTACATTACATTTCAGTTGCTTAATTGCTTCTAGTAGTTCTTTTCCTTTAGTCGTAGTTAATCTAGATCCCCAATAGGTATTTTTAGCGTTGAAGTCACCTCCTACGATAAACTTATTTCCATATTGTTCTAGAAAACTAACATATTTATCTTTTTTTACTGAGTGCCTTGGCGGACAATATATAGCTACTACTATAATTGGATACAGCTTTGTTTGTACGTGTATGGCCACAGCTTGAATTTCTTGTTCTTCATATTTGCTTTCCTGGAAGTGGTAGAGATTTTCTTTGATAATTACAGCACTGCCACCCCTAGCTGTATTATTAGGATGTAACGCATGGTAGACTTTATATCCTTTAAATCTAACGAATGACTCTTTAGTGAAGTGTGTCTCGGATATCAGACACACGTCAATATTTTCCATATTCAGGACTACTTCTAGCTCGTGCTTATGTTGGAGTAGTCCGTTAGAGTTCCAAGCCATAATTTTGAGGATATTATTATTCATTATTTCGATTTAATTGTAGCTTTTTTGGTGCTATCTTCAAGTTTTTTTAGTCGCTCATCAAAGGAAGACATGTATTTTAAAATTGAATCTAGTTTACTTTCAAGATTGTTATCTGTCTGTATGTTAGATTTAGCTGCAACAGTTTGAGCATATGTCATTTTATTTGACGTAGTATTTTTTGGAATCTCTTGTTTTTTGGTAATATTATCATTAGTTCCTAGTTTTCCTCTACTTGCTGCGGATTCTTGTTGCTGTCTATATGGTGCTGATGACTTTTTAGTATTATTTTTTCTTATGCTTTGCATTTCTTTGGCTATCATACACCCCCTATAATTTGCTGGGTGTGATCCACCGCAATGCACACACTTTGGTTTCTCATCTGCTGGTTTTTTGCAGTCTTTAGTGAGGTGTTTTCCGGTGCATTTTACACACCGTGGTTCCCGAGAGCAGTATTTTTGTGTGTGTCCATAAGATTGACACCTTTTACATTGAGGTACTAACTTCGATGTTTTTAGGGGTTGTATTTCTACCTTGCATCCTAGGATAGACTTAATATTGTGGATCTTGTTGATATCCTCATCGTGATTAAACGTAAGCATAAACATATTGAGTGGCTCCTTGCTCTGCCATCTTAATTTGTTTGCCACGTCTTCTATTTTAAATCCTTTATTTGTGAGGTCTTCCATTATTCTACTCGGTTGGCATGTATAATGCAATTTTTTTGCCATAACTCTTATTGGCCTTTCCTGCTTATTCTCGTAGGAATGCCAAATACAATTATTTTGGGTTAAGAGCTTACTAATAGTTTTATAAGCGTCTTCATTTTTTGTATTAATTTTAACTGTCTCCTTACCCATCATCTTCACGGTGAATGAGTCCTCAGATGAGTTGTCACTCGGCAGACTTGCAGTTATTAAATCGTAAAACGATTGATAGTCTATCACAGCCGATACGATAATGGGGGGCGGCTGAGGCATTTTTTTAGGTTTCCTTCCTTCATGTTTATTTTCAGTATCAGATTCCTGAGTCTGAATGGGAGACGTGTTCAACTTCCTTTTTTTCCTGCCTTTTACTCTAATCCATTCAGTTTCTTTAGCGAGCTCTTCCTCATCAGTACAGTAATCAACCGGTTCAGTTGAGCTCTTTTGAGTAGAGCCAATATGCTCGGAATATCTAGTTGATTTCGATCCTGACAGGGCTTCAATTTGCCTTTGCAGCTCTAAAATCTGCTCATTCATGGTTTTTATACTGAGCTGAAGGTTTTCATTTTCCAGCTTTTTTTCCTTTAGTGCTTTATAAATATTCACGTTCTCTTCTGACACTTGGGTGAGTTTCGTATATAGGAATCGCTCAGTATCCGTAGTTAATTTAACTTTTTGATGCTCGCCCATTGTTGCAGTATACAACTAGTATAGCTGCAATACAATATTTTAATTTAAAATAATATGTATTTCACAGTCCGAATCGCGGTAACTGGGTCATTATGACGCACGCGGTACGTCCGGCGCGGCACGCGGGCCGAGTCAGCGATTTTACGTTTTAGCACAATACGCGGTTGTTATTGACAGAGATTGAACACTGACTGATGATTTAAATGAGACAAAATAAAGTACCTACATCGACTTTTAGAAAGAGAATTCGGCTTCGTATAGCGTTGTCTCTGTCACTCATACCTATGTGACGTTTTGTCGGTCTCAACGACTGAGACAACGCTCTATAAAACCTCTAGGTATCTCTTTCTAAAGATCGATGTACACTTTTTACTGGCGGGTACTGTACTAACTACCTAAATATTCTACGTGGCGCGGCAGTTCCTGCGGTGACCATTTTGCACTTTGCTTTCAACCTATCTACAAGTACGCGGCCGAAAATAATGTACATCGGCGTTTAGAATGGCATTTCGGCTTTGTAGAGCGTTGTCTCTGTCAGTTATACTTATGTGATGTTCTGTCGGTCTCAACGACAGGGACGCCGCTCTACAAATATGATTTCCCCTTCTTAAGATCGATGTACATTACTGTATACCCATAGAGCAGAAACAAAGAGGAGTTGGCCTAAGCAACTGTGCACTGTGATTTTCAACTAGGTCCTGACGTCATCACTGTGGGCGGGGCCTTAGTTAGTATGCTGTCTGCGTTCGTCAGGTTCACATATATTGAGACTCGTATTATCGGTGTGTTTTCGCGTTTTTAAGAACAAAAGGATGAAGTGTTGTGTTTTATCGTGTCAAAGTTATTCAGACAGACGTTCTGATGCTATGAATGGTATCACATTTCATTTGTAAGTAATTTTATACGTAATTATTAAAATAGTTCTAGATTATTGACATCTAGTGTGAGATAGCTGAACTATGTAGTGACATCAATATATCGATGTTAGGTCGCTAAGCGAGTAGTTTTGCTACTAACCCGCAGATGGAAAATTGAGAAGTGGGCGGCGTTCCACAACCCCTCACCCCGCAAAATGTCACTCGATATTTCATAGGGAAATCTTAATACAACATCTCCTCTTTGTTTCTGCTCTATGTGTATACCTAATACATTCACTGAAACACTTTTTATTTTCAGAGATAGTGTAAGAAATCACTCGTACTACCGAATCCAGGATGCTGTTTCACTGTTATCAGATCCTACATTCGAGCGGCAGAAACCTACAGTGATTTACGTCCATGGGTTAGTATAAAAATAGTCTTTAATCATCCACCTGGGTGCCTGGTGCACTTCGACCACCCGTTGTGCCAGATCCTTTTCCCCCACGCATTATGCAAATTTTGCAATCAACTCCCTTCAACGGTGTTCCCACTAAATTACAACATGAAGTTATTCAAGGGGCGAATCAACAAATTCCTAAAAGTCCGGCAACGACTTGACGGTTCCTCTGGTACTGCAAATGTTCATGGGTGGCGATTATGTCTTAACACCAGGTGACCCACTATTTTAAAAAAATAACTAAATGTTCGATAGGCAGCCCCACGTGTGGGCAAGCGCTACTTTACGGAAGTCAGCCAGAAAGATGATATACAAGGAACCGAGGAACCACAAGTTTAATTCGCTGTAATCCGCCAAAACAGACAAATCTGTTTGTTAAAACGTGCGATATGTACCACCCGCCCTCCCACTACTAAAGAAGCAGGAAAAGCAAGCAGGATGCGTTTTTTTCAGCAAACCTAGATTACGACATGGGGTTATTCAAGGGGCGGACCAACAAATTCCTGAAAGGCCGGCAACGCATCGGCGGTTCTTCTGGTACTGCAAATGCATGGGCGGCGGTAATCACTTAACATCGGGTGACCCGCCTGCTCGTTTGCTCGCCATCTCTATTTAAAAAAACCCCTAATCCTTCAGGTTCTTCAGGTCCAGGTGATATTTCAGAGTGCTTGAGTGTCGGTAAATCTACTATATATAAAAACTAGCTTATGCTCGCGACTTCGTCCGCGTGGACTATATAAATTTCAAACCCCTATTTTACCCCCTTAGGGATTGAATTTTCAAAAATCCTTTCTTAGCGGATGCCTACGTCATAATAGCTATCTGCATGCCAAATTTCAGCCCGATCCGTCCAGTAGTTTGAGCTGTGCGTTGATAGATCAGTCAGTCAGTCAGTCAGTCAGTCAGTCAATCAGTCAGTCAGTCAGTCACCTTTTCTTTTTATATATTTAGATGAATCGCTGAATGTGTTGCTGATCTCAAATCTCGAGAACAGCAGAACCGATTTCGCTAATTCTTTTTCGTAATATTCCTTGAAGTAAGGGGATCGTTCTTACGGAGAGAAAAATAAAAATAAATCCTGAAAAAGAATCGACTGTTAGGCGGTACGAAGTTCGCCGGGGCAGCTAGTTACCTAATAATAGTATGAATATAATTATTTCCAGATATGTAGAAGTTACTAGCGATGAGAGTGGTGCTACTCTGGTGCAGGCGTACATCACGAACGGAGGATTTAACATACTCTTCCTGGATTGGTCGAACCTTGCTTTCGGGGATTATATCAGTGTCTTGTTTAATATTAAGCCGGTAAGCACTAACATATACTGATATTAATAAGAATAACTAAGAACAACAATCAGTTTAAACCCTCGTTGGAATTAGGCACCGCAAAACGTTGAGACGTTGAACGTGTTGAGACGTTTAGGTAATATTTAAAAGGCGGTCACTGAAAATCAGCGTTGGGGCATCTGGTACCTCAGATATTTGCTCTAGAGGTTTGTGTCTGAGGGGCCCGACGTCTCAACACAGGCTGAGTGGCCTACCTGTTCGAGGTGTTGCACTGCTGTACAGGACGATATTGCCTACACCATGTACCACCTATATACCTCGAATAAACATTATTCTATTCTATTCTATTCTATTCTATTCTATTCAAAAGTCATTGTGGTCAGCCGTGTTTGGTAAAATTCTTCAGGAATTCTTCAAAATCTACTAGATCTATTTTCTGCAAGCATTGGTTGGTACAATTTTTTTTTAAATAATAAAGAATATTAGCTAAGTTAATTGTTGACTAATGTTCCCTCTTTCCCCTCCAACTAAGCATAAAGCTTGTGCTAGGAGTAGGTACGACAATAGTGCAACGGGTGGGGTTTGAACCGGCGACCTTTCGGGTTTCAGTCCACACCTTTAACCGTTGAGCTATCGAGGCTCTAATGTAGCTGTCATTCTACGCAGCTGGTATCTAATGTAAAATCCATTTTCTGTAAGCATTCGTTGAAAATCGGATTAACGGACGGGCCGTGAAAAACTAGCAGACAGACACACTTTCGCAATTATAATGTTAGTATGGGTAATTTATCTTTTTTACACAATTTTATTGTAATTTCAGGTGGGTCATGAAGTAGGGAGAGCGATATTGAGACTTCTAAAGCAGGGGTTAAATATACAAGGCTTACATATGGTGGGACATTCTATGGGAGCTCACGTGGCAGCCGTCGCCGCGAGGTTGATGAAAGCTAGAGGATATACTGTACCAAGGTACATAATCCTAATAACTTCCCATGTTATACAAATGGGTATGGATATGGATAATGAAAGTGTGTTTGTTTATTGGTTTCTCCTTCAATCACGTCGCAACGGAGCAAAGAATTGACGTGATTTTTGCATGGGTTAGTTTAAGACCAGTAGGTCGATTTTGTAAAACCTGCATCAATCATTATTACAATGTCAATTGTTGTGATTGGCTGATTTTGTGCAATTCTTGTTGCAACAATGCATTGTGCCATTGACTTATATATTAATTCGTATGGACAGGGCCATTGAACAAGCAAAATGGCACCGACTCATTGGTCCTAAAATGTTTATTTGGCACCAATGCAACCTCAGATGACGTCTGGATTTCAAACGGGTCGTTCATGAGTATCTAAGAGGTGGCGCTGATTTATTTGGTTCAAAAACCGTGAAAAATTTTGTTCGTTTGACCATATCTTGTCATTTATATCGATGATTGTAAGCCCCTCCAATCTAGCCCCTGCTGCTTGCGGTAGAATGACAGCTACAATGTCACGATCGCAATCACGTCTGATTGGTTGACACTCGCTCACTATTGGCTACAATGCATTGTTGCAACAATAATATCTACCATAAATACAGATAAGATATATAAGATAATTACGATTTTAATAATTATTGATGCAATTTTTCTGCAATCAACTAACTGGAGAGCGACGTAGGCTACTTTTTATCCCGGAAATAGTTCCTAAGGTATTTTCAAAAACGTAAATCTACGCGGAGAAAGTCGCGGGCATCAGTTAGTTTGCTATAACTTAGAAAAAATCTCTAGGTTTAAATCTAAAGTTTATCATAACGAAGGCATTATAAAAGATCATTCAATTTAATACTCGGTGAATTTAAGTATTATGTAGGTACCTATCTAAGCTTTTAAAATAAGTACTTACCTACATTATCTATTGGTATTATTTGCAGCATTACCTATCAGGTTTGCAAAAAAACATGGGATTACTGGGTTGTCCTCGATTTATATTACACTAGCTGTTGCCCGAGACTTCGTCGGCGTGGATTTAGGTTTTTTTAAAATTTCGTAGGAACTCTTTAATTTTCCGGGATAAAAAGTAGCCTGTATCCGTTCCCGGGATGTAAGCTAACTCTGTACCTTTCACCAAAATCGGTTTACCCATTAGGTTAATGGGCCGTGAAAAGCTAGCAGACAGATTATTATCGATAATTAAAATTACAAAAAGTAGGTGCCTAGTAAGAGTACTTTAAATTGAATCACAATACTTAATCTAGGTATCCTAACCTTTGCTAACATTATAAGCCCAATTAAAATGAATAAAGGTTAACGGCTCTGGATGCGGCACACCCTGGCTTCTATCCCCCCATACAAACTGTGCCCATCAACTCGAAAGACGCAGACTTTGTGGACGTCATCCACACTGATGGAGGCTGGTTCGGAGCTTCGGCCAGTATTGGCCATGCTGACTTTTGGCCCAATGATGGCATGGCCAAGCAACCTGGATGTTTGCCGTTTACTTTGCCACTAACGTTTGAAAGTAAGTTTGTTTATTTGCAAAAAATATATATGGACAGACGATCTCAATGGACTACGAAGTCAAGTGATAGGTACCCGTACCTACCTCATACATTAGCTTTAATATAGTACGCGACAAGTCGAGATGGCAATCGGGATATGCGGGGGGGGCGGGGCGGAAATCGGAAATAAAACGTTGCCATCAAGTTTCCCCTGTGTTTTTGTTTGAATATTCTAAGCCTTCGTTTTCCAACAGCGCCCCCTGTCAATGTCATTGAAGTAACAAGAGAGCCTTGTCGCACTGAATTGGTATGAGTAACAGATACAACGCTCTACAAAGCCGAAATGTCATTCTAAAGGCCGATGTACATTATTTTCTGCTGCGTACTGTACGGTATCTTTACTCTTCAGATTTCTGTAACCACTGGCGCTCGTGGCAATACTGGGCCGAGTCAGTCAATGGAGGCAACTTTGTAGCTCGAAAATGTGATAACTATGACGACTTTCTTCGCGGGAATTGTTATGGAACTGCTTATATGGGACTCGCTGCAGCGCCAGAGTGAGTAATTAATATTTCCTAGGTAACAACTAGATCATACCCGCGATTTTTTCCGAGTGGATATAAGTTTTCAAAAAATCCCTTTTTAGAATTTGGGAACTATTTACTTTGCCGGGATAAAAAGTAATCTTATGTCTGTTTCTGGGATGCAAGCATGCACCTTTCGTTAAAATCTCAAGAAAGACAATGACCGTGAAATCTTTGGAAGGAAGGAAGAACCGAACCTAACAGTAGATACCTATCCGTAATATTAATATCCAGAATATCTTCGTAATTTATATTTTAAAATCATTTTGGATACCTAACACAAATTTTGTATAAGAGATCTAAAACCCTCAGTTCCTTGTTGATTTAATCTGTCAAAGTTACCAAGATTTTGTTCGGCTTGCTACCTTTTCAAAGTCTTGCTACCCTTCATGTCAACTCTGGAATAATTAGTCAAAACGTGCAAGTGAACCTGGTACTTAAAATGTATTTTTTCCTCAGGTTGCGTGGAAACTACTATTTAAGAACGGCAGCTCAGGAACCTTTTGCTTTAGGAGAAAGAGGAGCTGTATGAACCTAGTGTATCCAAATCCTCCATCCAAATCCAAATCATTGGACTGAGTCGGAAAATGTAGTACAAATTAAAATTTTATGGAGCTAAAAGATTGTTTGCTTTTAATCCTACACCTACATCTTGTAAGCGAATTTTCCAACGGATTTTTGTCTTTAAGTTTGTTTGTGAAAATGCAAATAAAATAAAAAGATAATCCTACTTAATTTTTTGTATATAATCGGATAATCAGACAAATTTTTACTGTGGAGTGTGATGGTAATAAAAGGAAATCCTCTAAAGTATAACAATTACTGAGAATAGAGATTAGCTGTTTGCAATTACTTACACTTAGGTATTTACGATTTTTTACGCGACTTTGCTACTACCAACACGTTTGTGATGTGCTGAAGTATATTTGTATGTTAAAATTAAATATTTTATATGTCAGACTACCAAAAATGATCACACTATAAAGCTATAACTGTGCATCATCAAGAAGAGCAAAATGGTCCAAAGAATTCCAATACAGTCCACTCAAATAAAAAAGGAGGATACTTTAGCGAATTTGATCGGACAATTCGGGAAATGGCAATTGATAGTGATTGCGACAGTTTCGCTAGTGAAGTTGTCATCAGCATGGGTGCAAATGGCGATCATATTCCTGACCCCGAACCTGGTGTTCTGGTGCGCGGACTTCGGGGACAACTCGACGGAAGTTGGCGCGAACATGACTTGCTACGCCAACTGCGTGAAGTACGCGTACGACAGTGCCCCGTTCGAGAACACCATCATCACGGAATGGGGGCTGGTGTGCGAGCGCACGTGGATGGCGAGCTTCGCGCAGATGGTCCTGCAGCTGGGCGTCTTGATCGGCAGCGTCGTGTTCGGATTCCTCTCTGACAGGTACCTAATTATTTTCTATTAAGTGTTCCTGAAGCTTACGACCATGTCTCGGATCCATAATATGTCGTCTCACTGGCATGCACTGTTGATCTTCAGACACTAAAGAATTTTGGACATCCGAGACATGGTCGCTAGCTATGGGACATAAGGAAGCTCAGAGTCACTCAACTGACGACGGAGAGAGTTATGCTTGGAGTTCTTCTACGTGATCAAATCAGAAATGAGAAGATCCGTAGGACAACCAGAGTAACCGTCATAACTCAACGGGTTGCGAAGCTGAAGTGGCAATGGGCAGGGCACATAACTCGAAATAGTTTATGATACTGAATTTCCTATACATTTCCTATATTTAAAGAATATTTCACACAAGAGACTAAGTACCTCAATGTCTAACGAAACTCTGCAAACAAACAATAAACAGTTTATTTCTTTTCAGATACGGCAGAAAGAACACCTTTCTAGCATCAATTATTGCTGTGATACTAATCGGATTTGCCGCCTCATTCGCTCCTGACTACATCACCTTCACAATCCTCAGATTCCTCTTAGGAGTGGCAGCGTCTGGAACTATGGTCATCTCCTTCGTCATAATCATGGAAACTGTTGGGACGAAGTACAGAGAGATATGCGGTTGTCTCTTTCAAATCCCGTTTATTATTGGGCATATAACGATACCCCTTTTCGCGTATTTCTATCGAAGTTGGAATACGTACAGCCTGGCTATGGCGGTGCCTCCGTTGGTATATTTGGGCTACTTCTTCGTGCTGTCGGAGTCGCCGCGGTGGTTGGTGAGCGTGGGAAAAGTTGAGCAAGCGACCAAGATTGTGACCCGAGCTGCGACCATGTAAGTAGGTATCTAGCATAAAACTCTCGACACTTCGTCAGATTTCTTGCTAATTCTTCTCGGTAGAAAGGGCATTCAAGATGTACCGTACGCGGTAGAAAATAATGTAGGTACATTGATCTTTAGAAGGAGAAAGCGGATTTTGTAGAGAATTTCTCTATCGTTGAGACTGATAAAACGTCATATATGTATGAGTGACAGAGACAAGGATAATCTGCTACAATAGTCTACTTTCAGGAATAGTCTACCCATTACAAAAATAGAGGAAACGTTAAAGAAGATGTCTGAAGACATACAGGACCGGTCCACTACAGCGAAGCCGAACTATAGCGATCTCTTCAAAGCTGGCCTCCTCCTCAAAACTATTGCCTCTTGCACCATTTGGACGATCACAGGCTTGACGTATTTCGGCTTCAACCAATACGTCAGTCAGACTAGTAAAGATCCCTTTATTACTGTAGCCACAGTTGGAGTTATTCAGGTGAGGTTGTAGGAACTTCTAAAGTTCTGTATAGGCCTCTAAGTTCTGCACTCCTGACGTAGTTTGAAAGCTAAAGTGTGACGATGCAATCACCTTGGATTGGCTGTCACTTTGTCACTATTGGCTAAAATGCACAGTTGGAGCTAGAATGCCATAAATTCAGCCAATCATAGCAATGCTTTCGTGCCAAGAAAGTAAACCTTATCTGTGTAGTGTGTACCTATTCAAAACCCACATTTTACGGGCGTTTATGATGTTAAATATGATATTAAGGCTAAACTTAATTCTTTACTCGTGCTCGAGATACACATATTAATTCAGTGCTCATTATATTCTTAAATGAAAAAGATTTCGGAGATTATCCAGTATAATAAACTTAAAAATAAATATTGTCCATGAAAACTGAACAGATTACATTTAAAGTAATGCCTTGTTGCAAATTGATCTGAAATGAAACAATATGCGCCTCATACCCCGATTGCCATATCGACCTGTCGCGTACTACGTGCATGTAGCACTGCATTTTTTTTTATTTTTTTTTTATTTTTCAGGCCCCAGCACTCTTTATAACGATGTTACTACTGAAATATTTCGGACGAAAGCAGGTCTGCGTAACATTTTTCGCTCTGAGTGGACTTGGAGTTCTCGCTTTAGGAGTCATTCCTAACAAGTTCTGGATGACTTTAACACTCGGATGCATTGGAGGCAGTTGTGTTACCATAGTCACTACGAGTCTACATATTTATACATCAGAACTATTTCCTACAGTTGTAAGGAACATGGGTATGGGAGCATGTTCGACGAGCATGCGCGTCGGGTCCATGATAGCGCCGTTTGTGTCGGATCTGTCCAAGACGGTGCCGTGGATGCCGACCGTCATCTTTGGTCTGGCGCCGCTCGCGGGTGCGCTGGTCTGTCTGCTGCTGCCAGAGACTAAGGGCACAGCGTTGCTGGATGGTATTAAGGAAGCTAAAAACAGTGCGTAGGGGCATCGTTTCTGATCTATCTCTAAAGTAAATTTAGAGTACCTGCATCTTTTCTTCAATTCAATTCAATTCAAATTTCTTTATTGCGAATATGGGTAAACAGTGGAAATGTTACAAAAACAAAAAAGGTACGGCCAAATTCTGCCTATTAGCATGCAATATGTTATGATATAATATACCGAATAACGTGTGCATAGTTTTGATAAAATTAGTCACATTAAATACTTTAGTCACAAAAAAATACAAATTTTAATAATGCTAGAAAAGGACGCAAGAATCAAGCTGTGCCAATATTTAGGTAGTAAATAATCGAATAATCGATCAGCTATTTAATTTTAAGTTAAAATACTAACAGCCGTACTCAGAGTCGCTTAATCGTTACTTAAGTTTGATTAAAACGAGACAGAGCTATATCTCTCACATAAATCTGTCTCGTTTTAACTCAATCTTAAGTAACGATTAGCGACTGTGAGTGCGGCTGTAAGTAAGATTCGACATCAGATTCCCTGTGGGAGCGTTGGTTCGTATCCTACCGGCTGCGCCATGTAATAAACTTATATTCTTTAATAAAACAAGGTAACCATTTTACTAGCTTGGTTTAATTAATTCTTCAATATGGACGATCTGCCCATAGAGCCTACAAAAACAGTTTCATAGATAATACTTAATACTATAGATATAGGACAACTTATGTTTATGTGAATATAGCACCTACATATTGTATATTTTTATAATTTGTTATTTGCTTCACATTTGTTTGTTTTACTTACCTTTCCTATTGAATTGGCTAATAGTCTCACAGTATCGTAGGGCCAAGCGCTTCTGGATTGATTTGGTTTATCTAGTATAGAAAATTTTCGAAATCAGTATTTTGTTCTTGTCATGGGTCAGTTTTATTTATTCTAGGCTGGAGAATTCGGCTTTTTATTATAACTATCCAAGCAGCAAACCTCGCCGTTCGTTGGATTCAAAGTTCTGGTTTGCATCAATTTCAATTACAGTCCTCTTGGAAATTGCTGGCGTTCGGCCAGTAAATCACGTAACTGTGGAACCAACTCCCATCGGCGGTGTTCCCACTAGATTACAACATGGGACCAACGAATTCCTAAAAGGTCGGCAACTCATCAGCGGTTCCTCTGGTGCTGCAAATGTTCATGGGCGGCGGTAATCACTTAACATCAGATGACCCGCCTGCTCGTTTGCTCGCTATCTCTATTTAAAAAAAGTAAAGACCCGTAACAGTCCAGTCCCGAGCAAGTGGGAGAATAGAATGTTTACTTCAATAAGGTACCTACATACTTAGGTAGGTTATAACATTAAAACATGAGGTGAATTAGTTCTTCATCATCTTTATTTAAGTAGGCAAGAAGTTTATAACTAGAAACTATTAAAAAGTTAGATTTTACTTAAACCTAAATAATACAGGATCTTATCTCTTACGAATGCCTATACGGAATACCTACTTTACCTATCTGGATTTGTCGGTGTATGCTCGGCTTAGGTAATTTCAAATGTCGATAGCTTAAATTCTATAATCTTAGATCTAAGTCAAACTTATGTAAGGTTAAAGGCGGTTTACTTTAGGGAACAGAACTGTACCTACCTAGGCAGAATTTGGAAAGTTAGTTAGGAACAAAAAGGAATTTAGTAGGTAGTTTCTCTAATTTGAGGATATCTGCAATTTGCGAGTGGTGAGAGCTCTGGTTTTATAAGTGGAAAGTCCTTAGTTCAGCTCCCGGCCAGCCAAGAGCAATTGGGTAAGTTATAGGTAGATTTTTAAATTGACTTAGATCGGTCTGCAGGTTTTGGGCGTGGCTATCCTACCACCCTATCAGCAACGACGTACCGCCAAGCTATTATTTAGCATTCCAGCTGCCGTGGGATTAATAAGCTGGCATACCTACTCCTTTCAGGTTAGGCCGTACCGATGTGTTGATTATGATTTATGAATATGCGCTGAGGGTGGCCACCGAGGAGGTTTTAGTGGATAAAAATATCAGACCCATCACCGGCTCAGTACTGTGTCACACGGGTCAGCACGGGTCTCCTCTCAGAATGAAAAAGGTCTAGTCTACCACGCTGGCTAAGTGCCGATTGACAGACTTCACACAACTTTTATAACATTATGGAGGATTCTCAGGCATGCAGATTTCCTCAAGATGTTTTCCTTCACCGTTAAAGGAAGTGATATTTAGTTAATTGGTTAAATAGCACATAACTCCGAAAAGTTAGAATTTAAAATATCACATATCTAACCCGAATTTTCCCCCAAGAAGTTGGGTATCTTATGAATACTTAACTCCCCCTTGTTACCAAAAAACCTAAAAGGTTATAGGTAAGTAGGTCCTAGTTATTTAGATGTCGAGGAAAAGAACGAAACTATTTATAATATTTCCTACTATTAATAACTATCTAGTGTATCATTTAATATCTAAGTCCTTAAACTATTATTAGCACAAAAACTTATCCTAAATATTATTTTTATAATACAGTTATCCTAGACCACTTAGTCATAATTTTTAGACTTGAGGCACATTGTGGCAAGTTGAAGCGCAGCTACGCGTCTTTTCTATTATCCCTAAAATGATTACAAAATTCTTATCGTACCTAAACTTAAAACTTATTAATCACAATATCCTGCAGCATCTTAAAAGGCACATATTACTTAGATAAGGTAATACAATTTCTTACGTATTCGATTCTAAAATTATTATTCAGTTATGATTTGTATATAATATAATATCCAAGTCAATGGTGTGCAAAATGCAAACTACAGAGGCATTATAACATTGCACTTATCTCATTAGGACACCAGTGGCGGCGCAACCAGTCATACCTACTACCAACAAATTGTATACAGTTTCATGAAGGGTTCCTCATCTAATGTCCGCTTGGTTGCGCAATCAATTTGGTGGCAGTGACCGGGATTACCCGCTGGTGGCGCAACCACTAATATGTATAGAGCTTTTTGGCAACTTACTACTCGACCACCAGTTGTACTACCTGGGACGCTCCTCCCGCATACTGCTCGTGCGTGACGAATGTCATTCGCATATGCACAGTCACTGTTGATGTTAGGTGATTGTACTCATAGTAGTATGACTTTGTTTGGTCGGAAAATAGACGGTATATTTATTTAACCTTCTTTTACATCCTACGTGTATCAAAAGCATTGTTAAAATAGACACCGAAGAGCGATGTTTATTTTGAAATTGACGATCCTGATGTGTGCTCTGGTGTCTGATATTTCTCGTTTAGTAGCTACCACCACCACGGTGGCGCGACTGGTGGCGACACCATGGTGTCCTAGTGAGAAATTGGCCTTTTAAAGTTACATGGCTCCTCATCAGCGGATAATAGCTGCATTGGTTGCACATTCCAGACTCTCGCACAACGGTAAGTACATATAATTTTATCTTCGCTATTCGCTATGCGTACTGGTACCCACTTTTTGAATCTGAAACTTAGTCAAGCTTCAATTAGTTAAAATTACGCACTATCTTTAAGATCCTTCATACTATCAGGCAACGCTGTGCCCTTAGTCTCTGGCAGCAACAGACAGACCAGCGCACCCGCGAGCGGCGCCAGACCAAAGATGACGGTCGGCATCCACGGCACCGTCTTAGACAGATCCGCGACAAACGGCGCTATCATGGACCCCACGCGCATGCTCGTCGAACATGCTCCCATACCCATATTCCTCACGACTGTAGGAAATAGTTCTGATGTATAAATATATATGCACGTACACACTATGGATACGCAACTGACTCCAATGCATCCTAATGTTAGAGTAATCCAGAATGTGTCAGCCACGACACCCAAAGTAAGGACGCAAAGGCCGCCTAAAGCTAAAAATGTAACGACCGCGGCCTTGCGTCCGATATGTTTCAACAGCCATACTGAAATCAGGATTGCTGGTATCTGGAAAGAGAGAAACATTTTGTTATTCAAAATTAGTCTACAGATTACAAGCATAAAACGAGCAATCGCTCCAATGGGCAATTCTAAAATTCTGGCCCTATTTCTTATAGCTACATTATGTAGAGAATCTCTGTGCAAAATTTTAGCTTTCCAGATCAAAGGGTTAGGGCGCTGATAAGTCAGTTTTTATTGTAATGAGATACGAGACGTCCATGCTGGAGAAACACATTGAGCTGATTTGGCACTAAGTACAAAAAGCTCCAAAACAAGAGAAGTAGAAGAAGAGGTAACTGTAATGGTAACTGGTAATCTAATATGGAGACTAGATAGAAGAAAACTTAAGGCAATCGTACAATTAAAAAAAAATCAATCTTCTGAGGTTTTGGTCCAGTTCTATCCAGTGAATCTAGTCTAGATATATAAAAGGAAAAGGTGACTGACTGACTGATTGATCTATCAACGCAAAAAACTACTGGACGGATCGGGCTGAAATTTGGCATGCAGATAGGTACCTATTATGACGTAGGCATTTGCTAAGAAAGGATTTTTGAAAATTCAAAAGGAGATACAATAGTATTTTGTAAGGTGTGTGTAGGTAATACAGGTATTAGGTTTGTAATTTGTGTAGTCTACGAGGACGAAGTCGCGGGCATGAGCTAGTCCAAGAATATAGTAGGATCAAAAGGATGAAAAACCTTGTAAATAAACTAACCTGAAGTGACCCAACAATTGCCACAATCAGAAATGGATCTGAACTGGTTTGACTGACGTACTGGTTGAAGCCGAAGTACGTAAACCCAGAAATCATCCAAATAATGCAGGAAGCCACAGTTTTGAGGAGCAAGTCAACTTTGAACAGATCGCTGTAGTTCAGTTTTGCTGCGGTGGACCTGTCCTGTATGTCTTCAGACATCTTCTTTAAGGTTTCCTCTATTTTTGCAGTGGGTAGACCATTCCTGAAAGTTGAATAATGTACCTCAGTACCTACTCTTCTTCTTCTCGAGTCGACAGTCACCTCATACATGGGCATCCCAAAAAGCCGCAACGGCTCTTAAAGGTAGCAGTCGTGGTGAAAAGATTAGTCAGCCTACTGTTTTTGTTCGTGTAGTACTTACTGCTTCCAGGGACGCCGGGTGCTTGTGATCGGTATAAAACTAAGCCTCACACGGGTAGGCTACTTTCATGTCCCCAAGTACTTAGCGGATTATAAAGATAGAAGATCTCACGGGAATTGACTGTTTTGGGAATTTGTGAATAAATTGAGACAAACTTTCAAAATGTGTCTTTGAAAAAATTATTAGATGCTTACATGGTCGCAGCTCGGGTCACAATCTTGGTCGCTTGCTCGACTTTGCCCACGCTCACCAACCACCGCGGCGACTCCGACAGCACGAAGAAGTAGCCCAAATATATCAACGGAGGCACCGCCATAGCCAGGCTGTACGTATTCCAACTTCTATAGTAATACGCGAAAATTGGGGTCGTTATGTGCCCAATCATAAATGGGATTTGAAAGAGACAACCGCATAACTCTCTGTACTTTGTCCCAACTGTCTCCATGACCATGACGAAAGAGATGACCATAGTTCCAGCAGTTGCTACTCCTAAGAAGAATCTGAGGACTGTGAAGGTAATGTAGTCAGTAGGGAACGAGACGGCGAATCCGGTTACTATTACAGCGGTGATTGATACTAGAAATGTGTTCTTTCTGCCGTATCTGAAAAAGAAATTCATTTTTAAGGTTCCGTACCTCAAAAGGAAAAACGGAACACTTATAGGATCACTTTGTAGTCTGTCTGTCTGTCTGTCGGTTTGTCAAGAAACCTACAGGGTACTTCCCGTTGACCTAGAATCATGAAATTTGGTATGTAGGTAGGTCTAATAGCAGACATTCGGGGAAAAATCTAAAAAGCGTGAATTTGTGGTTACATCGCACAAAAAAATTAAATTGTGGTTGTGGTTAACCCGCAGACATTTTTACTGGAGTCTGAATAGCTAATTAATTGTTCTTTAATCGAACTGATACCTGAACTCGTTTCAAAAAAATTAGGTTTTACTTTTAATACGACTTTCAACTTTTAGCTAATTTTCATTTCACTTTTTCAGAAATATGGAGATACCGGTTTCGTAAATTACTTAATTCAGTTGTCAAAGATACAAAATTGTAAATGAAATAAAATGACATACTTATCTACAGTAATAAATAATTAAACGTTAATGTAACTGTTTATTTTATATTATTTTTAATTTTTAGGGTACCTCAAAGGAAAAAAAGGAACCCTTATAAGTAGGATCACTTTGTTCTCTGTCTGTCTGTCTGTTCGTGCCTGTCAAGAAATCTGTGTAAAGGTCTGTGTCTATAGGGTACTTCCCGTTGATCTAGAATCATGAAATTTGGCAGGAAGGTAGGTCTTATAACACATGTAAGGGAAAAAATATGAAAACCGTGAATTTGTGGTTACATCACACAAAAATTAAAATGTGTTCATGGACAAATAATAAGTATTTTCAACTTTCAGAGAAAGATTAATTATACCAAGTGGGGTATCAAATGAAAGAGCTGTACCTACCTCTACATTCTAAAACTGATGATGATTTATTGTTATGACCTCAAAGGTCCTAAAAATAATATTTTTATCACTTTACTTACAATATCAAAGTTAAACTAAGTACAGCTAAGTACTGAGACGTAAAATCTTAGGTATACGCTTAGTATAAGATTTTACGTCTCACCAACGTTGATAGTATTCGAATTTCGAAAACCTTCCGCAATATAGTAAACTGGATCTTAAATGCCTTATTTTAAAGGTCAAGTTTGTCTACACATTTACAGCTAGCGCTCCAAGCGGAAACGTTGCGATTTTTTTTTTTTTAAAGAATATTAGCCATGTTAAATGACTAATATTCCCCTTTCGTCTCCAACTAAGCGTCAGGCTTGTGCTAGGAGTAGGTACGACAATAGTGCAACAGGTGGGGTTTGAACCGGCGACCTTTCGGTATTCAGTCCACTCCTTTACCGGTTGAGCTATTGAGGCTCTAAATTAAAATTAGAATCATGGGATTTAATTTTTGACTTCAATTCAAGGCTCTTTAGGTCCATTTTACTTTGACGGTATTGTGTTTCGACTGTCGAATTCTAGCAACGTTTGGTGAGACGTAAAATCTTATACTAAGCGTACAGTTATCTCATGGTATCGTAATATCTAAGGCTTTCTATTAGTTAAATAGGAAGTACCTACTTGCGCCTAAAGAATTTACTCGACCTCAAAGACCTCATGGTGATAGAGCCTGAAGTATGGAGCCACTTTACATTCTTGTCATTTTGTTTGTTCAAGGCTTCAATTTAAATGCCACGATACTTTCGTAATTACCGTTGGCATTTTTATAATTTAAAGTATTAGCTATGCGTATTTAAAATAATTAATAAATAATTAAAACCTGCAATTCAATGTTTTTTTTATTGATCTATCCACGCACAGCTCAAACTACTGGACGGATTGGGCTGGATATGCGGGTGGCTTTTATCACGTAGACATCCGCTAAGAAAGGATTTTTGAAAATGCAACCCCTAAAGCAGTAAAGTAGGTAGGTATACTTTACGTTTATCACCTTTGGTTTTTAGGAATCATTTTTGACTTTTATCCAATCATACCTACCGACCTATAGATAAACTTGTGAATGATAGTTTGATTGATCTGCGCGTAAGATCTACCGTTTTATCATCCATGATATCGACGATAATCTATGTTTGATGTTAAAGATTTACAGTTCACAGGCAATTTTAGAAGTTTTTGTCGTAATGCTGTCAATTCATATCATCAAAAAACAAGCTAATGTTATAGGTATATTATCGTAAAATCGGCTATAGTAGGTATCTAAGTGTAAGATTCTTCTTACAGGAATTCACCTTGAAAAAAATTAAAGATAATATTATTGTTTTTCATACATGAAGTGTTTGTTATCCAAATAACAAGTGCCTAAGTTTTTTTGCAATATGTAGCTGTTACCTAACTACCTAGGTATATTTTCATTACGATAACGGCAAAAATGTCAAGCGTACTTATATTTTTTAGTAATTATAAGTAATTTTGAAGATCAATTTCGGGTCATTAACTTGCAAAGCAGTCAACATACTGAATGGCCACACACTTGCCAAATTATGCCAATTGCTGGAACTTTGCATACAGAGAGAGAACCAGCGCGTGTCAGACCATCGTTATTTTATAAAAGCTGAAAGTTTCTCTGCGTATTGTCCCAAGGTTGAGTTTGATTAGTTAATGAGAACCAAACTACTTCGGCTTATTTTGTTTATCGGATCCTGTACCTACCCCAAGAGTGCCTGGAAGAGATCGCTGTTGTTGGTTTTAACTTTTAGCACAGAATATTGGTCAGTGATACAACTTACTAACTAGGTACCTACTTATTTTACTTTTATTTACAAACCAACATAAACGGGATGCAGCTCAATTTGGTTTAATGGGTATTGGCACATAAAACAATAAATATACGTTTAGTACGCGACAGGTCAAGATGGCAATCGGGGCATGAGGCGCGGGGACACCCAACTCACCCGCGCTCGCCCGCACGGAGTTAGCACGGGTGCTGTGCGGGTGTGCGGGGCGTCCCCTCCTCGATTGCCATCTCAACCTGTCGCTTACTATAGATGCGGCTGCAAAATAACCAGTTTGTAGATCGTAAATCAAGAATCGTGAACTTTAAAACAGAAATCTAATAATTTTTTGAAATACAATATTATTCGAGGCTAGTAATTTGTAATAACTAATAACCGTTAAAATCGGATTTTATGCAACGCTAATAACGAAGATACCTACTTATACCTACCTACTTACTTACTTCCTCAATTCTTTGCCAAAAAAACCGCGCAGAATTCTGAACCTTCTAAGGAGAAGGTACACTTCCAAAAAGGTTTGGAAGTCGGTTAAAAATTAAAAGTGCGTATCGCAAAGTGTACGTACCTATTATATCTATACTAATATTATAAAAAAGTAGATTGTAAGTTTGTTTGTAAGGGGTAATCTGTGGAACTACTGAACCGATTATGAAAAAAAGAACAAGACAACGACAAGAAAACGATACGGCAACGACAGGGCAACGACGAGACAACGATACGGTAACGACAAGACAACGACATGGCAACGACAAGACAACGATACGGCAACGACAAGACAACGACAAGACAACAACACGGCAACGACAAGACAACGACACGGCAACGACAAGACAACAACACGGGCACGGCAACGACATGGCAACGACTCACAGATTTAGTAGGTAGATTAAAAAACATGATTGATTAAAGTATTACGCGACAGGTCGAGATTGCAATCGAGGAGGGAACGCCCTCACACTACGCCGGAGTAGGCGAGCGCGGGTGACGTGCGGATGTGCGGGGCGTCCCCCTGCCTCATACCCCGATAGCCATCTCAACCTGTCGCAGACTATAGGTGGAAGTTGGGTACAACCAACAAGTGTTACAAAAAATTGATAGGTCGGAAAAACCTATGAAGATTACTATACTATCGGTAGGTAACCTGTGGTTTGCGCCTACTATACAATACCAGTATACTAGTATAGGTATTCGTCGATTTTTTATTTCGTGGATTTTCGTGGAATAAAAAACTTAAACAAGAAATCATTGTTAAAGGTTTTTTATTGCGATATCCTGTTACTTTTTACATGATGAACTCTTTTTCCTAGTCATTTAATTAATTCTTCAATCGCTCTTTAGTGTTAAGGTACACTTTATTTAGAACTAGTTTATTCCCGTGACTTCGTCCGATTACACAAAGGAGATGGACAAAAATTGTATGGAGGCGTGCCCCAGAATGTACAGAGATGATCCTACTTATGTGCCATTTAATAGTAAAAATCTTCTATTTTAAGAAAAAAAAAGTCAAACGTTGTTTTGCAGTCGTGGCATTAAGTTTGTGATAGGCATAGTTCAGCCTGGGGCAAATTTTGTCTATCTCGTTTTAAACCCCTATTAAGGGCGTAACCCTTAAGGTGAGTTAAATTTTCAAAAATCCTGTCGTTTTAATGAAAAAAAAAAATTAATAGCCTCATCTGGTGACAGAAGGGCTGGCTCATTTTTTGCGCAACGGACATAAACGGATCAGCCTGGCTATCCAGCTCGGAAATGCAGCCAGTTTTCTTGGCACCATTCCACGCGGGCATGATATGTATAGTAAGTAATTAAGTATACTTAGCTATCTGCATACCAAACAGCTCGATCCGTCCAGTAGTTTGAGCTGTGCGTTGATAGATCAGTCAGTCAGTCAGTCAGCTTTTCCTTTTATACATATATATAGGAAGACTAGGTAGCTGTTCTGATCTACGTAGATTTAGGTCTAATCCCGTGAAAAATATCCTGTAATATGTATCACCAAGATACGAGTAACTCCTGTGCCTCTCGTCCAGTGGCGTAGCTACGTAGGGGCTAGGCGGGGCAATGCCCCGGGGCCCTAAAGCTCAGGAGGCCCTCGAATCCTTACCAGAAAATATCGCTCAAACTAAACTTTTGAAAATTTCTCCCATTTTCAAAATAAATATGATAATTCGTAAGTTACTATAGGGAATCCCCCTAAATTCTTTCTGTGAATGTATTTGTATATTTAATATTTTTACTTGCTGAAACCTAACCAGTTTAGATAGCAGTGGGGCCCCATTTTTGATTTGCCCCAGGGCCCTTGGTTACCTAGCTACGCCACTGCTCTCGCCAATAATCAAGATAGTTCAGCAGTTGAACCGTGAAAAGGTAACATATGAACTCTCTCTCTGCATCGTAAACCTAATTGTTGAAGGTCGTGGCCACTTTTCATTATTCTTATAATGGTAGGAGTTATCAAACTCAAACTCAAATCATTTATTCAGATTGGGTATTATTGAATACACTTTCTGTTTTCTTGGGATTGGGTTTTTCTTGGAATTATTACTCGGCGAATTTCCAGATCCTTACGATACGAGTTACGACTCGAGATTTCGAGTCTTTTAACAGTTACATAAATAGATGTTAGTGATTATAATAACTGAAACAGACAGCGCTCCAAGGCACGTTCACGGAACAGATAGACATACTTTCAAAATAAAATAAAAAAAATTCATCTAGAACAACTAGGTACTTAGATAGGCAATAGCATAGAGATAATAGCGTCTTATGTTACGTCAGACTCTACCACGCAGTTCCGAAAGCAGTTGCGTATTTATAACATTATATTAGTATCACAGTTACTAGTACTTAGTAGTTATGGATGCTATCTTGTAAATAATTTTAAATACATGTCAAAAATTGCGTAACCGGCAGGAATCAAACCTGCATCTTCTGGGTTCGCGCCCGATGCCTTGACCACTCGGCCACGGTTTCGCTTACTGCCAGTGATTAAATTTGTGATACGTATGTTCACTCAATACTGTACCCGTAGTACAAGATTTTACGTCTCACCAAACCAAACCAAATTCGAGAGTCGAAATACTTCCGCGTTACAGTAAACTGGATCTTAAATGCCTTGTTTTAAAGCTCAAGTTTGTCTACACTTCTACAGCCAGCGCTCCAAGCGGAAACATTGCGAAATTAAAATCAGTGGCATTGAATATTTGACTTCAATTCAAGGCTGTTTAGGTCCATTTTACTGTAACGCGGAAGTATTTCAACTCTCGAATTTGGTTTCGTTTGGTGAGACGTAAAATCTTGTACTACGGGTACTGAAGCGACTATCTATCTTGCAAGTTTAGGTACCTGTGAAAATTAAGGTCTTCGACAGTGCATGATCCCAGTGAGACGACATATTGATCTAGTCGCAGACTTAGTCGCAAACGGTACACTTATAGAAAAGAATTAGGTACCTGTCGGAGAGGAATCCGAACATGACGCTGCCGATCAAGACGCCCAGCTGCAGCACCATCTGCGCGAAGCTCGCCATCCACGTGCGCTCGCACACCAGCCCCCATTCCGTGATGATGGTGTTCTCGAACGGGGCACTGTCGTACGCGTACTTCACGCAGTTGGCGTAGCAAGTCATGTTCGAGCCAACTTCCGTCGAGTTGTCCCCGAAGTCCGCGCACCAGAACACCAGGTTCGGGGTCAGGAATATGATCGCCATTTGCACCCAACCTGAAGACAACTTCACTAGCGACACCGTCGCTATCACTATCAACTGCCATTTGCCGAATTGTCCGATCAAATTCGCTAAGGCATCCTCCTTTTTGATTTGAGTGGACTGTACAGATAGTATTCTTTGGACCATCTTGTCGTTATGATATTGTCTGGTTCTTCTTGAGGATACGCACCAAGATATCGCTTTACGACGGCAGCATTATTACGTAGCGTTGATATCTGTAATGATAAATATTGATTAAATATTTTATATAATAACTAGATGATTCCCGTGATTTCGTCCGCGTGAATACCTACAGGTTTTTAAAAATTCCGTGTAATTTTCTAGGATAAAATGTACCTATCACAAATCTCAGCCAAATCGGTTTAGTCATTGTGGCATGAAGGAGTAACAAACCAAACATCCGAACTCTCACATTTAATAATATTAGGTACCTAAGTAGGTAGGTACTAAATTAGTTTCTTCTAATTAATATCTTCGAACTCCCGGATTCACCCGTGTACTGGTGGACCAATTTTGACAGTCATATTTCTTTGTAAATGTAAATAATGAACAACCACACAACTGTCGGACCGTAATCAAGTATTTTATTTATTTATTTTATTTACTAGGAACACACACAATACATTAATTTAACACAAACTACGACACTTATAAACAAACACAGGCTGATAAATGTATCTAAAAATGTGTACACAGCATTTGCAAAATATCTTGACAAATAAAAAGAACGTAACTAACTACTTAACTAAACAAATAACTAAGTTACTTAGGAGATGAACTCACGGTAAAATGATAAGAGCTTTTTTTTGAATGCAGTAGCTGAGTCATGAAAGTATTGTCGAAATTGGTTCTATTATTTTTTGCAGGATGCGTACACAAAATTACAATTTTATTATGTTAGACACATCTAACAACTAAACGACATCTGACTTCGTCAGGCTAAAATTATGGTTTTTGATTCGCTCAGTTTTGTGGTTTTACCCGAAGAGTGATCAAGTTATTTTTGAAATTCCAAATTCTATCAAGGTTCGTTCATCGGTTTAACCAGTAAAAAAGCTATAACAAGACTTATAGAGTTCTTCTTATATTTATAATATATTAGGTAGTAGGTATCTATACTAAACTAGGTCTCAAAGAATCTGTTGTATTGTATCTGCAGGTTGTACGTGCACTAAATAAACCTGATAGAGGTAATCCTTAACACTTTGTTTCATCGTGTTCTAAGTGGCAATTAGCGAAGAGTTTCAGTTTATTACCCAGTCAGACTTTCACTTTATTCTATTATAAGAAATTAAATGATGCCCGCGACTTCGTTCGTGTGGAGGCTTTAAAAATCCCATTGGAATTGGAAACAGCAAATTGGAACTTTGTGATTTTCCGGGATAAATATAGCCTCCGTCTATCTCTAGGATGCAAATACCCATCAACATCTGTCAAGCGGATGGGATGGATAATCTTTATTTTCATTCCATTTCGAGTAAAATTTTCAATACACACTCATAATAATTACATCAACATTTAAATGTTATTTCTCATATTATTATAAAAAGGCTACGAAAACACGTAGACTTTTTTTATATTGGCCTGGTACAAAAGCGTAGTATAATAAAAATGGCGTCAAAACATTTTTATTTTCTTGTAAATATCTCCCGGCGCTTAATATTCGTCTCATAAGAGACAAGAGATAGGAACGTGGTATGTGTGTAATGTGACCCACAGTTACAAAGATATAGAATAGGATAAAAGAGACTTATTAAGCGATTAGCGATATATTGCAAATAAAACATCTAATATATCATGATATAAGAATATCTTATTTACCATAATTAGTATGAAGTTATATTTTATGTAAAAGTATATTATGATAAATTATTAGTTACCTACTAGGTAGGTAGGTACAGTACACGGCAGAAAGTAATGTACATCAGCCTTTAGAATGACATTTCGGCTTTGTAGAGCAATGTCTTTGTCACTCGTACCTACTTATGTCGTTGATGTCTCCACGACAAAGTCAATGCTCTACGAATCTGCTATCTCCTTCTAAAGGTCGATGTACATTACTTTCTGCCGCGTACTGTAACTTGCTTAACTTTTAGGATTTAGGAACTACCTACTACTTCTATTTCAATTTTTTTCTGTAGGAACCGATAAATTTATATTTTTGAATATCAACAAACAATCGTTTCGTTCCACGTTTAACCAATTTATTATGACCTCTAGAATGATTTTTATGACAGTTAAAATTTTTTTTAGCATAATTATTACCTATGCATAATTTTGCAGTCATTGAAGACCGTGAAGGTTATTTGTAGCTCAAATGTAAATCTGAAAGAATAACAGTCTCACAACACTGCCTTGTGCAACTCCAGAATTAGGAACATTATTAAAAACAATAGATGTTTTGGCGGGTTGTTCCGTATTCATCTTTGGCTTGTAGCAATTCAAGTCCACTGTGTAGCTAGCTACCTGTATTAGTAGGGGTTTAAGACCTACCTACATCCATCAGTGACCATCAGTATTATTATAAATGCGAAAACGTGTATGTCTGCATGTTATGTTTCACGGCTCATCTATTTCCAACTGATTTTGACGAAAGAAACCTTGCATTCCTGGGATGAACATAGACTTTTTGTCTCGGAAAATTTAATAGTTTCCACGGGATTTAAAAAATTGAAATCTACGTGCACGAATTTGCTGGCATTATCATTAATCACTACCCATAATAATATCACTCTTATTATAAATGCAAAAGTGTAAGAGCAGCTATCTTATTTTATTATAATATCTCTATAGACCTAGGTTTTGCTAATCTGCTAAGCACTAAGTCATGGACGACCACTATTTATTATGTTATTTAAAGTATGTAAGTAGGTCATAATATGTTATTTTTCTTATCTAGTTGTATGTTTGATTTTAGATTTTATTGTGGAGCAACGCGACATGGTTTTATACTCGAATTTTAATTTTATTTTCAAATTGGTTTGAAATTTTCTTTTCAAACCCCTTAGGGATTAAATTTTTAAAAATCCTTTCTTAGCGGATGTCCACGTCATAATGGCTATCAGCATGCCATTCAGCCTGATCCAGTAGTTTGGGATGTGTTGATAGATCAGTCAGTCAGTCAGTTTTTCCTTTTATATATTTAGATATCCCGCAAACTAATTTGCGGGCTAAGTTAAATAAACTTAAAATTTGCTATAATGGTGAAGAAAAACATTGTGAGGAAACATGTATGCCCAAAAGTTCTCCATAATTTTCTTAAATATGTGTGAAGTATGTTAATCCACACTTTGCTAACATGGTTAACTATTGCGTAAACCTTTCTCATTTTGAGAGGAAATCCGTTCTCAATGTAAACCAATGGACCGGCGGCGATAGGTTGAGATGATGATGATGATGATGATGATCCACGATTTTTCGAATTTGACAAAGGTTGCAAAAGCTTGATGTCTCAGTCTTGACCCGGCGTTAGATCTACATATTGTGTATCTGAGAAATCTGTCATTCCAGATTTGGCGATTGTGGTGAATAGTGAATAGGTACATAGGCAATCTGAACCTTTCTCAATTCTCATTCTGAGAGAATTCCGTGTTCAATAGTGGGCCGGCGATGGGTTGAGATGATGATGATGATGATGATCCATCATTTTTAGAATTTGACAATGTGCATCTGAGAAATCTGTCAATCCACATTTTTGGCGATTGTGGTGAATACAAAGGCAATCTAAACCTTTCGCATTCCGTGAGGAAATCCGTGTTCAATGCTGGGCTGGCAATCAATCATCACTGATAAAGATGATGATCCATAATTTTCCGAATTTGACAAACGTTGCAAAAGCTCCATTTTGATGTGTTGGTCTTGACCCGCGGTATTGTGCAAGTATTACGTTGTAACAATATTTTATACTTCACGAAAGGTTAAACTTTATAAAGCTTTGTTGGCGTGATGTAAGTTTCCGTTTTGGTAAGCTTTAGAGTTATTGCTATTGCAAATAACTATTATTGAATAACTATTATTATATATTAACTATTGTTAAATATGCCTTTAACTTTACATAGAATATAATATGGGCATTTATATAATAATCCTATATTAGAGGTCTGTCTACCTACTAAATACTTTAGGTCTAGTCTGTCGGAGTCAGAGAGTTTGAAAAACAAAAATTATAGAAAGAAGAGAGTAAGCATGCTAGGCTGGCCTTCCTACAAGTAATCTCTTACATGGGACCTTTGGGACCTTTGGAGAAAGGATAACTACCCATCACATCAAATTAGGTAAGTCCCTACTACTTGTGTAAATTTCGTAGAATGGCTTCCTATAAGGGTTCCGTTTTTCCTTTTGAGGTACGGAACCCTAAAAAGTAATTAAGAAGGTATAGTTTATGTTGTTCAATAAAAAATAATTAATTACTCATCATAGTCATACTATCACGAAGTTGATGGTCCATACAAGAGTGATTGACGTGCAATATTTCATAATGACCTGAAGATAGTTGAGGTCTAACAACCTTTTAAAAGGTGGGGTCAGTGAACGGTTGAAGAAACAAGAAGAGTTAAACCTTTTTGTCCAGTAGGTATTTAAGATACTGTGAACAAAATAAAATTGACGATATTAAAACAAAATTGTTTTGTTTATATTATCATTTCGAACGCCATGGACATCAATATTTAAATCGGCTAAAAATTGGACCTTGAATTAATATGTTATTTTTATTAGGCAGGTTAATGATTACAGTCATTTATTTGATTGCTGTTGTATTATTAATGTAACTGGTTATAACTTATAATTGAAAATATATCATACCTAATGTGATAGGTAGGTACGTGTACAATTATGTTTCGTTTAATAGACAATGCTTGCGATTTAGTCCGCGTGGATAGTTTTGTTTTTGCGGGATAAAAATTGACCTATGTCTGTCTCCGGGGTGCATGCTATCTCTGCAGTCTGCACCCGTCAAAATCGCTGGATTGAGTTTTCAAAAACCGTGAAACATATAATTTTCATTTTTAAGGCGCTAAGTATACTTAATTACTTTGCTAAGTTTCCTTTTCTCTCGCACACTCTAACATCTTTAACCGATTTCCAAAAAGAAGGTGAAAAATATATTATGAAAAAAGATTTTTTTTTTTCATAATATTCCTCGAAGTACGGGGATGGTTCTTACGGAGAGAAAAATTTAATTCAACCTCTCCCTCAATTTTCTATACTCCACCCGAGCGAAGCCGGGGCGAGTCAGCTAGTATACCCATAATCGAACCAATTACGAACGAACAAAACGTATCGAACTTTTAAAACTTATGAAATTTAACTACACATTAGAAGAGCCACCTTTAAAATCACAAAAAATCTAAATTGTATTCACCAACAAAACAAAAAAAAATACCTAAGTTAATACTCACATTCAACTAGTTCATGGTCCCGATTTCAAAACACAAGCAGCAAGAATTACGAAAAAAGGTACTTATTTAATAAAAGCCACATTATCCTTCTAAGTAAATAAATAAACAAATTCGGTTCGTCAAGGCGAAGCAAGCACTACACAAATACTGAGGAGGTTTTATCTTCATAGTTTCAATTCGAGTGTACGACTGTTGCGGCTAAACTGTCTATTCGGATAGGTTGTGAAATATCCGGGCCAATATACTTCTAAAAAATACGTGCGAACTGTCGAGACAAACGTAAAATATGCTAAGAAAATAATATATTGTGTTTTGATTCTTGATGCCCCGTGTTGCACGAAAAGTGTCTGTTCGGTTGAGTTGTAAACAATCCGGATTAATAAGTATTCTCTATTAAGCATGTGATGGGCCTTCGAGAGCCCGCTTCATCGAATCGACAACTCGTTGGCCTAAAATAGTGCCCTTTACATAGATGACAGGAAAAACGTTATCATTGATTTAAAAAAATTTACTCACGTACTTACAAATTTTCGTATCATTTATCTAAATGAAAATAAATAAAATAAAAAAATTAGACCTCCACATCGAAAGGATTTTCAGAAATTTCTGTCGTGCGAAGCCGAGGTGAGTCAGCTAGTCTAATAATTCTGAGTTAGTGTTACGCCACACACTTGAGCCAACCCGAGCCAATCCGAGCCAACCCGAGCCAACCTATGTGAGGCCGGCTAATCACTGCCCAGCCGGTCTATCACAGCCAATGACAGCCACTTACCGCCACTGACAGCGAATCACCGCCAACCGCAGCCTAACAGCGAATCACAGCCCACCTACCGGACGCCTTCGGTAGGGATACAGCTTTAAAAAGCCATGAGAGCTCATTTCGAGAGATATTATTGTACGTAACATGGTGTCAGCAAAAACTATGCCAGTTTGTGTTCTAAATATTAGTTAATCGGTAAATTCAGTGTAAGTAGAAATTGTGACAAGTAAATCAATGCAAATTAATAGTGATATAAATAAACAGTAATAAATACATCAGTGTAAGCAAAAACTAATGTGTTGTAAATAGTATTAAATATAAATCAGTGATTATTATTGCGATGAATGATTAATAAATAAATTGGAGCGATTATACTGCTTGCTGGTTTTTATTTAACCCACTGCTTCATCTCAGAAGTGGGATGGATAAGGAAGGCTATGTGGCATAATCGCGCCGATTCGAAAAAGACGGGCTGCTTTGTTTGTCCGCAAGGATAGAACAAATCACCACGTGAAAATTCATGTAAAACGAGCGGCAAGAAGACACTTCTGCGGCCCGGAAAATCCTTAGAAGAATTTTGGAAAGAGATATTCATCTGCAGTGTTTATGGTTTCGACACTCGATGTCAACCTTCCACAGCTACGTAGACATGTTAACCGAGGTATGATCCATCCATTACTCATTTCAAATTTTGATCCCGTTTATAATGATATTAATGCATAGTGTAAAATACGCAGCATCTCACTGAGATACCCGCAATTTGAATTCGCAGTTTAATTCTAGAAAACATACTTGGTGTCTTAGTTGAAGTGCTTCCCAACCACGCATGCTGTTTTTCCTATGTGGAAAACCATAAGAGTGCTATATCACCATACCGCTACAGTAAAAAAAAATATTATATGAGAGGTATCATGTTGTCTAAACTAAGAAAAAAGAACTAAAAATCATGCATAAAATGTTTTAAAAAAAAAAGACAGCATTATTTTTGAGTTTGTCCGTAAATAAATAAAATACCTGTACGTAAAACTTAACAAGTAATTTTAAAAATAGTTTTCTAAAAACCCCTGACTGCGGTTTGCACCGCACCTTTTTCAGCCCGCACATTAAAGCGCATAAAATCCGCAACTTTAAGTTTTTTATTAAGTATTTTATGTACTTGGTGACACACGCCATCAAGACGAATGATGTATCATTTATCAAAATTGGTTAAGTTGTCGAGTAGTTACGAACAGACATACATATTTCAGGTCAAACAGTAACCCTTCCTTTAAGCTTCGCGTAAGTTAACAAAAATATCTAGTAATCGATGATAGCAGTTTTCAGACTACCCGCATATCTCAGCCAGAATATTATTTTGAAACAAGCTTTGACGTAATTTTTTTCATATTTGTAAACGGTTCAGTCGTAGTGTAATTCTAAGGTTAATTTTTTTAAGTCGGTGATATTCCCGCCGCAGTCATACAGACTACAGAGGGCAGGTGTGAGATACGTATAAATGATTTTGATGGGCACAATGATATCAGATATTATCTTAAGAGTCAATTGCTAAACAGTTTCAGTGTGCTCAAACTCTGTTTTACATATTATCATATTTTACGTTGACTGTGGAGTTTCTTGTGAAATTAATTTTTATCTGGTGTTAGATTGTTGTAAAATGAATATAGATCTTTATAAGAGGGAGAGACGTCCTTCATAAACCAACCGGAAGCTACTTGTATTTAAACGATATTGTGTTCAAAGTTATCTTTCTTTTCTCGGAACTTTTGGCGAGTCCGTGAAGTGCAAGTGTCACCACCTATGATGGTCACCACTTAGCGGCTTTGTTCTGTGGCCTGACGCCAGCAGTCGGTGCGAGGTACCTCATCATGGAGTGCAGGGTTGCAGCCAGCGGGTACCTATATGCCGCCGCAACATTGCCTGTTCGGGAGTGCTCATTTATGTTGTATGGTATGACTTCATTTTTTTATATATTATTATACTAAAGGTAGTGTTCATGATGTTGGTACGTGTTGTAACTTAGCACAGTAAGTAAATCTTACTCGCATACGGCTCTAGACGTAGTCTCACATAATGTACGAGCCAGTGTATTGGTACGAGTAAATAGTGTAATGACGGCAGAATCAGGCACTTTAGGAAACGAATTAGTAATAACCATTACTAGTTAGACATCCTTATGGTTTTGATAATACTTGTGTTACCTGAAAAAAAGAGTAGTGCTTGTATGTACAACACATGTAACGTACTTTTGCTGACAAGTTTCAACCGAGTAAATTTAATCTCATTCTACCTTTAGATTTTCGGTTTAAATGGTAATTTTGTTTTGAACCATATGATTTAGCCATGTGTCCTTCATTGTTAGCCAGGTGGACCATAAATACCGTCAAAAATTTTACTAAGCCGACTAGACTGACGTTTTACATAATTAGATCTAGTTCAGTTTGTGCTATTACGCCTACCTGGTTATGTACGAGTAGCTGAAATAGTAGAAATGGATAGAACACTTGTTATTATTTGACTAAAGATCCTGTATTGCCTAAATTCAATCATGAGCTACCTACGAAATTGCATAGATATTAGATACCAAAAGCCTAACTTTTTGTAGCCAAGCCTAACTTTTTGTAGCCAAGCCTAACTTTTTGTAGCCAAGCCTAACTTTTTGTAGCCAAGCCTAACTTTTTGTAGCCAAGCCTAACTTTTTGTAGCCAAGCCTAACTTTTTGTAGCCAAGCCTAACTTTTTGTAGCCAAGCCTAACTTTTTGTAGCCAAGCCTAACTTTTTGTAGCCAAGCCTAACTTTTTGTAGCCAAGCCTAACTTTTTGTAGCCAAGCCTAACTTTTGTAGCCAAGCCTAACTTTTTGTAGCCAAGCCTAACTTTTGTAGCCAAGCCTAACTTTTTGTAGCCAAGCCTAACTTTTTGTAGCCAAGCCTAACTTTTTGTAGCCAAGCCTAACTTTTTGTAGCCAAGCCTAACTTTTTGTAGCCAAGCCTAACTTTTTGTAGCCAAGCCTAATAAACTTTTTGTAGCCAAGCCTAACTTTTTGTAGCCAAGCCTAACTTTTTGTAGCCAAGCCTAACTTTTTGTAGCCAAGCCTAACTTTTTGTAGCCAAGCCTAACTTTTTGTAGCCAAGCCTAACTTTTTGTAGCCAAGCCTAACTTTTTGTAGCCAAGCCTAACTTTTTGTAGCCAAGCCTAACTTTTTGTAGCCAAGCCTAACTTTTTGTAGCCAAGCCTAACTTTTTGTAGCCAAGCCTAACTTTTTGTAGCCAAGCCTAACTTTTTGTAGCCAAGCCTAACTTTTTGTAGCCAAGCCTAACTTTTTGTAGCCAAGCCTAACTTTTTGTAGCCAAGCCTAACTTTTTGTAGCCAAGCCTAACTTTTTGTAGCCAAGCCTAACTTTTTGTAGCCAAGCCTAACTTTTTGTAGCCAAGCCTAACTTTTTGTAGCCAAGCCTAACTTTTTGTAGCCAAGCCTAACTTTTTGTAGCCAAGCCTAACTTTTTGTAGCCAAGCCTAACTTTTTGTAGCCAAGCCTAACTTTTTGTAGCCAAGCCTAACTTTTTGTAGCCAAGCCTAACTTTTTGTAGCCAAGCCTAACTTTTTGTAGCCAAGCCTAACTTTTTGTAGCCAAGCCTAACTTTTTGTAGCCAAGCCTAACTTTTTGTAGCCAAGCCTAACTTTTTGTAGCCAAGCCTAACTTTTTGTAGCCAAGCCTAACTTTTTGTAGCCAAGCCTAACTTTTTGTAGCCAAGCCTAACTTTTTGTAGCCAAGCCTAACTTTTTGTAGCCAAGCCTAACTTTTTGTAGCCAAGCCTAAGTTTTTGTAGCCAAGCCTAACTTTTTGTAGCCAAGCCTAAGTTTTTGTAGCCAAGCCTAAGTTTTTGTAGCCAAGCCTAAGTTTTTGTAGCCAAGCCTAAGTTTTTGTAGCCAAGCCTAAGTTTTTGTAGCCAAGCCTAAGTTTTTGTAGCCAAGCCTAAGTTTTTGTAGCCAAGCCTAAGTTTTTGTAGCCAAGCCTAAGTTTTTGTAGCCAAGCCTAAGTTTTTGTAGCCAAGCCTAAGTTTTTGTAGCCAAGCCTAAGTTTTTGTAGCCAAGCCTAAGTTTTTGTAGCCAAGCCTAAGTTTTTGTAGCCAAGCCTAAGTTTTTGTAGCCAAGCCTAAGTTTTTGTAGCCAAGTCTAAGTTTTTGTAGCCAAGTCTTAAGTTTCGGTATTCGGTAGCAGTACTTTCATCTCATTGCTCGTTAAAACATTTACATGCAGGAATTTAAGTAAGATTCCTTATAAGGGGTAATAGCACTCACAGCAAGTAGCTATTTACTTCAACTTTACCGCCGGTTAGTCTTTCAAAAAAAAAATCTTAAAAGTAAGACATGGAAAATAATAAAATTCTTACTGAAAACGGTAATAATTTTGATGAATATTGAGATTTCTGTCTCGGTTTTATAGTTAGATAAGATCGCAGGTTGAATCACAAACCAATAGCATTGGATTAGGATTTTACAGAGTTCATGTTAACCAGTAATCACATAATATGACCCTTCCGTAAGATAGCGAAAGGTTATCGCTTATGATCAGTATACAGGTTGGTTATTATAATATGTTGTTTTCGAAATTTGTGATAGGATAAAGCTAACTAGATAATGTAACTTTGTATGACAGGGGGATTTAGTTATTTAGCGGCAAGTCCCCACAAGCTTTGCAACAAAAGTAAACACTGATAACATTTACCCTGGTACATTCTTGTAACTAAGCTGGTAGGCATTGGTAGGTCCTGAAGTATTAAGGGGCTTGGAGGCTACAAATTATTTACATGCCTGGGTGCAACAGACTCCTTAATTGCCATATCACAGTGCTTACGGTTCCTATATTGCCAACTATTCCTATAAATAACGTGAAACCGAAGATCTCGTTGAGCTATTGCCTACTAGAAAGTTAACCAAACGTTTTCCCATTGCGGGAGCAATCATTGTTTCAGGACGGCCGAATGTTACGCCACACACTTGAGCCAACCCGAGCCAATCCGAGCCAACCCGAGCCAACCTATGTGAGGCCGGCTAATCACTGCCCAGCCGGTCTATCACAGCCAATGACAGCCACTTACCGCCACTGACAGCGAATCACCGCCAACCGCAGCCTAACAGCGAATCACAGCCCACCTACCGGACGCCTTCGGTAGGGATACAGCTTTAAAAAGCCATGAGAGCTCATTTCGAGAGATATTATTGTACGTAACATGGTGTCAGCAAAAACTATGCCAGTTTGTGTTCTAAATATTAGTTAATCGGTAAATTCAGTGTAAGTAGAAATTGTGACAAGTAAATCAATGCAAATTAATAGTGATATAAATAAACAGTAATAAATACATCAGTGTAAGCAAAAACTAATGTGTTGTAAATAGTATTAAATATAAATCAGTGATTATTATTGCGATGAATGATTAATAAATAAATTGGAGCGATTATACTGCTTGCTGGTTTTTATTTAACCCACTGCTTCATTAGTGAATTTTTTGTGAGCACAATGCACATCCATGCAAAAACCATCTACCTAATGGATTTCAATTTACTCTTAAATAATCATTTGATGATGTGAGCGTTGTTAAAAACTAAAATACAATGTAAGTAACTCACATGGTAGGTGCCAAATCTCTAATGACCGTGAAATAGCTCTGTGACCATGATGTCACGTTTTCCGGCTGTTTAAAACAATGAACGGTTTGACATTTCACATGTAGCATATTAATGAGCCACTTTGCAAGGATTTAGTGATAAATTACTGTATATTTACATAAGTAAATCTTTACTTTTTACACTTTTACAACTATAGACTAAATCATCCTCGTCATCAACCCATCGCCGGCCCACTATTGAGCACAGGTCTCCTCTTCCAAATGATGTGATTTTTTGTATAGCGGTAGTTTATGTGGCAAGAATTCATTATTAAATCAGTTTGCTTTGATTATCTATTACTATTTACTACCGCACTTTTTTATTAGGGGCGAGGATCTTCTTAAGATAAGTCCGACGTCCTGGAAAAAACATCGGGTTATGTAGGATTTTCATCCACTAAAATCCCCTCGACGATGTAAAGAGGCTGGCGGGAAGTGGCTGGATGAGGCAGGCGGAGGACCGGGTGTACTGGCGCTCTTTAGGGAAGGCCAACAGTGGACGTCCACAGTCTGATGATGATCAAAACCCCCTCGGTGTCAAACCCCTCGCGGATACTCTCTCGAACACATCGGTACCCCCCTTGCGCGACGCCCATTTGGCTCGTCCCAGAATTTTTGGAGATGTTTGTTAAGTAACTTGCAATAATAGTAATACTTACATAATAATTTTATGGTATATCCTGTTTCTATTAGTCTAAGGCTCTACGCCACTAATAAACCCTTATAGGGCAACGCATTAGGCAACGACACCACAATGATATCATTATACTTTCTACCACCTCCGCAAGGAAGAGAAAATATTTGCATCATTTGTGTTTCCGAGATTTGTGCGTGAGGACATGTGGCCAATGGTAAGTTTGATTCTTTATATTATTTATGCTTTAAACTATCCCATCATCATCATCATCATCATGATCAACCCATAGCCGGCGCACTATAGGGCATGGGTCTCCTCTCAGAGTGAGAAGAGTTTTGGCCATAGTCTACCGGGATGCAAGCTATCGCTGTACCAAATTTCGTCAAAATCGGTTGAACGGATGGGTCGTGAAAGGCTAGCAGACAATTAGACACACAGACAGACAGACACACTTTCGCATTTAGGTATATTAAGTAATATTAGTATTGATGGATTACAATAATACACTAGCTTATGCTCGCGACTTCGTCCGCGTGGACTACAAAATTTCAAAACCCTATTTCACCCCCTTAGGAGTTGAATTTTCAAAAATCCTTTCTTAGCCTAAGTACGTCATAATAGCTATCTGCATGCCAAATTTCAGCCCGATCCGTCCAGTAGTTTGGGCTGTGCGTTGATAGATCAGTCAGTCAGTCATTCAGTCAGTCAGTCAGTCAGTCAGTCACTTTTTCCTTTTATATATATAGATAGCTTATGCTCGCGACTTCGTCCGCGTGGACTACAAAATTTCAAAACCCTATTTCACCCCCTTAGGAGTTGAATTTTCAAAAATCCTTTCTTAGCGGATGCAAAAGTCATAATAGCTATCTGCATGCCAAACTTCAGCCCGATCCGTCCAGTAGTTTGAGCTGTGCGTTGATAGATCAGTCAGTCAGTCATTCAGTCAGTCACCTTTTCCTTTTATATATATAGATTATGAGTTCACTGAACCTTTTTGTCTGTTTTTAAGTTTTGAACTTTTTAAGTAATAAAGTTTTTAATATCTTTCTAGGTGAAACATGAAGTGCCTCATAATAGCAATATTTACGCATTTGCTAGCAACTGTTTATAGCGAGACGCCTGACAGAAATGTTGCAGCAAAGTACGATGCAGCGGAATTGCTAAGGCAAGTACATCTCACTAAAACATAAAAAAACCGGCCAAGTGTGAGTCTGATGAACTGATCTGAAAAGCTATGATGCATAAAAATAAATAAAAATCAGTTTTAGAATGCACAGGTGAATCCCTTTCATAATATGTGACCCCACTTGATATAGTTATCTTACTTCGAAAATTGAAAATACTAATTATTAGTTCATGACCACAATTTAATTTTTTTTTGTGTGATGTTACCAAAAACCGGAAACCACAAGTTTCCGGTTTTTGATTTTTCCCCGCATGTCTGTTATAAGACCTACCTACCTGCCAAATTTCATGATTCTAGGTACCCTGTAAGTTTCTTGACAGACCGACAGACAGACAACAAAGTGATCCTATAAGGGTTCTGTTTTTCTTTTTGAAGTACGGAACCCTAAAAATTAACTAACATCGTCATCATCATCATCATCATCATCAACCCACTACCGAGCACTATTGAGCACGGGTCTTCTCTTAGAATGAGAAGGGTAAATGGACATAGCTCACCACGCCATGTGCGGATTGGCAGACTTCACACAACTTTGAGAACATTTTTAACTCTCATGTTAATTAACTTTCCCTCACGGTGTTTTCCTTCACCGTTAAAGCACTTGACTCTACTAAAGATCTCATAAATTTTCAACAGTTAAAGCATTATGAACTCGTGAGTCTTGGCAATTGACTTTACATGAATCGTTTTTGGTTGGATAGTTTTTTCCGTCTTCCACACCTACGGCTACAAAACATATTTTTTCTTCCAGGAAAATTTTCAACACGAACGATACAATACTACCACGAGCCAATTATGGCTTAATCCAATTCGAGGGTCAAACATCACAACTAGATTTTGTCAATTTCGAAACACAGAATAATCTAGAAGATAACAGAGAGAACAGTTACACAAATGAGGCCTCAGTAAAATATGAAAATGAATATGAACCTACGTATAATACAAATGTTCAAAATGTTGTAAAATTTGAACATAATAATAAGGATGGTTCTAAAAAGAAGAAGCGTAGGAAAAGGAAGCCAAAACAACATTATGGTCAACTAGGAAATGGCCAAAATCTGCCTCATGCTCCAGGATATTATGGGAATGGACCTGGACCTTACCCACCGTATGGGGGACAGTATAGTAAGTTTAGTTAAATCTGGTGTAAAGAGATCAGGCTTTTTTTAACACATCACATCTGCATCCTGACGGGAAGATGATGTGGACTAAGATGGTATACGTTTGCCTAGATAGTGCCTTTTAACTCTTGTTCTAAAGATACCCGAATTATAATTGGTAGAAAACACTGATCTTGGAAGAGTATTTCAAACCCTAGTCATGCGTATACGGAATAATGACGCAAAGCGTTCGTGCGCGTAGAAGGAATGTTGAAGACATGGGGGTAGAAACACTCGGGGGTACGTAGGCTTTCATTAAAAGTATGATATAATAGGTAGGTAGATCCTCAATCTATTTCTAGATAAGTTCGTTTTGATAGTAATTTATCAGTACCTAGGTATTTAACAGCATCTAACCAGATTTAGGAGGTAGAATATGTATATATCGGATATATTATGTACCTACATCTTCTAATTATTTAGCATGTTGGATCACAGTTATCTGCTTTACTTTATCACTATATGTTATTAATGTTATTATCATTGCATCCACAATTTCAAATTAGCAGTTTAGCTTTTTAGCTGATTTGCTATTAGTTTATCAGGCGAATTCATTTTCCGTTAATTCAGCTCTGCATGACATCATGTTGAAGGGATATGTGATGTGTCTGTGTTCTTTTTATTCATTTTTACCTTTTTTTATAAAAATAAATTTCTGCATAGAGCCCCCGCGTCCACGTCCCCGCCCATCACTAGCCTCCGAAGCCCTATCAGCCGTGACGGAAGCCCTAACCTCCATCGCTCTGTATGACGACTACCAGTGCGTGCCGCGGCTGCTGTGCGAGGCGGCCGCCGGCGGAGCTCTGGGCTCCTCGGGGATCCTACAGACTGTGTCCGGACTACAGCCTCTACTGACGTGAGTGACGATTAGCGAAGCCCTATCAGCCGTGACGGGAGCCCTAACCTTTACTTATGTACATAAGTTTTGAAAAATACTTGGGAAATCTCTTCATCATCATCATCAACCGATAGACGTCCACCGATAGATATAGGTTTCTTGTAGGGACTTTCACACGCCAATGTTTTGCGCTGCCTGCCTGAATCCAGCGGCTGCCTGCGACTCGTTTGATCTCGTCTATCCATTTATAGTGGAAGGTCTGCCGACTGCCAACGCTGTATTTTCCAGTGCAACGTCGCCATTCCAGCACCTTTGAACCCGACGTCTGTAAATTTTTCGCACTATGTGCAAGGCCCATTGCCACTTCAACATTGAGATGTTAGTTACTCAGCAGAAGGTGACAAGAACATTGAAAAAACAATTACAGAAAAATGTCTTTGATGACCTCACTACCCGTATTATGTGAAAGTGTGTTGTTTGTTTGTTTGTTTTTCCTTCAATCACGTCGCAACGGAGCAACGCATCGACGCAATTTGCATGGATATAGTTAAGACCTGGTGAATAACATAGGTTACTTTTTATCCCGGAAAATCAAACAGTTCCCACGGGATTTTTAGAAACCTAAATCACCTAGGGCATCAGCTAGTGAAATCAATATACTAAGATTTGCTTTTCAGTCTGTTGTCAGCATACAGCGGCCTCACCAGCAACCCCCTGTTCGTGTTCGGGCGCGCGGTGCTGCTGGGTGCGGCTTCGAAGAGCAACCCGGCAACCTGCCGCTACGCCTACACCGCCTGCCCCACCGACCCCGAGCTACTGGTCCACTATCTCAACAACCATAATGGAGGGTTCTTCAGGTGAGAAGAAATCGAAGAGACTTTTATCTATATATTTCATCATCATCATTATCATCATGGTTAACCCATCACCGGCCCACTACTGAACACGGGTCTCCTCTCAGAATGAGAAGGGTGATAGTCGGCCACAGTGGAACAGTGCAGATTGGCAGACTTCACACACCTTTGAAAACTTTTTAAAATTCTGATATTAGTTCTGAGATGGAAGCGGGCTAACTTGGCAGTTTCATTATACCCATACCCCTGATCGGTTTCTACATGGCATCGTACCGAAACGCTAAACCGCTTAGCGGAACAGCTTTGCTGGTAGGGTGATAACTAGCCAAGGCCGAGGCCTCCCATAAGACCAAACCAGAGACAATTTAGAAAATATGAATTCCCAAATTGCCTCTGCTGGGAATCGTAACCGGGACCTCCCACGTATAAAGACCAAAGCGCTTACCACTGTGCCAGGAAAGTCGTCGAAATTCTGGAGAACTCTCAGCCATGCAGGTTTCCTCACAATGTTTTAAATCTATCTGCCTAAAACGCACATAGCAGCGAAAATTTAGAGGTGCGTGCCCGGGATCAAACTCCTGACCTCTTGAATAGAAGGCAGACATCTGAACCACTAGGTGTCACTGCTCTCGAAATTTTTACGTGACCTTAAATTTCTGTCATGATGATGCTATGAAGTATAGATGAGAACATAATGTACGTACTAGGTCCGCATGAAAATCGAGATACAGATCTTGGGTTGAATTTGATCACACCTTAATTTATTTAGGTTAATATTTTACTTCAATATCGTTGATTTACAGGTTCTTCAACGCACCGCAACAAGGACAACAAAACCTTGAACAATTCTACAATCAACTCTCACAAAACTACGGGCTCAACCAACCAGACCAGGAATACAATCAGCAAAATTACGGGTTTAACAACAATCAGCAAAATTACGGATTTGACAACAATCAACAACATTACGGATTTAACAACAATCAACAAAATTATGGTTCTCATAACCCTAATCTATATTCGAACTATAATCAAAATTATGGACTGGCATACCCTTATCAGAATAATGGTCAAAGTATTCGATTTAAAAATAATGATAATTTCAACGAAAATACGAATAGAATCGAAAAACGTATCCAAATTAAACCAAATGCACTTTACGTTGACAATTTAGAAGACGAAAATCCAAGATGGTCTTTTCCAGAAGGAAATAGAAATCCAGTAAATTACGTTAATAACGATGCCATTAATTTTTATAGTTCTAATGATGACAATTTTAATAATAATAACAAAAGAATAAAGTTTAATGACCAGAATGATAGAGATCGAAATCATAAGGACAATAGAAAAGGAAAAGTTCTGAATTTTCCAGGTGTCAATAACGAAGAAGATTATTTAGAGGCCAATCATGATAAAAATCGTGGGTCTTTTTTCCCTGAACACGAAGACAATAAACAATATTTCGACCACAATGCTCCTACGAAGAATAATAACTATGATAACAAATATTACGATAATAGACAATATCTAGACTATAATACTCCTACAAAGAATACTAATTATTATAACAGCAAATACCACGATGATAGACAATATCCAGACTATAATACTCCTACAAAGAATAGTAATTATTATGATAGCAAATATCAGGATAATAGACAATATCCAGTCTACAATACTCCTACAAAGAATACGAATTATTATAACAGCAAATATCAGGATAATTCAGACTATAATACTCCTACACAGAACAATAATTATAACGATAACAAATATCAGAATAATAGACAATATCCAGACTATAATTATACTCCTACAACGAATAGTAATGACTATAATAGCAACTATCATGATAATAAACCGAATCTAGAGTATAATTCAGCTTCAAATAATAATTTTGCAAACAAATATGTTAATCGTGATGAATTTTATGCAAATCGATATTACGCAAATAAAAATAAATACGATAATAATAATTATGCAAATCCAAATCAATATTATAATAATGATAATTATGGAAATAACAATAAATACAATAACAATGACGATGTGCAAGGAGTACGAACAGTTTACGTGGTTAGAGGAAACGGTGATCCAAATAACCCAGAAATACATAAATTACGACCAGGACAAGCTGTTCACTGATATTGTGTCCAATTAATTACAATTAAACATATAATCTACTATATATAAAACTTAATCGCTGAATGTGTTGCTGATCACAAATCTCGAGCACAGCTGAACCGATTTCGCTAATTCTTTTTATGATATTCCTTGAAGTATGGGGATGGTTCTTACGGAGAGAAAATTTAAAAAATCCTGAAAAAGAATCGACTGTTAGGCGGTACGAAGTTCGCCGGGGCAGCTAGTTATTTTGTATTTTACACTTATTTAATTTTAAGACGAATTTTTGAATGATTTTATTTTACAATTGTTTTATAAATAAAGTTTATAAAAATTATACTTTCTTAATGTTTCCTTACGCAATACCATAGCAAAATATAGACTTCGCAAGAATACCTAACATAATTGTAATATTATCAAGTAGGTATAGTATAGTGTAAATCTAGCTTTAAAACTTTGGATGAAGCTGTAATCTCTGGTTCTATTAAAACCACATAAATCTAGAAATGAGGATGATGAGAAATAGTTGCAAATTGAAGTCAATCACCGTTTCCATACTTTGGCTAAACAACATACAGCAGGTACCTACCCGGCAGGAAATATTGTACGTCGACCTTAAGAAAGAGATAGCGGTTTCGTAGAGCATTGTCTATGTCGTTGAGACCGACAAAACGTCACATAGTTATGAGTGACGGAGACAACGCCCTACGAAGCCGAAATCCCTTTCTAAAGGTCGAAGTACAATATTTCCTGCCGGCTATAACTATCTCCGTTGTCACGTTTTTAGAGTAGGTATATTCAGGCAGGGCACAGAATGAAGTAAAAAAAATTACCTTTCACCTTCTTATAATACTTAATTGAAGTTCATTTATTGTTATTGTCGAGAACATATCAATTTCAATGGAAATTCATAACGCGCGCGATTATGACGAACGACCTTAACTTTATTTTGGTTAAGCCGTTCACCCTTCGGAAAAGGCGAACGAGATCTTCTATCTTCACGATAAGATGTAAGTACGGATGCGACACGATCGTTTGAAAGTCGTTGGTAGAGTCGTAGAGTCACCAGTTATAATAATCTATGCTTGAGGTTTCAGTGGTGCTAAGCCGGATGCCCATTTTTAAGGTTCCATAACCGAGGGTGCCAATCGGACCCTTTTACTAAGCTTCCGCTGTCCGTCCATTTGTCCGTCCGTCCGAATCTTGTGAACCGTAGGTAGGTAGAGAGTTGAAATTTTCACAGTGTGTGTATTTATATTTCCGCTATAACAACAGATAATAAAAAACCAAGATGGCACAAATTTCACAATTTGCCGGCCGCCATACAATTTTTTTTTTTAGTAAAGTAGGTACGTAGTGATATACCTATTTTGTACGATGGTACGGAATCCTTCGTGTGCAAGCCAGACTCCCACTTGACCGATTTTTTTTCTATCCTGTCAAAAAGTTTCTTTATCATAGTACTAGTTGATGCCCGTGACTTCGTCCGCGTGGAATTAGGTTTTTTAAAAATGCCGTGGGAACTCTTTGATTTTCTGGGATAAAGAGTAGCTTTTGTCACTCTCCTCTACAGTCTACACACACTGCAAAAATCTCCTCAATCTGTTGCTCCGTTGCGACGTGATTGAAAGGCAAACCAACAAATCAACAAACAAACACACTTTCGCATTTATAATATGAGTAGTGATTTTAAACATCTTTGCATAATCAGTATACCCTTATTTAATTAAAGCGGTATCTATTACCTACTACAAAAAGTGTAAGTATTATGTGCTTAGTAAAACAATAAAACGAAACAGTTGTGAATATGCACGATTCTTGTTAATTGTAATGTCAATAATGCAAAATGCAGGTTTGAGTAGAGTTTTTCTTTGATGCAGATCACGTAGAGATAAATTATTTAAGAGACACAATTAGCTTCTAAGAAAACTTGATCCTGCAAGAAACATTTGTTACATTATAAAGACATCTGTCCTCATAATGTATAATCATTAGTCGTCTTCATCATCCTGATCAGCCCATCGGCGTCTCACTACTGAGCACAGGTCTCCTATTAGAATGATAAGGGTAGTCCGCCACGATGGCTTAGTGTGGACTAGCTTATGCCAGCGACTTCGTCCACGTGGAGTACACAAATTTGAAACGCCTATTTCACCCACTTAGGGGTTGAGTCTGTCAGTCTGCTGGTGGCTGCTTTTTCCTGCATTTTTAGTAGTGGGAGGGCGGGTGGTGCATTTCGCATGCTGCATGTTGCACCATACAGATTCGAACTGTTTTAGCGGATTATAGCAAATTAAGCTTTTGGTTCATTGTAAGTCAGTCAGTCACCTTTTCCTTTTATATATTTAAGAAGATTGGCAGACTTCAGATACCTTTATAACATATTGGAGAACTTTCAGGCATGCCAGTTTCCTCGCAATGTTTTCCATCACCCTTAAAGAATCGCTCTATAGATCTCAGCCATAGTGTATCTTCTTACTTATACCGATACGACTTAAACACAAGCATGAGCCACTCTTCTTCGTAAAATGCAAAAACTAAAAAAATCGTAAGATGTAAATGGTAGTGGGTAGAGGTCTGTTCATGACATTTGCCGCTTTAGGGACAACGAGGGTCCTCCGCCAGGGCGCGCCTTGAACTTACATTATTTTTATTAAACCACGATACTAGTTTTATACAATGTTGTTCTTAATTAAATTTTAAAGCCTTACTAATAAAAACTAAGTACCTACACACTGTCATAGAACTTTATAATAGTAGGTAGGTACTTACCTAATACGTAAACTGTTTAATAATGCACATAATTTCTACACTGCAAAAGTAATACAAAAATGTCTACCAAATTGTGATAGGATCACTTAGTTGTATGTCTGTCTGTCCATCGGTCTGTCAAGAAACCTACAGGGTACTTCCCGTTGATCTAGAATCATGAAATTTGGTAGGTAGGTGGGTCTTATAGCTGGTATTAGGGGAAAAATCTGAAAACCTTGAATTTGTGGTAACATCACACAAAAAAAAATTAAATTGTGGTAACTATAATAATAATTGGTATTTTCAATTTTCTTAGTATGATAACTATATCAAGTGGGGTATCATATGAAAGGACTTCACTTCTACGACGCAATCTAAAACAGATTTTTATTTATTTTTATACGTACATCATACTTTTTGAATTATCGTGCAAAACGTTGAAAAAATACGACTGTAGTACGGAACCCTCGTTGCGCGAGCCTGACTCGCACTTGGCCGGTTTTTAGGGTTCCGTACCTCAAAATGAAACCCTTATAGGATCACTTTGTTGTCTGTCTGTCTGTCTGTCTGTCTGTCTGTCCGTCTGTCTGTCAAGAAACCTACAGGGTACTTCCCGTTGACCTAGAATCATGAAATATGGCAGGTAGGTAGATCTTATAGCTGACATTTGGGGAAAAATCTGAAAACCGTGAATTTAGGGTTAGATCACACAAAAAAAAAAAAAATTGTGGTCATGAACTAATGATTAGTATTTTCAACTTTCGAAGTGAGTGACTATATCAAGTGGGGTATCATATGAAAGGTCTTCAGCTGTACATTCTAAAACAGATTTTTATTAATTTTTATGCATCATAGTTTTTGAATTATCGTGCAAAATGTCGAAAAAATACGACTGTAGTACGGAACCCTCATTTTTTATTAGTATGTAAGCTGCGCCAGTGTAAGCTAACCCTTACAACTAGTGGCTATAGTTATTAGTTTTATTACCAGTTACCACCCTACCGGCAAAGCCGTGCCGCCAAGCGATTTTAGCGTTCCGGTACGATGCCGTGTAGAAACCAAAGGGGTATGGGTTTAATTCCATTTGCCTTACCCCTTCCATCTTAGACTGCATCATCACTTACCACCAGGTGAGATTGCAGTCAAGGGGTGACTTGTATCTGAATTTTAAAAAAAAGTATACGTCCACTGCAGCTGACATAGACTTTTCCAAGAACGTGCTACCAGACATGGCCTTCCACCCGCTCCCGGCTACCTTCTTCAGGTCCTCGGTCCAGCGGGCGGGAGGTCGTCCTGCATTGCGCTTACCGGTCCGAGCATCTTGCTCTATGATCAGTGGCGTGCAATTCATAGAGGCATAAAAGTACTGCTTGCCCTAGTGGAAATGACCAGTGCCCATTTTTCTTTATGACCTGCCATTCAGTAGGTCTATATAAGGTGTATGTAAGGCCTATCTTACTAATGCTTACCCTGGCTTCGAACTCTGTGCACGCCACTGTCTATGATAACCAAATCTGCGTAATACGTACTTTCTTAACTTACGTATTATAATTAATCATTAAACGAACTTACCTGTAAGTGAAGTTCGATCATAATTATACGAAGGATTCGTCCGAAGAGATTAGCATAACCTTACTCTTAGCATAACTTATATAAGCTTCTCATTTTAAGGAGAGACACTGCTGCCGGCACTACTAATTAGTATAAGCCTCTTCTCCGATTTCAGAATTCCTTCTTCATCCACCCGCTCCCGGCCACCTTCTTCAGGTCCTCGGTCCAGCGAGCGGGAGCGTCCTGCATTGCGCTTACTTCTTGCTCCATGATATCCAAATCTGCGTAATACATACTTTCTCAACTTACGTATTATTCAATTCAATTCAATTTATTTATTAAATCGGACAACAATTGATCCATTATGTGTTAGTAACAATAAATACTTAATAACTATGTTAATACTTAACACTAAGGAGTTAGTAACAAAATACTTAATCACTATGTTAGTACTTAATAACTAAAAGGGATTTAGTCCTCTGCACGAGTTTCCCCATCAGAGGACTATCCATTTTGTCCGCTATCATGCGCAGGATTCCGTTGCTGCTTCCTCGGACTCTGGACAATAATGAGTCTGTTTTCTTGCGCCAGATGGCATCGAAGCCATCTGTCCGCGCCTCAGCAAACATAGCTGATGCACTACAGAACCGAGGTTGCCGCAACAAAATCCTGAACGCATTATTATATTGGACTCGCAGCGCATTGTAAGCCCTTTGCGTGTACTGAAACCACAAGCTTGCCGAGTATAAGGATGTACAGTATGCTTTGAACAGCGTGACTTTCACAGCATCTGTACATCGGGCAAACCTGCGGGCCACCATATTCGCTCGGACTGACAATGCCCTGCGTTCCCTTTCCATATCGTCATCATCTCCAAGGTTTTCGGTTAGCAAGTGCCCAAGGTATTTGAATTTGTGAACTCTATTGAGAGCTACTCCATGGAGCTTTAAAGGTGGAATATACGTTGGACACTTAGTACCCGCCTTGAAGATCATGACTTCAGTCTTATTGACATTGTATTTCAATCCATGTTCAGCAGCATACGACTCGCATACCGCAAGCATCCTGCGCAGCGCATTGATTGACGGAGCCAGCAGCACCATGTCGTCGGCATAGCTGAGGTTGTTGACGCAGACGTATGATACATTTTTATTTATTTATTTACATAGAAATTACGTTGCCAGTAAGTCTGTTTATCAAGTGGTATGTCTTATTGTGATTTAAATTCAAAATGGCGTGACTTACTCTGAATCTACAATTTAAACTGTTTATGGGCACAAAGCGAATGCAAATCGGAGTATATGGTGAGTGACATGGTTATATAACGAGACGCGGCATGCATCGAGAGTGAAATAAACAAATGCAAGGTTTTCCACTACAGTGTTGCCAGGAAAAAGATATTTCCCAGTTTAAAGGAGGTTCTATTGCTATGGATATGTGGGGAAATGAAATCTGTAAGAGACACGCTAACACAAGAGTGGGTACCTATACTTAAAATATGTACCCATAGAGTTATAATAATATGAGTACTTGTAAAATATGTACCGAAGGTTCATAATAATATAATGTAAGAGTCGAAACTGTGCCTACCTTAGTCAGTCGTATGTGAGGTAGGATCTGCAAGCTGATTCGCTAACTCAGTCTCTATCACTGAATGACAGCCATCAAGCTCATTAATTGACATTTATTTTTAATTCATTGAAGGTTTTCTACGAAAAATTATGTCAATATCATCCAGTGAAACAGCAATGTAGACTAACCAATGTCAAATGAGCTCGGTGGCTATCATTAATAATTAGGCACTGGAGTCCTCCGCGTTATTATAACAAGAAAACATTTACCTATAATACTAAAACTGGAAGGGGTCACGTCCCTCAGCAATGAAGAATATGACGCGGAGAGAGACGTAGATCCTTTAAGGACTTTTATCTATTAAGTTGGCAACACGATGTAAGTTATTCTCCGCACACACGAGCGGTGCTTTTGTTGGTTAAGTTGGTAAGATTAGTCACGCGAAAACGCATAGGAATTCCTTTATGTACCATTTCCGCACTTTGTTTGCGTTTAAACTGCACCTGGTCTCCGCGGGCATGCCTAATAAGGTGTTTATACAACTGGTTTACCTTTAATTTGTAGTGCCGCCAAGAGATTTAGCGTTCCGGTACGATGCCGCGTACAAACCGATAACGGGTTTAATCAGGGTGATAGAACTGTTTATATATAAAACTGTGGTATATACATATATATGTGTATGTATATACTTATATTATCTGTGCTTTGTTTAGTATATTATAATATTATAGTAATATTATTTATTTATATTTTTTTATAATATAAGTAGTCATGATGTAATGCGCAGACGTACGCATTGAGGGTCAAACCTCTGTGGTTTTTTTACAATGCGTGCTATCTATTATATGTAATCTTTCTTGTATGTTAATAATAATTTTTTTTTTTAAATCCCCTCAATGTTAGCCCGCTTCCATCTTAAGCCTGCATCATCATTCATCACTTACCACTTAAGGCAGTGACTTAAGGGCTAGGTAACATAAAAGGGCTAATAAAAAGGTATAGAGTTCCATATTATATAGTCATGCTAAAAATAGTTTATGCTAAAACTTTCACGTTTCAAATCGTTTCGTCGTCGTTTCCAATTTTTTTTCGCCTCTTGCTTTTCATTTACCTAAGAGAAATTTTCACTAAAAAATTTTTTTTTATATCTTTTCAAAATTTAATTTTTCTATAACTGTGCTAAACATACTTTCAAAAAATGTTAGAGTAGGTACTCAATAAATATGTAGTGCTTTTCGACAGCTTTTGCTACTTTCTTTTAAAAATGGCTGTAACAGACCGACGGATAGACGGACTGGACGTAGCGACATTTTTTAGCTAAACATTAGTTTTGGAAATTCCCACGTCATTTTCTGATAACTCACAAATTATTTTTACGCGTAACGGTTTTTTTAGTTAAAGGAGTTTAATTAAAGCCTACGGAACCCCAAAACGCTGAGGAAAATACCTATAGTACGCGACAGGTCGAGATGGCAATCGAGGAGGGAATGCCCCGCACACCTGCACGTCACCCTCACTATCCCGCACCGAGCTAGCGTGGTCGCTGTGCGAGTGTGCGGGGCGTTCCCTCCTCGACTGCCATGCCAAGATTGCCAACCTGTCGCGTACTATTCCGCAGAGCATTCCCCCGTCTCATATCCCGATAGCCATCTCAACCTGTCGCGGACTATAGTCACCCACACCCACGGGTTCTCAAGCCAAACAAACAACCTATCGGATGCCGTGACCATGAAAATGGGGGAACATTAAAATTGCTCTTCAAATCTTCTTGCATTCAATTACTTTTTATAGCGCCCGAGAGAATAACCTAGGCATTCAGACCACGCCTTTGAGCTAACTAAAATTTACACTTGACACCACTAATATACACAATCCTAAGATACGCAGTTCCTTAGAATGTAGTGCTGTTAACTAATGGTTCAGTTTATATTTTAGTCTGTACTAAAGCTAATTATTTTTCGTATCCCTATTTTAACTACTTAAAAAAAGAGGAGGTTCTTAATTCGACTGTATGTTTTTTTAAATATTGTCTTGAATATATACTTAAAATGTCTATCAATGCAGAGCTCAAACTACTGGAGGGATCGAGCTGAAATTTGGCATGCAAATAGCTATTATGACGTAAACGTCCGCAACTAAAGGATTTTTGAAAATTCTATTCCTAAGGGAGTAAAATAGGAGTTTGATATAATATTTTTCAAGCGGACGGAATTGTTAGTAAGTAGTCCCATTTGCTAACCGCTTGCCTCAAACTTCAGTATGCTTCAGTTACTGCAATATTAACATCGAAATTCATAGTCAAGATAGGGACTTCTTTAGGTAACGATTTAAACGAAATTATGTGTCATGTACACAACCTTAATGCAAAAACGATTGAATATGACACATGTCGTTTGAATCGTCCTCTAAAGAAGCGTTTAAGCACAGTGCCCTGTAAACGGTCAAACATGTTGGTCAAATATTAAGTGTTTGTCAAATTATTTGAACGTCTGCGGGCGTGTTTGATGCTATTGCTAAACAAACTACGTGTTTTTCAAACAAACTACGTGTTTGTCAAACAAACTACGTGTTTGGCAAATTTGATTGACGGCGTGTTTGACAAACATGTTTGACCATACACTTTACATACACTTTACATTTTATTTTTGGCACAACAGCTGTCATGTGTGTCATGTAAAAACTGTATATCTTGAGTATTGTGTATATCACCGTCGTTTTGTCGTACGCAGTGAAAGTCGAAGGACGCGCGCCAGTCTGCCACCGACGCTTTAGTAGCGCGCTTGTCTCGTGTTCCGAATAAGATCGCGCGCGCGTTCCAAACTTTGACGTCTGTCACTCGAGTGCTGATTTAAGTATGTTAAGTACTCTTTTGTTTTTTAAATATTATGTAAGCTCTGACCGGAAGTTAACGGTCGTTAAAATAATTGTAATAGTGTTTTTGAACGACCGTTGCGAATTTTCGCCCCCTTTTACAGCTTTATGATTTTGTTGTACTTACGTGCATAAATTATTTTTTGTTTTGAGGCCTCACCTTGACTAAAACGTTAAAGTGTTAGATGTTTAGAAGTTAAGAAATTGCTATGTTACGCAAGTTTTTATGAATTTGTAATTATTTTAACAGTTAAAAGTGAGAAAATCTATTGCTTTACCTCCGCAATAATGGAGAAATTCTTAGTCTATGAGTAAAGGCTCTATTTTTCTTTTTTAAATTTGAAATGAACGGTCGTAGATGGTAACGGTTAATTTTAATTTAAAAATAATGAAACGCCTTGCGGCTTATTTAAAAAAACAAAGTAGGTAGGAAGTAGGTAGGTACTGTATGTAGAGCAGACGTTCTTTTAATCAAGGTTTTAATAACAGAATAGGTTCCTAATTAAAAGCTTTTGTTTTGTTGTAATTATAATGTTAAGAAGCTATAGGCTATAGGTACAATAAAACAGCTTCTTTTCAAACCTAAGTTTAAAAAAAAATTAAAGCTCTGTATTTTTAATCGACTTCCAAAAAGGAGGTGGTTTTCAATTCGGCCCGTTTTTTAAAATTCTGAATAGGTAGAGACAAACTTTGAATTATTTTTTCGAACACTAAAAACTAAAAAGTAAAATCATAGCTTCTAAACTAGGTAGGTAGGTACCTACCTACTTATTTTATAAAAGCTCTAGCCTGTTTTTGAAATTCTTTAAGAGTCCGGAAAAGATTTTCTAAATAATTACAGTACCTGTACGTGAGTCTGTATAAATATAAGTTATGAATTATTTATAATATATTTTAAAAAAATTTAACTTTCAAACCTTGAACATAATTTTGTACAATTAAAACAAAAATCATACCTATTAGAATTTTGTTAGAAATATTTTACTTTGTTTACTTGACCTCCAGAATAATAAATAATTAATCTTAATACATAAAAGGAAAAGGTGACTGACTGACTGACTGATTGATCTATAAACGCACAGCTGAAACTACTGGACGGATTGGGCTATTTGGAATGCAGATAGCTATTATGACGTAGGCATCCGCTAAGAAGGGATTTTTGAAAATTCCACCCCTAAGGGAGTAAAATGGGGGATTGAAATTTATGTAGTCCATATGAAGTCGCGAGCATAAGCTAGTTTCTGAAAAGAATATTTTCACACATTTTTTTCGGCTATAAATATTTCATGTGTACGTGAGAAAATGATAGTAAAATGACGTTTCAATATTATAAATAATATTATCAACTGATAAAAATGATGTTTCGGGCGTTAACACGACGATGACACAACAATGATTACTAAGTAATCGAGCGATTAGAAGCTATACTTTACTCATATAAAGATTTGAAATATTTTATTTGGAGGGTTTTTTTTTCCTGAAAAATGACGAGCAAACGAGCAGGCGGGTCACCTCTACCGCCCATGAAGATTTGCAGCACCAGATGAACCACCAATGCGTTGCCGGCCTTTTAGGAAGTTGTTGTTTTTACATAACTGCTCAAAAAAGTAGTTTATCAAAATTTTCAGGTTTTATGTCTGTATGTATGTAATTGTGTGTGTTTCATTATAACACCATAACTTTTAAACGCCTCAACAGATATCCTGAGCGACACTCGCTATAAATATTTTGAAAAAATATTTAAGTTGGCTGCTATATGACGCCATTTTCAAATGTTAAATTTTTTACTTTTTAGTTTGTTTTTGGCAGCGTAGTCGTGTTTTTGTAAAAAAAATTGCGTTAGTACAAGTAGATGGAATCTACATAATACTTAATTATTAGTGTACCTAGTTGTGTAAACAGTTAGTGCTCTATGAAAATTGATATAGGAAACCCGATAAAAAATCGGTCAAGTGCGAGTCGGACTCTCACACCAAGGGTTCCGTACCATCGTACAAGATTCACCTAATACTTTTTAATTTTTCTTAATTTTCAAGGCAACCATTTTGATATTTTCATTATACTAGCGACCCGCCCCGGCTTCACTTATTAAAATTTTCGTAGGGATCTCCATTTTTTTAGAAAATAAAATATAGTCTATGTCAATCAGGAATAATGTAGCTACTGGTGAAATAATTTTCAAAATCGGTTTTGTAGTTCCAGAGATTACCTACCCTACAAACAAATTACCAATTTTTACCTCTTTATAATATTAGTATACTATACATTATGTTGTTATAGTGGCAATAGAAATACACATTCTGTGAATTTTGTATCTCTGCACCTGCTATTACGCTTTACCAGATACAGCCCGCTTACAGACAGACAGACGGACGGACGGACAACGGAGCTTTACTTTAAGCCTAGAGTCCGTTGGCATCCTTGGGGTGCGGAACCCTAATTATATTCAGTCTGTGCGTGTAAATTTAACTGATATCAGTAGATAGCGGAGTTTATTTGAAACTGATAACGATGTAATGGATTTTTGAGATAAACTCAAGATATCGCAAGGTTGTTGATAACTGGAACAGCTGTACTTTATTATTGGCGAAAATCATGAAAATAGTTAATTTTCCATTACTTAATACATGGTTTCCATTACTTAATACATTACTTAGACTTGGTAGCAAGCGTAGTGTGGGACGCCCTCCAGCACGATGGACCGACGATATAAAGAGGCTGGCTGGAAGTGGCTGGATGAGGAAGGTTGAGGACCGGGTGTGGTGGCGCTCTTTAGGGAAGGCCTATGTCCAACAGTGGACGTCCACAGGCTGATGATGATGATGAATACATGGTTAATACCAGAGTTGTTGCGGATGCCAATATTTTGACATCCGCGAATGCGGATACGGATGCAGATTAATAGAAGTACACATCCTCGGATGCGAATGCGGATGTCTGAATTAATGCGAATGTTCCGCATTTGCGGATGCGGATGCGAGAATCCGTAACACCCCTGTTGGGTACCATTGTACACTTTTTGATTGGTCAATGGATTGGATATGTGGTATCACAACCCACATTCTTTGCTGGTCGTTCCTTGTTGTAAATATGAACCCGCATCCGTAAAAGCTCCGCATTTATTGATGCGGATGCGGATGTTCCGCATTTGCAGATGCGGATGCGAACATTCGTAACACCCCTGGTTAATAACTACTTATATACCTACCTACCGCCACACCCCTTCATAGTTAGCCTGCTACCATCTTAGACTGCACTAGCTTAACCTCGCGACTTCGTCCGCGTGGACTACACTTTAAATTCCCATTTCACCTCCTTGGGGGTTGAATTTTCAAAAATCCTTTCTTAGCGGATGCCTACGTCACACCGAGTAGTAAACTGTGTAGTAAAATGTGGATAAATGTCTGTGCTACGTCATAATTAGTTAATTAGCTATCTGCGTGCCAAATTTCAGCCCGATACTTCCAGTAGTTTGAGCTGTGCGTTGATAGATCAGTCAGTCAGTCAATCCTTTTATATATTTAGATAATCACTTACCATCAGGTGAGATCGCAGTCAAGGGCTAACCATAGAGATATGGGCTTGTAATAAAGCTACCGTTTTCACAGTGTCACCGCCAGAGCTTACTGGAACTAAGCCTTTGCCCAGAAGCGGGAATATTAAAATGAAAACAACTTTCAATACTTATTGGCGAATAGTTCCACCGAAACCAGTAGTTCTTTTAACACATGGCTACATGCCCGCGCGTGGGATTGATCCGGTTTTATCTGACTACTCACTTGCAACTGTCAATGTCAGCTTTTGCTTTTTATCGTACCCGTCCCACGTGTGAACTTGTATGTTACATGCTCTATTAACTAGTACAAGATACGGCTGTGCCAAACTACTGCGAAATACCTGCAATTACCTTCCCTAAAGGTTTTAGGCCACTTTAAAAAAAGAAAGAATATTAAAGAAAGAAAGAAAGAAAGAAAACTTTTATTTGATCACAATACCTACTACAATAAACCTTAAAAGCTAATTAAGTTAATCTACATAATTAAACTAATAACAAAAAAATATAATAATAAAAAATAATACCTATATATTTATCATGCTGACTAATATTCCCATTTCCCCTCCAATTAAGCGTTATAGCTTGTGCTAGGAGTAGGTACGACAAGAGTGCAACTGGTGGGGTTTGAACCGGCGACCTTACAGTTTTCAGTCCGCTGCTTTACCCGTTGAGCTATCGAGAAGTTTGATAAACGGCTGAAATCCTGAAACCGAGATCTTAAAATTAATACCTTATGTAGTAGTACCTATAAGTTAAGTAGTAGTTTTAGGTTAAGGGTCACTTACTGACCATAAAATCACAAAATGCTGACAGATCAGCATTTTGTGATTTTATGATATATATGATATTTATGGCCGATTAAATGAACCGGTTTTTCTATTTCGGCCGATAACTTTTAAAATGTTGGAAAAACCGGTTCATTAAATCGGACATAAATAGTAAACGGAAAATTTTACAAAAAAAATTACAGGAAACAAAACATGCGAAATTTGATTTTCTACAATAATAGTCTACATAACTTTTGTCCTAAAGTGGATAGTTTTCGAGATATCGGCCAAAAACTTTCCTTCAAGATTGCGATCGAAGCTCCACCTGGATCTCTCAGCAGTTTGTGATTTTATGGTCAGTAAGTGATCCTTAACCTAAAAATAAAGTAAAATTGGATCGAAAACTTAGTGCCTATAGGTACTCAAATCAAATTTGAGTGTATTGAGTTGCAGTAACAGTAACAGTTGCATGTAACAGTTTAAAATGCGTCGACTATAAGCTATCACAGCTTAGGCATCATTCTTCTGTAGCACAGAAGATATAATAGTACTAACGTCTGTAGGTAACAAATTGTAGATCAAAAATTAAAAAAAAAACAATTAAACTTACGTCGTGCGTGCGAAGCCGCTACCAAAAACTTCTATGACACAAAAATACAAGTTCAAGATCAAATAAAATATAAACGAAAGCGAAACTCGTTCAGTAGCTATTTAAGAGAAATCTCGGGTCAAAACATTTGGTATAGCCGCTGAGACCAGGTGCGACCTGCGGGCTGCGACAGATGCATCTCGCAACACCGCGACCGTTTAGCGACCATTCTAAAAGTTTGTCAATTTTTAAAAGTTCCAAAATTAACAACAGGAAGTTAAAAAAATCGAACAAGTGCGAGTCGTACTCGCAAACGAAGGGTTCCATTATTCTGAGGTTCCATAGATAGGTACCCTCGTCCAAGAAATAACTTACTAGATATATCACCCTAAAAGAGCGCCCTTTTGAGGTCAATAATATTTCAAGGTCCTCTTAATTGTTTTAAAATACAATTTCTATAAAACAGAACTTATTCACATTAACCATATGGCATGGTCACACGAGTAGGCATGGTGCCATTCAATCTTATCGCATCTCGATCTCCCTGGCACATTGGTGAGCACTGCGGCACACGAGTAGGATATCTACTCGTGTGACTGTGGTCCTGGGTTCGATGCCCGGCAGGGGAAATTCGGAATTTTCAAATTTTCTCTGATCTAGTATGGTGGGAGTCTTCGGCCGTGGCTTGTTACCAGCCTGCTGGCAAAGCCGAGCCGCCAAACCATTTAGCGTTCCGGTACGATGCCAGGAACCAAAGGGGTATGGGTTTAATAAGAACTGCCATAATCCTTCCAGGTTAGCCCGCTTCCATCTTAGACTGCATCATCACTTACCACCAGGTGAGAAAGCAGTTAAGGGCTACCTTGTATCTGAATACAAGAAAATAAAAATCTATAAAACAGAACTTATTCACGTTAACTATGGGATGGTGTCACTTAATCTTATCGCATCTCCATCTCGATTGATCCCAATAGCCCTTTATGAATAATTCAATAGATATCTGTGATATTCGGTTAGGTTCTTTAAATGTATGAACTAGGTTTGTAGGTCTACCGATTCTCTTGAGATTTAGGTTAATATGGGACCATTTCACATGTATATTGGTCGTTAATGGCTGATTTATAAACGGTGATATATAAAACATTATTTGAATAGCCAAACATTATATGGATGAGAAGCGTCCCACGCAACTAAAAATGTGGGTAAAAAGACTTGATAACTCAATGGTATGAGAAAAAAACATCAATTTTCACAATAGATTTAACTGTTCATCATCATCATCATCATTTGGCCATCTCCTCTGAGAATTAGAAGGCTTTGGCCATAGTCCACGCATCCCAAGTGTGGATTAGCAGAGTTCACACACCTTTGGGAATATCATGGAAAACTCTCAGGCATGCAGGCTTCCCCACCATGTTTTCCTTCACTGTTCAAGCAATTAATGCTTAATTGCTTAAAACGTATCAATCACTGCTGGACATAGGCCTTCCCAAGAGCGCGCCACCACACACGATCCTCTGCCTTCCTCATCCACCCACTTCCCGCTACCTTCTTAAGGTCATCAGTCCAGCGGGTTGGAGGTCTTCCAACGTATATAACTTAAAACGTATAGAACTCCGAAAAGTTAGAAGTGCGTTCCCGGGATCGAACTCGGGGCGTAGTACTATTAGATAGTCTGTGCCCGGGGACCCCCCTCCCCCTCCCCCATCCCTCCTTCGAAGAGGCTAGGTTACAAATTTGGGTCATTTAGAAATTCGGGTCCGAAGAGATCAGGCCCCGCGCAATGTTTGGTACAGAGGTAGGTATAATTATATTTGTTGTCCCTTATGACAGTTTGTTCCGGCGCTTCTTTTGCTTGTTCTCAGGTGGAAGAAGCGCCGGAATAACCAGCTCTTAGCTTTAAGTTGTGATGTGTGACACAATTGTATAAATTCGTTATACGAAAATACGTTTCTTTTCTTTCTTTCTTTTTCTTTCTTGTGAAAAATTTGCTTAGTTAATAAGCAAATAACAGGTCTATGGCAAATAACATCACAATCCCTTGTTAAAATTCCAATGGGGTATAGTCTATAGAGCTAGGTGTTGTAACTACGGATGTCGCTCGCCACTGACTGCCGCCGACGGAAGGTGTCCGCGTTTCGCTACGTCACACAAATAGCTGGGTCACATTCTAAGGGCCATCGCTTCCTCGTCCCACTACGAAATAGATCAAACGGGCAAGCCGAATATTTATTTTCATCAAAATTAAGTAGTTTCATCATAATCTTAATAATATTTGGACGTATTCTCTGAAACACGTTCCGATCCGCAATCAAAATCATACCTATCAAAATTGAAATAATCATCATCATCAACCAATAGACGTCCACTGTTGGACATAGGTCTCTTGTAGGGACTTCCACACGCCACGGTCTTGCGCCGCCTGGATCCAGTGACTCCCTGCGACTCGTCTGATGTCGTCCGTCCACCTAGTGGGGGGTCTTCCACCGCTGCGTCTTCCGGTGCGAGGTCGCCATTCCAGCACCTTGGGACCCCAACGTCTATCGGTTGGTCGGTGCGTGTTGCCAGTGATGACATATGGATACGAGACATGGTCGCTAACTATGGGGCCGCATAAGAAAGCTCAGAGTCACTCAGCGGGCGAAGGAGAGAGCTATGCTTGGAGTTTCTCTACGTGATCAAATCAGAAATGAGGAGATCCGTAGGAGAACTAGAGTAACCGACATAGCTCAACGGGTTGCGAAACTGAAGTGGCAATGGGCAGGGCACATATAGTTCGTACATTGAAATAATATTATGAACAAAATAATTACTTACATGGGCATACAGTAAAATGACTACTTTATGTTTTTTTTGTTGTTTTTTTTAATGAAAATATTACAATGAAACTTAAAGCTAGCCTTATCTAATTAGTGCTGCATTTACGTGGACAGCCAGGCTGATCCATTGCGCAAAAAAATGAGCCAGCCCTTCTGTCACCAGGTGAGGCTATGTAAAAATTTTTTAGCACTAAGACTACATGGCCCCAGGGTCTCCACGGCAAACGGAACAAAAATGTAACCCTCGATAAGAGAGGCATACTTGCGCTTGCCGTTTTCAGCTGATTCTGCTGCGGCTCCCGGTTTTGATGCTAAATTAAAATGAACACTATCCAAGTTTAAAATAAAGCTGTTTTGCCTTACGCGGTCGTAAAAAGGTGTTAACTTTATTATTATATAACTTACCTACTTATTATTTCTGTTCAGTAGTTTTACTTGATCGGACTATAAAATATAAAGTATATTTTATAGCCCGATCAAGTAAAACAATTCACTTATCTGTGATTTCAAACGTGTTTTTTATAAAGGCAATTTTTCTTTATGTTGCACAGATTTCGAGCTTACGAAGAATCGAACTTCAAAGTTGTCTCATAATTTTTTGGTAATATCATTAATTAATAATCATGTAATTAGGGTTCCGTACCTCAAAAGGAAAAACGGAACCCTTATAGGATCACTTTGTTGTCTGTCTGTCTGTCTGTCAGAAACCTACAGGATACTTCCCGTTGACCTAGAATCATGAAATTTGGCAGATAGGTAGGTCTTATTGCACAATTCTTCTTTCTTCCGATCCGAATCGATCCGAACGAATCCGATTTTTAACGATATAGAGCCTATTTCCACGTGTTTTCGTTTGTGCACTTTTTAACTGGACACATTGTACTTTAAGCCTTAAGGACCCTTTCGTTTTTGGAAATTTTACCCCTATTAGTTAGCGGCAGTTACGTTAAGTAGAGCTATTGAAATTTGAATAGTGAATTTCAAGTAAAACCGCATCGAACAAATGTAATCCTGACTAAGGTCGGAACCTCGCATTAGTCACACTACATTTTGACTCACGGTCGACTCGTGCCTTATAAGACACACACATGTTTTTAATCCATTATCAACCTTATACCATACAAATTAAAGTTAATTTCGCATTATTTTGCAGGCAGTAATCGTTTTACGTTTTGGCTGTTGATGTTTTAATTAACTGTGTATTCTTTTTAAAACTAACCACATCGTGGAATAATATTATCCTGAAGTTATTATAGATAAATTATTTAGTTTTAAAATTAAAATTTTGAGATAGTTGCAACTGGATCTTATAAAACCTAACGATGCGACGATGAAGCTCGAAGTAGAGCGGAAAAAACCGGACAAGTGCGAGTTGAACTATCGTGGAGAGGGTTCAGTACGAAGAATATGTAGTTAAAATACTTAAGAATACGAAGAATACTAAGTTTGTACGCCCAATATTGAAAGATTTACTTCCCTTATTATTTTAAGAGCATAAACTTCTTACCTATAGGTTTTCATGATCAATAAGTAAAGAACTATTTTTTCACATAAAAGTATATCTATATTTTTTTAATTTTCTTATCTGCTCCTCAAAAGTCCAAATTCAAAATTAGTTTAGTTACGTCCGTGTTTTGGTCACAGAAATGTATGTGTGCACTTACCAAATTTCGATTTAATCGGTCCAGTAGATTCGGACCTAATTGGCTGTGACAGATGGCCAGACAGACATACAGACAGAGACACGAGTGATCCGTTATTTAATTCGGGTGTACGGAACTCTAACTACATAGTAAGTTGAGGAGCAGGAATCGAACCCAGACCTGTCACTGTGTAATCCAAGTCAGGAATCATCCTTCCCGCAATATCTGTCAACCAATAAAAAAACAATCAAAATCCCCCTCACGTTCGACACTTGAAACGCATCCGTTCAAATACAATTATTATTTTGCAGTTGACAAACTAATGTGTAATCAATTTTAAATCTTATTGCATAATTTTAAAGACCTCACTGAATTTCACCAGCTGCAGCATTGAATTTGTCATCTAACACTGCGATTAATAATGTTCAGGGCAACTGCATTCAATATTAAAATCTATTGATGACATCTTAAGGTTTACTTTTATGTAATGGATTCGATGCCATAATAGTTCGTCTACATTGGTTTAGGAAACGTTACGGAAAAAATTATTATATTTATTTATACTTTGATTTTTTTTTAGGCATTAAGTAAGATGTTGGCGTCTAGGTCCTAGCACCCTACTCAGTTTTTAGGGATATCTGGGAATCTAATTAAACACAATGTGCACTGTTTTTTCTCTTATTTAATGAGAGATAAAATGTTTAAAAAGCTCTTGCCATCATAGATTTTTCTGCACTCACTGAAATGGCAGGTAGGCAATAGTCGGGATCAGGGGTGTCACGGATATTTCCATCCGCATCCGCAAAGGCGGAATATTCGCATTAATTCAGAGATCTTCATCATCCGCTTCGCATCAATCAATGCGGAGCTTTTACAGATGAGGAACAATTCAATTTAAAAAATCATCAATTTTTAAATTTTGAACAAAGTTTTTTCTCTCTGTAGGCTATAAGTAGGTACCTACTTACGACTAAAATTGTTTTAAGTAGTCTTGTTCTCAGATTAAATAAATCATTAAATTAAATCGATTTTCATTTATTTATGTACTTATGTAATTAGAATATCTTTAAAAAATTCTTAAAACCGCATCTGCGGATATGAACTTGTAAAAATCCGCATCCGCTTCCGCGGTTGTCAAAATTTTACCCCCGTAACAGCACTGCCCCTCAATTGTGTAAGAATAACGTTTTCATCGTTATCGTAATCGTCAAAAAATTCTGCCTTTGTGTCAAAAAATGTAAACAGCGAATCAACCAATCCAACTTGTTGACGAACGATGAATACCTTTTTCTTACACAATCGGGGGCAGGTCGGGATGATGGCTAGCGACCTAATGGATTCCCGGGGAACCAGCGTTAATCTATCAATTCAATTCATTTCAATTCAATTCTTTTTGTTGAGAATTTGGGTTAGTTTACAGATCTTAAAGGTATTATTAGTGTACATCGAAATTCTACCTTGCGGCATGCAATGATACATTAATTTAAACTACATTAAAAATACATAGTACACATTAAAATATTATTTACAGATACCTTAAAATATTATTTTGTCCGAGTCATTTCTTATATCTTTTCTGTTATATAATCGTTGACAAAGTAATAATTTTTTTCCACTAAGAATTTCAATAATTTTGCTTTAAATGTAGGAACTTCAATTGTGTTCATAATATCTTTGGGGGTTTTTTTTTTAATTTTTATAACAAGCGTAATACCAAATATTAAATATTTACATTATTTTTTCTCGCCAAACTGGTGAGCCAGTTTGTTGGCGAGCTGGCGCTCCTTAAAAATAACTAGAACCTACGTATTAAATTGTACTTATGTATGTAAACTTATATTCTAACTTATAAACTTATACTCAGATTAAGGATTGATCGCTGCAGTGAATTGAACGCTTCAGAGACCAATCCTCAATCTGAGGTAACAAACAAAATAAACTAAAATAAAAAACAAATAATAATAATAAATTAAGGGGTAAATGATTATAAAGTATTGTCCCTGTACAGAAGAGACTTTTTGAGAAGAGAGAACTTTTACTGTGTGGGTGGCGTAATTTTAGCATGTGCCTTGCCCTACTGCAATGCTCGAACATATTTAAGTTTAATTTAATAAAAACATATTATCTTATCCATTTGCGTCCGGATTTGTTCAGTTGGTTGCTTTTGCCGCGATTGAATAACTTTAAAAGCTACTAGCTACTTATTAGCTTTTCAAACTTTCGCATTGGAAATGCTGCCAAGCAATTACTAAGATGCACTTACCTTAGCATGGACTCTACAAATATTTGACATGGCTAATGCCCATTGATGGACCACGACGGAGCAAAGGTTAACGAGACGAAGCCTTAGATCGCAAATTGTCAGTTATTTACCTGCATCGGGAACCTCTTTGGAACAAGTAGGCTTTCTAGTATAAATATTTAACATGAAACTAGGTAGAGACCGAGACTATTACTAACTAGGATTACTAGATGATGCCCGTGACTTCGTCCGCGTGAGTTTCCTTTCCAAGATAGCTTGTCGCACTGTAGTTGAGCCAATATTGTTTAAAGAAAGTCCTATAATTATTATCACCAGTAGATACCTACTACGTGGATAAACGTTAGGATCTCGGAAACCTTCGGCTGGGCGTGGGCGTGGGCGCAAGGCCGCGCGTGGGATGCGCAGGCGCTTGCCGAGCGGGAACTCGTCTAGCTCGTTTCATTTTTGTGTGAATTTATCGGAATATTTGCCTTACGTGCCTACCTGTATTTCGAAATTTGGTAGATTTGTGAATGGTGTAATTAAACAGCGTAGGCTCAGTATATTTGCTATTTGCCTAAACGTGGCTCTACTCTCTAGCCGTAGTCTAAAACATATATACCAATTTTTAATAAAACAACACGTTTTGATATTAGCTTTACCCTCCTATAGTGCAGTTGGGTTAAGAAGCTCAAGCTCTCTACTACTATTTTTCAAATTTGAATTTGAAGAAATCCGTAATAATTTATGTTATAAATGCGAAAGTGTGTCTGTCTGTCTAAGTACTTGCTTTTTACGACCCATCCGCTTAACCGATTTTGTCAAAAGGTATTTTGGAGAAGTCCGGTACTGACACGATCAAGAAGACATGTGGCACCGTAGCATGTCACGAGGATATGTCAAAACCACAAAACATAATAATATGTTGTGATGTTGAGGCACTTCTCCGCATCTATGTACATCAAAAACCAATTATAACACGTCAAAAGATGTTTTATTATGCGTACAAAATGACTGCTCACGCGCCATTTAACTTGATGTGTCAATTAAATAGATTAGGGCGGAACGAAATATTATAATATAAATTATGTAACCTTTATAGAGCGATGTAGTCGCATAAGCGACCAAGCTCTTTAAATAAAGATTAAAAAAAAAGTCATATCAAAAGCACATTATTTAGTCCTTATTTTAAAGTTGAACCGTACTTTTGACATGACAGTTGACTCATGGAGTGAAAATGGCACGTGAGAAGTCAATTTGTACGGATTATACTTCAAAATTTCCAATCTAACCTAGTTTAGGGCATAATCTGTAAAAGTGAAAATCGCCAAAACGCCGAAAGTGAGACAAAATAAACACACACGCGGACCTACCAGCTACCAGTGATTAGCATATCGAAGGTCGCGGTTTCACTACTTAACGCCATTGGAGACTTTCGATTACTGATTAAAACCAAAAAAAGGTCTGTGTAGTCCGTATTAAAGTCTCACGCGCCATTTGAACTCTATATGGGTCAATTTTTATTTATTTTATTATTTTTACCTCCTATGTCGATGATAAGGACTAAAATCATACTTTTGACATGATAATTGACACATAAAGTTAAAATGGCGAGTGAAAACTCATTTTGTACGCATTACACATACTGCCTCTCTGGTCTAGTGGCATTTCGTGAGGTTTCAGATTCTAGTCTTAGATCGTGCCAAAAAAGTCCAAGTTTTGACCAATTAAAGGTATGATTCCGAACCACCGCTGCACGCAGCAGTGCTACCGCAACAGTGCTGTCACCAGCTGTCACAGTCCTGTCGCGGCACTACTGGTCCCCATACAATCTCTATAAGCTTATATGACATTACATTCCGAGCTAGGCAGCAATGTAGCGGAACATTGCTGTCTAGCTCGGTGCCGCGACAGCACTGTGACAGCTGGTGACAGCACTGTTGCGGCAGCGCTGCTGCGTGCAGCGTGGTTCGGAATCATGCCTTAAATATATCATTTGCTTTAAGGGTAAAGGAAAACATAGTGAGGAAAATTTTATTACACGCCTGAGAGATTTCCATAATTATCTTAACAGTGAAAACTGAAATCTGCCAATGCGCGGCGCCTGCTGAGAAAACTCCTCCAGAACCAATAAGTCTAAAAGTGCACCGCACCTCCTAACTCAAGGACTATTAATTTACTTATAGGGCGACAGAGGTGCCCAACTCTCCTGCGACTGATGGCATGAGAGACTGCCAAATCTGCCTAAACCCCTCTCATTGGCCGACCCTAGCCGGTAAAATTCCGGCTTTTAAAGACAGTCACCAGGACACTAAGTTGCCCATGCGCTCCACTCGGGTAAGGATGCCATGCCTCGAGAGTCGAAGTCCGTACCCCCGCTTGGCCGTTCTGGCCAATCGGAGAAGACCCCGGCTGCTGCTGCAGCTGGCTGCTAGCTGCTACACCCCAAAAGGCGGTCACTGAAAATCAGCGTTGGGGCGTCTGTTACCTCAGATATTTGTCATAGAGGTTTGTGTCTGAAGGGCTCGACGTCTCAACACAAGCTGACTGGCCTACCTGTTCGAGGTGTTGCACTGCTGTACAGAACGATATTACCTACGCCATATTGTATTATGATACCTCGAATAAACATTATTCTATTTTATTCTATTCTTCTAATTCTGAGATGAGATCCGTTCTTGATAGTTAGCCGCCGATGCAGATGGCTTGAGACAATCATGACGCTAATTCTATCTGCAGTTTATCCATAGAAACTCTATAATCTAAAAACATTCAAAACAAACAAGTAATCTTAATGAACCGCCACATATCTCATCGAGAGTTCCTCAGTTAAAAATACCCACTTTGTAAAGCCGCGGTATTTATAGAAAGTTGATAACGTTTATGGGTATCGGTCTTCTTTGCCATACTGTTTATGGTAAGGGAAAAATATCGTAGAAGAGATTATTTAATGATACACCAGAGGTGATTCTAACCTTACACCTAAATAGATACCTACATCTGTACATATAAAATTCAAAAAGTCCTGACTGACTGATTTATATCAACGCACAGCCTAAGCCTCTGGTCCTATAGAGATATGAAGTTTGGAGGGGGTTCTTTGTAAAGAGTAGGTATCCACTACGAAAGGATTTTTAAGTGGGTTAAATGGGGGGGGGGTTTGTTTCGAACCCCTATTTATCCCCTCAGGGGTTGAATTTTTAAAAATCCTTTCTTAGCGGATGCCTGCGTCATAATAGCTATCTGCATGCAAAACAGTCCGATCCGTCCAGTGGTTTGAGCTATGCGTTTGGTAGATCAGTCAGTCAGTTAGTCACCTTTTCCTTTTATATTTATTTAGATAGATTAAAGTAAAACAATTTATTTGTTTCAGGTTCTACGAAACAACTTAAATTCAGTGACTGTGCACTTCGACTCATTACAATGTGAAGTTATTTCGAAAAATAATCGAAAAATAATTGTGTGTGCTGTGATGTGACAATGGTGGACTAACTCTGTGCTGTGTTTTTTGGATTTTGCTATCGGTGAGTTATAGAATTATTATTTAACTTTTGATTTTCACTGTTTTCAGCATGTCCAGAGAAAAAATACCAGTTAAGTGCGAGTCAGACTCGCGCACCGAGGGTTCCGTATTACAGTCGTATTTTTTTGACATTTTGCATGATAAATCAAAAACTATCATGCGTCAAAATAAATAAAAATCTGCTTTAAAGTTTAAAGCCCTTTCATATGATGTCACTTGCTATAGTTATCTAACTTTGAAAATTGAAAACATTATAATAATAATAATATTTGTTCATGAACACATTTTAGTTATATTTTTTTCTGTGATGTAACCACATTTTCACGATTTTCGGATTTATTTCTTTATTTGTACTTCACAGTTTTCAGAATTTTCTATAAGACCTACCTTCTAGGTTGACCTAGAGTCAACAGCAACGTCTCATATAAAAATCTGAAAACCTTGTATTTGTGGTTACATAAAAAATAAAAAGTGCTCTTTCTTGTACGATGCTACGGAACCCTTTGTGTGCGAGTCCGATTCGCACTTGGCCTGAGGTTCCGAGTTCAGAGTTCTGCTTTCTGCGTTCAACTTCGAGTTTTCAACAATATCAACGCATTTCAATATTAGATCTTTACGAACGTGGGCATCCGTCCGCTAGTAGACGCTTAAAGACACTGCTTACCCCTATCACTTAAATTTTTTGATAGGTAAGTACAATAACACTGACCTAGTGATTGGCGAATGGCCATATTTCACATTTGACACACACTCGATATTTATACTAGCAACTAAAGAATACAAAGTGGCTATCTATCAACGAATCGAACTTGCGGTCGATTGATAGAAATTACACAATTGCACTCACTTAGTGCTCGTTGACCAATTTTCTAGACGCTCAAGTCATAAGCGCTATCGATTTTTTTGTATCAAACCTCACCAAGACAAAAGTTAGGGTCCGTTTTCTTATTACACCACCAAGCCCTCATAAAATGGACGTTACAGTCAATTTCTCAATTATTATGTCCTCTTGTTTTTGAATCCGATGGTTTTCGGTATACAACTCGATCTATCCAGCACAGCTTTTGTCTGTCTATAGATCTCCATCAAACAGGCTGTGATGTTATGATGTTCTAAGATGATAAACTAACTTGAAACAAGGACAAAACCAAACGAATCCATAACTTGTGAATCATAATTATATTTTATGATTATGAGCCTTAATAGCTCACTGGTTGCGGAGCGGACTGAATTCCGCCGTTCGTTGTCGCCGCGCCGGTTTAAACCCCACCCGTTGCACTATTGTCGTACCTACTCCTAGCACAAGCTTTACGCTTACTTAGAGGGGAAAGGGGACTATTAGTCACGATTAGCATGGCTAATATTCTTTTTTTTTTGAAGAAAGAAAAAATAAATATATGTCAGCATTCTATCGATAGATATTGGTTGAATCCATGCTACGAAAGTGCCATTTTCCTCTCATTCCTGCTATTATTTATTCATAATCATCAACCCATCGGCGGTTAACCAACTGACTACGAGTCTCCGCTCAGAATCAAAGGGTTTAGGCCATACTCTACCACGATGGCCAAGTGCGAATTAGGAGACTTTAGAACCTTTTAGTTGCAAACTACATTTTGATTTTTTTAGGTTAGAATTTTAACAGCAAAATTATCACACAGCTATCACTACCCCTATTATAAATACGAAAGTGTGTTTGTTTGATGGTTTGTCCTTTAATCACGTCGCAATGTAGCAACAGATCGACGTGATTTTTTGCATGGGTATAGTTTAAGAGGAGAGTGACATAGGCTACTTTTTAGCCCGGAAAAATCAAAGAGTTTCCACGGGATTTTCAAAAACCTAAATCCACGCGTACGAAGTCGCGGGACTCAGCTAGTTATAAATACCAAAGTAAGGTAAATAATGTTATTCTCGCCATTTCCTTTAGCTTGGAGCACAGTAAAGTACACAATTTACTTAACGGTGAAGAAACAAGCTGTCACACACAAATTGAGTTATTGCTCACTGTTGGTGTTTTGCTTTATTTACATACACACATACTGTATATTATACACATGATTATACAGTATGATTATTTTTCCATATTATGTAAAAAATTACATTATAATCCATACTATTTTAATATTATAAATGCGAAAGTTGGTCCGTCTGTCTGTCAGTCTGTCTGCCTGTCTGCTAGCTTTTCACGGTCCAACGGTTTAACCGATGAATTTGGTACAGAGCTAGCTTACATCCCGAGGAAGGACATATCACATAGGCTACTTTTTATCCCGGAAATCAAAAAGTTCCCACGGTTCCCAGAGGGTGAGGAAGGTCACCTACGCGATGGACTGACCAATCTGGTGGAAGGCCGTGGCTAGTTACCACCCTACCGGCAAAGCCGTGCCGCCAAGCGATTTAGCGTTCCGGTACGATGCCGTGTAGAAACCAAAGGAGCGTGGGTTTAATAAAAACTGCCATACTAATCCCATCCAGGTCAGCCTGCTCCCATCTTACACTGCATCATCACTTACCACCAGGTGAGATTGCAGTCAAGGGCTAACTTGTATCTGAAAAAAAAAGAAAAAAAAGTGGCGAATGCTCGTGAGGCGTATATATAACATCTGCCCACAAAAACGTCACTTCGTGATGACCACAGTATTAGCCATGTTAAATGAGTAATATTCCCCTTTCCTCTCCAACTAAGCGGCAGGCTTGTCTTACGAGTAGGTACGACAATAGTGCAACGGGCGGGGTCTGAACGGGGGGTTTTCAGTCCACTCCTTTACCGGTTGAGCTATTGAGACTCTGCCAAGAGTGTTATGACGATGAAGAATAAGAATATGGGTATTGCTGACTGCTGACCTTAGGTACTTAATTTATAGCTGCACATCTACTTGTCTTTGTAAGTTTTTAACGGAAAAAAACATAAAAATAACATAAAGCCTAATCATCAGTAGGCAGTGCGGCAGGCGAGGTAACCTTCGCGAACAGATGTTCGCGGGAATGTTATAAGGTGGGTTTTCGCAAGCGCACTTATATGGCGAAACGGGTCATTGCTAGCCGAACGTGACCTTAGCCCGGCGCCTGGCTACCACGGAGCGCCGACGTACAGATCACTTATCTTAGATCTGCGAGATTGACTGCTGAATTGATTTAGTGTTAGCCGTTTAGCTGATATGTCGCCGCTTCGCACGTGTGGCCTTAGCTATTAATAATCTTCTAAATATACAAAAGGAAAAGTTGACTGACTGATCTATCGACGCACAGCTCAAACTACTGGCCGGATCGAGCTGAAATTTGGCATGCAGATAGCTATTATGACATAGGCATCCGCTAAGAAAGGATTTTTGAAAATTCAACCCTTAAGGGGGTGACAGAGGGGTTTGAAATTTGTGTAGTCCACGCGGACGAAGTCGCGAGCATAAGCTAATCCCAATAATATAAAACGTAAAAAATGTTTCTACCTATGTCGGTTATGGACTTAGAAACCATCAAACCCATGTGCCTCAAACCGGTTTCATTAGAAAGGCAATAATGCGAAGATTATTTTAGAGGGGGGGGAAATGCATTAGGTGACCCCTAATGGATTTAGACCCCTTTCCGAGTTGATTATGTATGATATGAAGATTTTTTCGTAAATATATTAAAAAAACTTGCGCTCACGCCGCTCGCGCTTTTATTTGACCTGCAACTTCGTCCACATGAATTTAGTTTTTTAAAAATCACGTGAGAACTCTTTAATATTCCGGGATAAAAAGCCGTTTCCATGTGCAGACGACAAACAGACTGACTCTTTCGAATTTATAGTATCAGTATGCATATGGATGGATGTCCCACTCATCCCTTCAGCAATTATGGCAGCCCTATGTAAGATAGAAGTCAAGAAATAGGTAAAAGCTAAACAACATTAAAAATAAATAAATAAGCCTTTTATTAACTGAAAAAAATATATAAATAGGTATACAGAATCTAATTTTTCTAGTAGCTAGGTACTCACACTTTTCATACTTTACTTAGTTGAAACAAAATTTATGTTCTATGCTTATTTCCTTATTTTTAAACTTTCAGTGATTTTACAACTAATCAAGATAAAGGATACACGATTTATAGACGTTTTACATCATTGTTGCCTAGGAAGGTACATCAAAACATTAGAGAACTTTTGTAATCAACGAGATAAGTTGAACTTGTAACAATGTATTTAGATGACGTAAATTATTCTATTTTATATAGGAACATTAAAAAATATTTGAATCTAGGACGACATATTAACGTTTTTAGAAGACAACTTAAATTATGCGATTATAGAATAATTTACATTTTGAACATAAAATCTTTTATTTACTTATTTCTAACACAATAGATACCTACCCATTCCATTTAAGCCTACTATATAAAAAATTATTACTTATCTAAACTATTTTTATATTTTCACAAATCACAGATATTTTAACTTTAAACAACATTAGGAGCACATTATTATGTTTTCCTTTACAATATATTTTAAGGTCAATCAGTACATATAATATAGTCCGCGTATTGAGGTCAAGGGCCGGTTACTCAAAGTTTGCTCAGAACCATATGGCATCACTTTTATCAGAACTTGAGTTCAGGGTCACGCCATACTTATTTAAGAGTGCTCAAACTTTGGCAGCTAAAAACTGTGGTATTTCGGAACTGGGTACAGACCTATTTAGTTATTTATTAAAACATACTAAACAATGAAAAAACCTGCACAAAAGACAACTTATCTCTATTGGAGAGATTTCTTCCAAGCCTCTCAAATTGTATGGGTTTTATTGTCTTCTCCTTTCTCCAAAGGTTGTCTGGGAGACATTGCCACTAGCGATAAGACCGCCTTTGCATGCTATGAAGTTATGTTTACTTTTTAGGGTTCCGTACCTCAAAAGGAAAAACGGAACCCTTATAGGATCACTTTGTTGTGTGTCTGTCTGTCGGTCTGTCAAGAAACCTACAGGGTACTTCCCGTTGACCTAGAACCATGAAATTTGGCAGGTAGGTAGGTCTTATAGCAGACATTCGGAGAAAAATCTGAAAACCGTGAATTTACCAGTTACATCACACAAAAAAATTCAATTCTGGTCATGAACTAACATAATTATTAGTTCATGACCAGAATTTAATTTTTTAAAAGAAAAGGTACTAATGTACCTAAATTTAATTTTCGAAGTAAGATAACTATATCAACTGGGGTATCATATGAAAGGCCTTTACCTGTTCATTCTAAAACAGATTTATTTTATTTTTAGGCATCATAGTTTTTGTGTATCCTATTGTGTGCAATAAAGATTAAATTAAATGAACAAAATAGGGTTTTCTCTGTATGATCTATTGTTTGGCCATAGTCAAATAAGTAATGATTTACCTACAGAGTTTGGTTAATTGTTACTTTTTCGTAATTATGATGATTTTTGAGTTTAAAATTATTAGGATACCTAGTAGATATATTCTTGCTATTTGTATTATCAATTATGTGTGACTAGCTTATGCGACTTCGTCCGCGTGGACTACACAAATTTCAAACCACTATTTCACCCCCTTAGGGGTTGAATTTTCAAAAGTCCTTTCTTAGCGGATGCCTACGTCATAATAGCTATCTGCTTGCCAAATTTCAGCCCGATCCGTCCAGTAGTTTGAGCTGTGCGTTGATAGATCAGTCAGTCAGTCAGTCAGTCACCTTTTCCTTTTATATATTTAAACTAGCTTATGCTCGCGACTTCGTCCGCGTGGACTACACAAATTTCAAACCACTATTTCACCCCCTTAGGGGTTGAATTTTCAAAAGTCCTTTCTTAGCGGATGCCTACGTCATAATAGCTATCTGCTTGCCAAATTTCAGCCCGATCCGTCCAGTAGTTTGAGCTGTGCGTTGATAGATCAGTCAGTCAGTCAGTCAGTCACCTTTTCCTTTTATATATTTAAACTAGCTTATGCTCGTGACTTCGTCCGCGTGGACTACACAAATTTCAAACCACTATTTCACCCCCTTAGGGGTTGAATTTTCAAAAGTCCTTTCTTAGCGGATGCCTACGTCATAATAGCTATCTGCATACCAAATTTCAGCCCGATCCGTCCAGTAGTTTGAGCTGTGCGTTGATAGATCAGTCAGTCACCTTTTCTTTTTATATATTTAGATTAATGTACGAAAAGTTTGTTATTTTCCTTTTCTGTACAATACGATTAAAATGACAAATATTCTGTGAACTTGGATTATATTTTTAGTCGCAATGAGCTGGCGGGATGCACTTGTTGATTCACTTAACATTCCTCGGGCTCGATGAATGCACTTAATTTATTTATTAGTATTTTAGACCAATTTAATTAGTTAATTGCCCCGATTCTCTAGTCTCTCTCTAAACTAAATTTAGAGTATCTGCATCCTTTTCTTTTTACTAATGCTAAAAAAGGAACGGAACATGACTTTCACATTTAAAGACTCTAAATTTTAGTGCACAATACAAATTTAAACAGTAGGTTCGCGAGTGCGTGCTAAAATCACGGATTTTACGATCTAAAAATTAAATTTAAAACTGTCAAACTGTGTCTGTCCTTTTCATATTACATTAGTAAGAAGAGCATGCGAATACTCTAAAATTAGGCTGTGCTCAGAATTAGCCCCAATATTGGGGCTAATTCCTTTGTACACAATCTCTAAACTAAACTAAAATGGCACGTCTAAATCTATTGCTATCCCTTTCATAATGTTGCTTGCGGAAAAGGATAGCACTAGATTTAGACCTGTTAATTTAGTTTAGTTTAGAGATTGTGTACAAGAGAATCGGCCCCAGTGTCCTATATTAAAACTACTAGATGATGCCCGCGACTTCGTCCGCGTGGAATTAGGCTTTTAAAGATCCCGTGGGAACTCTTTGATTTTCCGGGATAAAAAGTAGCCTATGTCACTCTCCAGGTTTTTATCTATACTCATTCCGTTGCACCTTTGCGACGTGATTGAAGGACAAACCAACAAACAAACCCACTTTCGCATTTATAATAAGGGTACTACTGATTGAAACATTGCTTTAAATAGACTTCAAGTTCATAACAAAATTAAATTCAAACCTGACCTTAACTGAGCTCGGAACTTAAAAAAACAAAATCTGATAAATCCCTGCCAGACACCAGGGTGTCGGTGTCTGGCTGGGGGTGCTACGAGAAACTTTCAGCTTTTATAAAGTAACGAAGGTCTGGCGCACGCTGGCTCTCTCTCTATAATTAAGTAATTACAAGAATAATAAAAATGCTAGAATTACTCTTAGGTACTGACCCAAGTACCTAAGAGTAACTTGGTACTTACCCAAGAAAAAGCTGTGATAGCCTAGTGGTTAGGACGTCTGCCTTCAATCTGAGGTTCTACCTCTAACTTTTCGGAGTTATGTGCGTTTTAAGTACCTAATTAAATATGACTTGCTTTAACGGTGAAGGAAAACATCGTGAGGAAACCTGCATGCCTGAGACTGCTGAGAGTTCTCCATAATGTTTGTATGTAATGTTCAAAGGCGTGTGAAGTCTACTAAAGCGTGGTAGAGTATGGCCAAACCCTTCTCACTCTGTGGGAGACCCGTGCTCTGCAGCGAGCCGGCGATGGGTTGATGATGATGATGATGATGACTTACCCAAGAAACCTCACTTAAGCAAATAAATATTGGGTCATTCTGCTGCGGTCATTGATTGTTTCATCAGCTGCTATTTTCTATAACATAACAAAATTACATAAGAAGATTGATGGTAACACATGGTAAGTTAAACGATCGCTACAAAGTTTAAAATAAGTAGGTAAGTACCTACTTATAAATGATATCTATCCCGGCTGTACTCATGTGTCTAGTCGACGTAAGCCCGACTAGCGGCGCGTGCGCGAACTGACCCCCTTGAAAAAGGACCCCGGATGGGTTCGAAACTAGTCGGACGAACGTCGACTAGACACGTGAGTAAACCCGGGATAGATATTACTTATAATGGAAATCACTCACGGTAGTTTAAACGCTAAAAAGTACCTACTTCACAAGCTATAGGTGTTCAGTTAAAAGATGCGCATTTATACTGATTTTCCGCGATATTACGACTTTTACTGTAATTTCACCGTCCATTTATGGGTGTGACACCAACACGATGTTATTAAAGATATTTCTTGTATACGGGCTTATGTAAAGTTATGTGAAAATTATGTAAATTACAATAGTTTTACAGGGAAAGAATAATAAATGGCCATTTTTATTTGTATACGTAAAGGCGGAAACATAATTTACGTGTCGTGGTGTATCGTGACGCGCCAGAAGCACACAAAAAATGGACGCAGTGTTGTCCATTCACAGACAATTCGGACAGCTTCCAAATGGCGTGGCGCACGTTAACATTGACCATTTGGATTGGATGCATGGATTTCAATCCGTTCGGAAATCCAAAGCTGGATGACGTCCATTCAATTGGCATACGTTTTTCACACTCACGAAACGATTTTGGAAGACGTCCACTCCATTTGGATTGATTTGTATCGTCAGTGGCTAGTTTTGTGCACACTCACAGTCACGACTGTAAAGCGCCGCGACACGCCACGATACGTAAATATGTTTCCGCCTTAACTAACTTCCGCCTTAAGTAACTCGTAGGAAAGTGGTAACTTATGTTGGGGAAAATGTTTTCTATTCGTTAGTTAAAGAAAGATTTAGTCTTGCAAATTGCAATCTTTTTGATTTATTATAAGAGGGGTCGGGCATTCAATTCCGGCCAACCACCTCTAACTTTTCGGAGTTATGTGCATTTTAAGCAATGTTTTTTTTTTTTTTTTTAATACAATAAAACTTAAAGCTAGCCTTATCTAATTACTATATAAATCATGACCGCGTGGAATGGTGCCAAGAATACTGGCTGCATTTCCGCGCTGGACAGCCAGGCTGATCCGCTGCGCAAAAAATGAGCCAGCAATGAATTAATATCACTCGCTTTAACGGTGAAGGAAAACAACATGAGGAAATCTAGATGCCTGAGAATTCTTCATAATATTCTCAAAGGTGTGTGAAGTCTGTCAATCCGTACTTGGTCATCGTGGTTGACTATGGCCTAAACTCTTCTCATTTTGAGAGATGTCTCATGCTCTATGGTGGGTCTATATTAACTTTATTTTCTTATTGGTTTTACAGTTTAGAATTTCTGGTCCTTTAAGCCAGATTATAGGCAGTAGGAAAGATGGCTGTCAATACAGACAAAATGTTTTATTTAAAATCAAGATGGCTTCCATATGGAACATTCGAGAAAACTCCCGACTGGAGAGTGTTTATCCCGAAATCAATAGGTATTAAGTAACGAAAGATAGTGTTTTGTTTTCATAACCAAAAATAGACAGTTTTGTAGCAATTCGGACACCTGTGCTCGAAATTAAGTTAAGACTTTGAGTCTAAATATATTTTCGAATCCCGACCTATCTCACTCCCCTCTTGTTTTCGATTGAGAGGATTAGATATTTCCACTGACCCCAACTGATACAAGTACGCCGGACTTGCACTTGCCGAACTGTTTTTAAAGCAACTTGATTTTCGCCATTTTGGCGCTGACAGCAGCAGTGAGCGTCATGTGAGCGTACTAACTAATTAAATTAATATTAGTGATGTGACATGTTTTTATTTATTTTGTTATTCAGAATTCAGATACAAGTTTTGACTGCAATCTCACCAGGTGGTAAGTGAAGATGCAGTCTCAGATAGAAGCGGGCTAACCTGGTTATGGCAGTTTTTATTAAACCCACACCCCTTTGGTTCAATCCATCTGTCAACATAGGGTCAATACGAAGACTATTCGGCACAAAGAGTCAATGTCAATTCGCGGCACTCCGAATCCGTTCAAAAATTACTGTAATTTTGTATGGCACACCACTTCCAGCGTGCTTGTGTAATGTCCATTTATGTGGATATTTCGGAATTTGAATTATATTTTAATCCTCACGACTGATTTCGAAGATAGAAAAGAACAAAATTTGTGTGTTATATACCGGTATGTCTAAATATATAAAAGGAAAAGCTGACTGACTGACTGACTGATCTATCAACGCACAGCCCAAACCACTGGACGGATCGGGTTGAAATTTGGCATGCTGATAACTATTATGGCGTAGACGTCCACTAACAAAGTACTCGTATTTATGAAAACTTGACCTCTAAGGAGGTAAAATATGGGTTTGAAATTTGTGTAGTCCACGCGAAGTCGCGAGCATAAGCTAGTATATTATATCATTGGCGTGTAGGTCATAGAGGCATAAAAGCACTGCTTACCTAGTTGAAATGGTTTAGTGCTCATTTTTCACGATGACCTGTTATTAAATAGTTAGTTAGCTAACTAATGCTTACCCTAGGTTCAAATCCTGTGCACGCCACATTTATATACCGGCATCTTTTAGATAAAAGTCATTGACTTACTATTTACTTAGACTTGTTACCCTGCTATAGGTCAATAATAGAAGTATTAAGTTTATGGCGAACATAACGAGACGGTGCGGTGTATTATATGATACTTATTATTAATACGCAGGGTCCCTGACCTCTGTTTTTAAGCAATCAGCATAATTTAGGAAATGATTTAAAATTTTAATACGTGAGATGTTCCACTTCTAAAATTTCTCCAAGATGACCAAAAAACGAGTCTCCTCTCAGAGTGAGACGGCTTTTGGCCACAGTCTAACACGCAGGCCATGTGCGGATTGGTAGACTTCACACACCTTTGAGAACATTGTGGAGAACTCTCAGGCATGCAGGTTTCGTTAAAGCAGGTGATATTTAATTAATTAAAACGCACATAACTCCGAAAAGTTAAAGGTGCGTGCCCGGGATCGAACCCCTGACCTCCGATTAGAAGGCGGACATCCTAACCACTAGGCTATCACAGCTTTTTTATACAATAATTATTGACAAATAACAACGTTGGCTAAGTAAATAACTTATCGACAGATTATTATAGATATATCGATTATATTAATTTTACCCGTCGTAGGTCCGCGTAAGATCGGAGGATGAAAAAATAACAATCCATACTTCCATATCTATACTAATATTATAAATGCGAAAGTGTGTCTGTCTGCAAGTCTTTCACGGCCCATACGTTCAACCGATTTTGACGAAATTTGGTACGGAGATAGCTTGCATGATGCATCCCGGGAAGGACAAGGGCTATTTTTATCCCGGAAAATCAAAGAGTTCCCACGGGATTTTTAAAAACCTAAATTCACGCGGACGAAGTCGCGGGCATCATCTAATATTTTATAATTATTATTATGTCATAGGCAAGCATTTTGATTTACACGCGTATAAAATAATTGCATGTACTTACTATTCTTATAGTTTTATTTATAAACGACCTTTACCTTATTACGTAGATAATTAATAGGCTACTTGACAATTTTTTTAAGTTGGTCTTAAATGGTTAATATTTGTCCTATTATATCAAAAAAATTAACACTATATTTTTTTGCGCCCTAAAAACCGTAAAACTTTAATTTAAAAAAATATTTTTCTTAGACAGGTGAAAACACTGTCGGCCATGTTTGGCCGATAGATTATCTGTGCTCTGACGTCATGCATTTGTAAACAACAGTATAACCCGTGGGTTATACTGTTGTTTACAAATGCATAACCCGTGGGTTATACTGTTGTTTACAAATGCATGACGTCAGAGCACAGATAATCTATCGGCCAAACATGGCCGACAGTGTTTTCACCTGTCTAAGAAAAATATTTTTTTAAATTAAAATTTTACGGTTTTTAGGGCGCAAAAAAATATAGTGTTAATTTTTTTGATATAATAGGACAAATATTAACCATTTAAGACCAACTTAAAAAAATTGTCAAGTAGCCTATTATATTTTCTCTGTATTGTATTGTATTTATACGATTGATAGAACTTACGTCATCGCAGGTCACAGTGCTTGGAATTTCATTCTTCTAAGGTTAGTGCCTAATGCGATGACATCAACGCGAACGATTCAACGAAACATTGCACAAAATGAAACAAAAAGACAAATCAAATCAAATCAAATGGTTTATTCAAAACTAGCTGACACGCCTACTAGTGGAGGTTAGAAAATTGAGGGGGAGGTTTAATTAATTTTTTCTCTCCGTAAGAACCATCCTCGTACTACAAGGAATATTATAATTTTTTTTTAGCAAAATCGGTTCAGCGGTTCTCGAGATTTGCGATGAGCAACACATTTACTGATTCATTTTTATATTATAGATAGATAGGTAATAAATTACACCTTTTGATAGTCGGTTGTTACATTTTGTAAGATGATATAGTGGTGATAATTTTTACGTGAACTTACAAACTAAAGCTACGAGGGTTCCAAACGCGCCCAGTCTAAGAAGAGCCAAGATTAAATCTCAGCGCCGCAGCCCTATTTCAAAAAACCGGCCAAGTGCGAGCGGACTCGCCCACGATGGGTTTGTTATCTGCAGTTGTCATACTGTATATTTGTCAAAAAGTCAAATAACGTTGCTTGAGTTACTTATCGACAGATTGCATAGATAAGATACCTAATAGTACGCGACAAGTCGAGATGGCAATCGGGGTATAAAGCGGGGGGACGCCCCTGCACATCCGCATGTCACCCGCGCTATCCCGCACCGGGCTAGTGCGGAGGATGTGCGGGACGTCCCTACCCCGATTGCCATCTCGACTTGTCGTGTACTATACTTATAAGTTAACAGAACAGATTGCCTAGGTACAGATTGATCTACATCTGTAAAGAGATTGATTATTAATTTCTACTAATATCATAAATGCGAAAGTGTATCTGTCTGCCTGTCTGTCTGTCTGCTAGCTTTTCACAGCCCAACAGTTTAAGCGATTTTGATGGGTAAAGAGTTAGCTTACATACATAAGAAAGGGCCTTAAGGACATAAGCTACTTTTTATCCCGGAAAAGAAAAGAGTTCGCGCGGGATTTTTAAAAATCTAAACCCACACGGACGAAGTCGCGGGCATCACCTAATTTAATTAATAAACTAGCTTATGCTCGCGACTTCGTCCGCGTGGACTACGCAAACTTCAAACCCTTGTTTCACCCCTTTGGGGGTTGAATTTTCAAAAATCCTTTCTTAGCGGATGCCTACGTCATAATAGCTATCTGCATGCCAAATTTCAGCCCGATCCGTCCAGTAGTTTGAGCTGTGCGTTAATAGATCAGTCAATCAGTCAGTCAGTTATCTTTACCTTTTATATATTCAGACTAGCTTATGCTCGCGACTTCGTCCGCGTGGACTACACAAAATTTCGAACCCCTATTTCACCCCCTCAAGAGTTGAATTTTCAAAAATCCTTTCTTAGCGGATGTCTACGTCATAGTAGCTATCTGCAATCTGCATGCCAAATTTCAGCACGATCCGTCCAGATAGTTGATAGATCAGTCAGTCAGTCAATCAGTCACCTTTTCCTTTTATATATTTAGATAAAGCGTCGACATGAACGAATTTACAAAACATTGTACAAAAAAGACAAGAATAAATCTCCAGCCCTCTTCGAGGAATGCCGCGGAATGCAGCCGGCGATGATAGATAGGTGCTGATCGCTTGCATTCCTAAACCTTGATATTATTAGATTTTCTACTAATTTTGAAATAAGCTGATATAATCTCGTCCATTAGAATAAAACTCGAAATTGGTACAGGATCGCTGCTGGTTTTCACACTATTGATCAATAGATACGGTCGGTCTCAGAGTTCTATAGTAGCAATTCCGCAAAACTAATTGCATCAAAAAACAGTCGCACTTACAATTTCTTTAATAGAATTCAGCTAAAAAAACCGACCAAGTGCGAGTCAGGCTCGCGCAACGAGAGTTCCGTGCTACAATCGTATTTTTTCGACATTTTGCACGATAATTCAACAACTATGATGCATAAAAATAAATAAAAATCTGTTTTAGAATGCACAGGTAAACTTGGTGAAGTCCTTTCATAATGATACCCCAATTGATATTATAGTTATTTTAGTTATCTTACTTTAAATATTGAAAATACTAATATTACCTTTAGCTGAGCCACTGAGCCTTTAGTTTTTATCCCTTGTAGGTATTTAAATAACGGTAAACCATATTTTAATATTTAAGTATAGACTTACCTATCTTAGCTTAGATGCCAAAAGTCTACCTGTATTGAATTAAATAAGTAAAATTCAGACGTCTGGGAAGTTCTACATTGCTACTTGCTACCAAACTTTTGCCACAGTTGGAAATTATGTGAAAGCATACTTAAACATTTCTAACTGTAAGAACATTACAATAAGGTTCTATCTTGTACATTCAGTACATTTAAATACAACTTTGTCAAATTGAACTGAGGAATACTAGGTATTAAGTATTACCTGTATACTCAAATAGTTCAAAGCTCTACCATAGAGAAGGCTCTATTTATCGTACTTGGTACAGTAACATAGGACTTTTTCAAAGTAAGGCAAGCATAGGAATACTTAAAATAATAGGTCGTTGTCAGCCTTACTACAACAAGGTTCTATCTTTTGTACTCAGCACGGTAACATAGAACCTTGTCACTGTATATACCTATAGTAGGTATGGCGCAGGAGCCATAGTCAAGATGTCAGTATTATTAATCTATTGTTACTAGGAATCGAACCAAGGACGCCCGGCTCCAACGACACATTGATAATGTACCGACATTTGTAACCGTCTAGGGTTGTCACGTCTTGGAAAATCACCTTCATATTCTATTTAACAATAATATGATAATTTGGTAATGAGGCTGTTTTATAATATGATAATGAGGCTGTTTTATAACAGATTATTTTACCTATTTTTCTAGTTAAGTAGTTTGTCAACTTACGAACTAGGGAACTTGAGGATAATTAAGGCTTTTTTTATTTTTGTTGCTTTTTAATAATTTACTAGATGATGCCCGTTACTTCGTCCGCGTGGATTTAGGTTTTTAAAAATCCTGTGGGAACTCTTCAATTTTCCGGGATAACAAGCCTATGTCCTTCCCCGGGATGCAAGCTATCTCTGTACCAAATTTCGTCAAAATCGGTTGAACGGATGAGCCGTGAAAAGCTAACAGACAGACAGACGCATTTATAATATTAGTATGGATTTACTTTACAGATACAAAAGGGCTCACTCTACGACGTTTAAATAAATAACGACTAAAATGACGGCTAGACTCACGTGATTAGTGATTAGTCGGAGAGTTTCGAACCCGTCCGGGGTACTTTTTCAAATTGCCTCCATTTGAAAAGGACCTTAGAACGGGTTTGAAACTAGTCAGGTATGGTTCTCCTACGGATCTGCTCATTTCTGTTTGAGTTTGATACACCAACCATAGCACTCTCACGACCGCTGAGTGACTAAGCTTCATGTGAGTATTTCTTGTTTGGAATACCTTTAAACTAGTAAGTGACAACCCTATTTAACAGCCTGCCATTGTTCGAACGCATAGCTCACTTGTCTCAATTGATTAAAATAACACATCTTAATAACATTTCCTTGCGCGTTATTGAAGTGACTACAGTCTAATCACAGTCGATGTTGCAATGCGTTATTTTTAACCGCTTTTAAAAGAAGAAGATTATTATATTCTGTAGTGGCTATATATTATACCAAACCAATGGGCTATAGGTACCTATGTTATTTAGGGCTAATTTTGTCAATCGCCAATTAAATCAAATCAAATCAAATATTCTTTATTGCACATGTGGGTATGTATGTATATATTATGGCATGCAAAAAAATAAAAACTAAAACCAACTTACTGACTTAAATTACAATTGAATTATCTATTATTACTTATCTTTATACAGTTAATAATTATATTTTATACATACCTACTAGATTTAACAATATAATACAATACAATGCTACAACTTAATTATTATAAATTTGTGTCTGTTAAATACTCTTTAATAGAATAGTATCTTTTATCATTTATGTAGTAAAAAATTCTTTAATTTTATATTTAAAAGTTTTAATGTTTAGATTTCGGTCAGCCAATGATGCTGGTAGTTTATAATTGTACAACTGAGGTGCCATATTAAAGATACTATTACCAAAAAGTGCTGTTGTATGTTGCATAGGACACAGTTTATTCTGTCTACGCTCATTCTCAGAATATCAAAACAATTTAACATTTGTTTTAATGAATACAAGTACTTCATAAATGTATAAACTTGGACATGTAAGTAACTTAAATTTATCAAAATATGGTTTACACCTATGAGCTCAAATGACATATGGCTCTTATACACTTCTTTTGACTTTTAAAAGTTAAGTAGGTATTGTTCCTACGCGACAGGTCGAGGTATGAGGCGCGGGGACGCCACGCACGTCATCCGCGCTATCTCGCATCGGGTTAGCGGCTGCGCGGGTGTGCGGGGCGTGCTCACCTCGATTGCCATGTCGACCTGTCGCGTACTATACTATGACTGGAGAAAAAAATTGTTATTTTGACGGATTTTATCTCCGCGCGGCAATTTAATTTCGTTTCCGGGGAAATCTCGGAAATCGGGAACTTTTGAAAAGTTTTACCTACCAAAAGTCGAAGTAAAAGATTAATTATTATAAGCTAAGTAATCATTTGTTTCAGAAGTAGTTCTGTACTATTAAATATTCTGAGGTAAAACAGAAATTCCTTAAGAATAAGCGCCACTAAAAGCAACAAAATGTCACATTTCCCGCCAAATCGGTGCATTTTTTTTTAAATGGCGCACGCTTGACAGGTGCGTTGTCGCCACGCGCGGCACGCGGCGCGCCAACTATTTACTATCGTCTTTTTTTCCGGATAAATATAACCGCCACCCATTCAGCCGTTGACACTTGCACCCAATCAAATTAGCTTGTCTATGGTATGTTTGGGCAAATGTTTGAACCAAGTTTGGACTAATTAGGATTACTTGTAGGATTATATTGGTATTTAATTTTTGAAACAAGTTGGACCTATGCGTCTTAATTAAAAACACGTCAGCCTTGCCAAAAAACTAACTCAGTAGGCACTGAAAACGTAAAAAGATTAAGTACATTGAGATCAGCATCACACTGCTGCCATATTAAATGTTAAAAAATGTAAGGATTCTAACGACACTTCACAAATCTGATCGGAGAAGTTATGGAACCCAGAAAACATTACACTACATTTTTGGGCAGACGTGTAAAGAAAGAGCAACTGCCGAGTTTCTTGCTGTTCCTTCTCGGTAGGATATATTTAACCCCCCGACTGGGCAAGAATTTGCGGCTCCCCAGCGTAGCCGGGGCCAGTAAGTTATATTAACAATAGCATCTACTGTAAAAGCTGAAACTACCGTAAAACAAACCTCAGATTTTATAGTAAAACCGGCTCGCTTCGCTCGCCACCTCTTCGCTTCATTCAGGACCTCCTTCACAAGCTTCTGGATTTTAATTCAGATTTTAGCATGTCTCTAAAGTAAAATCTAAGCTTTACTGAGTATGAGCTATTAAATTCCGAAATTAAATCACAGAAAAGTTCGGACAGTTAACACTAACACTAGTTAAATTTTAGGTTTTACTGAAAAATCCTAGGATTTACTATAGTTCGGGATTTTACCGTAGCAGATGGTAAGAGAAGATAAGCTACACAAGCAAATTAAAATCGGAATATGTATCTCTGACTACATTTATTATATTTAGTGACTTAGCAATAGCATCTCTCGGCGTTGTCAAGCGTAAACCAGTTATCAATGAAGAGAATCAACCCGGTGTTAATATTCATACAATCAGTCAGTCAAGTCGTAACTATGGACGCCGTTAGGGTCATTGACATGCAGTAAAATCCACAAAGCACTGATTAACTGGAACCAGCGGTACTGATATCTTAATTTTCTATCTATTATAATAAAACTGGCCAAGTGCGAGTCTGGTTCTCGCACCGAGGGTTCCGTACTACAGTTGTATTTTTCGACATTTTGCACGATAAATCAAAACTATGATGCATAAAAATAAATAAAAATCTGTTTTAGAATGCACAGGTAAAGCCATTTCATACGATACCGCATTTGATATAGTTATGTTACTTTGAAAATTGAAAATACTAATTATTAGTTCATGACCACAATTTAATTTTTTGTGTGTGATGTAACCACAAATTCACTGTTTTCAGATTTTTCCCCTAATGTCTGCTATAAGACCTACCTACCTGCCAAATTTCATGATTCTAGGTCAACGGGAAGTACCCTGTAGGTTTCTTGACAGACATGCAGACAACAAAGTGATCCTATGACGGTTCCGTTTTACCTTTTGAGGTACGGAACCCTAAAAACGGACTAGACTAGGCAATAAACTTATGCATGCCTAGCATGAGCTATTGAATAAGGACAGACGGGCAGACAGACACACTTTCGCATTAATAATATTAGTATGGAAGTATGGATTATTAAATAAACTTTCAAAGATTAAAGAAAAATTTACCGACACTCAAGCGCCGTGAAATATTAATATCAGGGGGTTTGCCAAAAAAAATACTTTTCGGAGTTATTAATTATATTAAGTTAACACTTACTTTAACGGTGAAGGAAAAAACAAATCGTGAGGGAACCTGCATTCCTACCTAAGAGTACCTGTGACCAGCGTGGACTATCAACCGGTAAAAAATCAAAGCGCGACCTCTTATCAGGTATCATAAGGAATTTTTAAATGTATGCAGTTTTGTAACGAAACGCTAGTAACTAGTTAAGTAGGTATTCGATTGCGAAACGGTTAATGTATGCAGCAGTGTCATGTCCAGTGGCATTATCCAATTGGTGTCTTGTATCTGCTTCATTAGACCTGTCAAATAAATCTCAATGATAACTAGATAACTTGTATTTCATTCATTTATTGGATCTCCCTTTCAGTTCTCATAGCGCGGAACAGATTGACCCTTTGTATCTGTACTAGCTTATTCCCGCAACTTCGTACGCGTGGATTTGGGCTTTTAAAATCCCGTGGGAACTTTTTAATTTTCCAGGATAAAAAGTAGCCTATGTCACTCTCCCGGTCATACAAAAATCAAGCCGATCTGTTGCTCAGTTGCGGAGTGATTAAAGGACAAACTAATAAATAAATAAACTTTCGCATTTAGGTAATATATAATATGGGTAATGACTAGCTGATTCCCGCGAATTTGTCCTCATGGATTTAGATTTTTAAGAATTCTGTTAGAATTTTTACAAAAAAACCTTTCTTGTGTGAATGATTCTACGTTGTAGATAGACCCCCTACATTCACAATTTCATTTCTTAATCTAGTTACAATACCCTTTTCATACGATTAGGCTTTCAACGCTGAACTCGGTCCTTTTACAACCACCTAATTAGTATAGAATTTTTTGTACTTAATTAAGTATTAAAATAAGTTACCAGTTACCAGTTAGAAAAAATTAGGATACTTACCTTAAGTAGTTAAGTACCTACTGAAGTAAAAGGAAAATTAAGCTAAGTATTTTTTTGACGATTACAGTTTGGCAGTTGGTTAAAATGTTTGTTCAAATTAATAACTAATCGATCAGCCATGGAATCCATCTTATAGCTGTTAATCGCATTATAACCTATGTTATAGTTTCCATAACCATATTAAAAGAAATTGTAGAGGCTATGCAAAAATTAGGTCGAAGGAAGCCGCAAGTTTACATTACACCCAACGAACTTATAATAAAAATCTATTGCACAAAGCAATGAGGTTAACCTCATTGCGAATATGCTATAAAATTAATCAGGATGTGGGTAGGTACAGTGTACCTAAGTAGCAAGACTTATTTAGCAGCCAAAAACTGTACACATATGAAAGCGTCCATACTAAATCCCGAGATAAAATCAACATTAGTGGAAATCTACGGTGAGGAAAAGCAAAATCAGATGTCAAAGCTGCATCTCTACAATTGGCAAAGCATTGAGCTTGATTTATCTCAAAAAGACCGTATCCCGCAAAAGATTGTAAAAGTACTAAGTGACGCAGGGCGATTGTTATGCGATACACAATATAAAATTCCCTTTCTGTACACACGGGCTGAAGAATAAGGATGGACGCGGACGAAGTCGCGGGCATCAGCTAGTAAGTAATATTTCCACAGATAATAAAGACGTTACTAGCAATAAAGGCTCCCCACAAACAGAAACCAATTAATGGTTACATAGTGGCCCATTAATCAATTTAACAATAACAAATGACCAGATGCACTACTAACTAGTAAGTGCTTGATTATAGAGTAGTAAAATATATAAAAGGAAAAGGTGACTGACTGACTGATCTATCAACGCACAGCTCAAACTACTGGATCGGGCTGAAATTTTGCATGCAGGTAGCTATTATGACGTAGGCATCCGCTAAGAAATGATTTTTGAAAATTCAACCCCTAAGGGGGTGAAATAGGGGTTCAAATTTGAAGATACCTATTCACTCTCGACTTGAACTATCCATATCAAAATTGGAGGGGCAAACTGATGTTGGAAGGGTGTTCCAAATCTTAGCGGTTCCGATCAGAAACGAGAAGGCAAATCGCTTCGTACGTATCCATGGATAATTGTCCAAAATTCCTCAGTGTTTGAAGACCAAAGTCTTCGAACAGTGCGTGTTGCCAGTGATGACATATGGATCCGACACATGGTCGCTAACTATGGGTCTCATAAGAAAGCTCAGGGTCACTCAGCGGGCGATGGAGAGAGCTATGCTTGGAGTTTCTTTACGTGATCAAATCAGAAATTACGAGATCCGTAGGAGAACTAGAGACTAGAGTAACCGACATAGCTCAACGGGTTGCGAAGCTGAAGTGGCAATGGGCAGGGCACATAGTTCGTACAACCGATAGACGTTGGGGTCCCAAGGTGCTAGAATGGCGACCTCGCACCGGAAGACGCAGTGTTGGAAGACCCCCCACTAGGTGGACGGACGACATCAGACGAGTCGCAGGGAGCCGCTGGATCCAAGCGGCGCAAGACCATGGCGTGTGGAAGTCCCTACAATAAACCTATGTCCAGCAGTGGACGTCTATTGGTTGATGATGATGATGTATCCATGGAATTTCGGTGCAGATATTGGCGAAGGAGGAACCAGGTTGAAAAGTTCTTCGGCACACTCTCCAAATATATCCTGTAGAATACCGATAGACAGGCAACTTTGCGCCGATGTTCCAAACTTTGAAGTTTAGAATTGACCTGCTGCTCGATTGCTTGCGATCGTGACATTGTAGCTGTCATTCTACCGCAGTCGAGCCGCAGAAATGATGCTGATTTTTTTAAATAGCGATAGCGAGCATACGAGCAGGCGGGTCACCTGTTAAGTGATTACAATCGCCCATGAACATTTGCAGCACCAGAGGAACCGCCGATGCGTTGCCGGCCTTTTAGGAATTTGTTGGTCCGCCCCTTGAATAACCCCATGTTGTAATCTATTGGGAACACCGCCGATGGGAGTTGGTTACTTCCACAGTTTGCATGTGCGTGGAAAGAAGGATCTGGCACAGCGGATGGTCGAAGTGCACCAGACACCCAGGTGGTGAGGGTGAAATTCCTTACGGTGGCGTACGATTCTTCGTAGGGCATGAAGCTGCCTAGTTCGTTCTAGCTCTGACTTGAACGCAGAACGACGCACTTCAGCTAGATAAGTATTTAAATCTAAATGAATCATCCGTTTACCGTGTCGCGTGGAACATAAAAACTAATTAATTTGATGCATTTAGCCACTGAATTTATGGCTTAGCATTTTTGTTATAATGACGAGGAAGTGGCCATTATTTCGCGTTGAATCACGGCTATGCGAAATTGCGCCGAAGCGAGTTGGTAATTAAGGTCAATTTGCGTTCAACTTTAATCAATTCGACGCAAACACTGCACGTCTGTCTGTCCGGTGCTCTTAATACACTTAAATGCACAGCTCCATTATGACTTGTACAGAGTAATTTTCTTCAGAGAATTTTTCAATGTAATTTAGTAGGTTTATATAATTAGAAACTTTACTGTTATCCGGGTGCTCGATTGTGGCAGAATGACAGCTACAATGTCGCCATCACAATCACCTCTGATTGTTAACGCTCGCTCCCTATTGGCTACACGACGATGCAAAGTTGCAACAAGAATCGCTCAAATTCAGCCAATCACAACAATTGAGATTGTAATAAACGCGTTGGATTGTTATTGTAAAAAGAAAAAAATAATTTGCTTCGTGCTTTTATTAACGACTAGTTAAGACTAGTAATCAATATGAAATTATTTTCTTTCGAACGAATTAGTAAATGATCTTAATCGTATTACGATTACGCTTAAGATAATCTGGATTAAATCGACTAAAATAGTATGAGTTTTTTTTTGTTTCAATCAGAAAAAAAATTGCGTGATATTTGCCGCGACCCCCCCTCTCTCCAACGTAAGATTAGATGAGATTTGACTCGACCCCCTCACCCCCTTAAACATCTCATGTAATTTGTGGATGCCCCCTAATCTCTGGTCTGTAGGTAGTCTGTGTCTAAATTCAGTTGAGTTTAATATATATTGTATGAGTAATGCTGATCATAATAGTATGACGAATTGTATCTGAACATTTGAACCGGTAATCCGATAAATGCCTTAAGTGATTACAGAGTAATACAGACGGTAATACATACAGATGCAGTAGTTTTTAATTAGGTGCATTTATTTTACTTTCTTTTATCTAACTTTCAAATAAAGTTTTTAGTAATCTAAATATATAAAAGGAAAAGGTGACTGACTGACTGAGTGACCGACCGACTGACTGATTGACTGATTGATCTATCAACACACAGCTCAAACTACTGGATGCTTGACTCAAGCACCAAGCAAACTTTGTAAACGGTCAAAATGCTGGCTCAAGTAACAATCTATGTGATTGACGTGAAGCCGCTTGACCGTCAAAAAACCGGCCAAGTGCGAGTCAGGCTCGCGCACCGAGGGTTCCGTAGTACAGTCGTATTTTTTCAACATTTTGCACGATAAATCAAAAACTATAAATTCATAAAAATAAATAAAAATCTGTTTTTTCTAAAACAGATTTTTATTTATTTTGCCAAATTAATAAATATACCTGCCAAATTTCATGATTCTAGGTCAACGGGAAGTACCCTGTAGGTTTCTTGACAGACAGACAGAGAGACAAACAGACAACAAAGTGAAGGGTTCTGTTTTTCCTTTTGAGGTACGGAACCCTAAAAATGCTTAAAAAACATTACGTGATTAATGGACGGCCCCCTACCTGTTATTTAACTTTGGTCTGAACGATTCGATTCGATTCTATAATCTTTAATTCATTATTGACTCACACGTGGTTCGATGAACCTGGCCGAGTGAACGCATCTCTTGGTAGGTAGGTACTTATCTATTTATAGTAAGTACCCTACATAAGTGTTTCCCATTTGCCGGGTCGCGACCCGGTACCGGGCCATCAAAATAAAATCCCGGATCACAATATTCCCACATTGTTTTAAAAATATTACCAACTATCGATAATATTACTATCAATAAATGTGTATTATTTTACCTAATGGAACCTAAAAGTCTTAAGTGGGTCACGAAGAGGCAATGCAAAAATTACCGGGCCATGGCAGAACAATGTTTGGGAAACACTGCCCTACATGCATTTGGGTCATATTTATTGTAAGTGATCGAACTAAAATCCGAATAAGTAAAAAAAATCTTTTCAAAAAAATGTTCGCCCGTTTTTACTTGTTTAGATAGTTTTCTAATATTTTTACTATGCAAATTAATTTTTGAAATTAGCACTTAGCATAGGGCTGCCATAATTCCTGTAAGGACGAGCGGGACATCCATCCATATACATACTGATACTGTAAATTCGAAAGTGTCAGTCTGTCTGTCTGTTTCTCTGAAAGGGCTTTTTATCCCGGAATATTAAAGAGCTCCCACGTGATTTAAAAAAAATTAAATCCATGTGATAATGAACTTGCAGGCATTAACCAATCTGAAATAAAAGCTCGAGCGAAGCAAGCGCGAAATTTTTGATATATATACGAAAAACTCTGTAGGTATTAATAATATACTAATATTATAAATGCGAAAGTGTCTATATATCTATCTGTTATCTTTTTAACCAGCTACTATTCAGGGATAGCTTGCACCCCGGAAACAGACATAGGCTTTTCATCCCGGAATATTAAAGAGTTCCCACGTGATTTTAAAACAACCAAATCCATGTGGACGAAATTGCAGGATCAACTGACGTAAAATAAAAGCGCGAGCGAAACGAGCGCGAAATTTTTGATATATTTACTCTTAGTCCATAGGCAATTATTATTTGTTTCACTAATTATGCAGCTACAGAAACCAAGTGTCCCTAAGCTAGGCATAGGCCTAGAGGCGATAAATAAATAATTAGGTACTTGGCTGTAAAATTGAAAGTTGTTCAGATAAGGTTACGCAGTGATAAGCGATGATAGCATGATAACAGACGACCTTCCGACACATTCCGCGCGTCGGTGATGAAATCATTACTGTCTGTTGACTAGGTATTGATTAATCAACATAATCAAATTCAAATGGCGAATGCACATTTTTGGTCACGGTACCGCCCCACCAATAAATAAATACTTTAAAAAAATCGGCCAAGTGCGAGTCAGACTTGTGCACCGAGGGTTCTGTACTACAGTCGTATTTTTTCAACATTTCGTATGATAAATCAAAAACTATTATGCACAAAAATAAATAAAAATCTGTTTTAGGAGAGCCTCAATAGCTCAACAGGTAAAGGAGTGGACTGAAAACCGAAAGGTCGACGGTTCAAACCCCACCCGTTGCACTATTGTCGTACCTACTCCTAGCACAAGCTTTACGCTTAGTTGGAGGGGAAAGGGGAATATTAGTCATTTAACATGGCTAATATTGTTTAAAAAAAAAAGGAATGTATAAGTAATGCCCTTTCATAATTATGATACCCAACTTGGTATAGTAATATTACTTTGAAAGTTGAAAATACTAAATTTGTTCATGATCGTATTTTTTTCGTTATGTATCCACAAACTCACGGTTTTCGGATTTTTCCCCTTACGTGTGCTATAACACCTACCTACCTGCTAAATTCCATGATTCTACCGTCAGACTTGGTAAATTAAAACTACCTGACTATTCATAAGCACTTGCAAAAAGTTTACATGAATAAAAAAACATTCTATTCTATTATATTCTATTCTAGACCGTAGCCAAGATTTCAATAAGAATTGTTTAGATACGTAGCCGGCGACATCGCCATGGCGTCCCACAGTGTTAGTACTCTAGCTTCAAAAAAACTACTTATATAATATTTGAACAGTGTAGCTTTTCAATTCAACGTCAGCAGTCAGCACCTAATGCCCAGCACGTATTTATCATGGCAGTCATCTGAACGGCGAGAGACAACCGTTGGTGTAATCAATTCAATTAATTCACATATAATTGGCGCCGAGTGAGATAACATCGACACATGTATGGTGTAGGCAGCGCGCGTGTGCTAGAGGATTTATTTAACTGTGCTTATGAATTCTAGAGTTCCGTTTTTTGTACTCCCATCTCATGGGACAAAGCTTGCGCGAGGGCAAAGGTAGACACGTAGAGGCTTCACGTAAAAAGTGCAGATGCAGTGAAGTTGAAGCAATCTCTTTGCACATTTTATGCTATGCTTTAACCAAAACTAATACCTATTCAATTCAACAACAGCACCTAATGGCTACCACGTATTTATCATGGCAGTTATCTGAACGGCCAGAGACAACCGTTGGTGTAATCAATTCAATTAATTCACATATAATTGGCGCCGAGTGAGATAACATCGACACATGTATGATGTAGGCAGCGCGCATGTGCTAGAGGATTTACTGTGATTATTTCTAGAGTTCCTTTTTTTGTACGTCTTTCATCTCATGCGATAAATCTTGCGCGAGGGCATAGGTAGACACGTAGAGGCTTCGCCTAAAAATGCTTTTATTCTGTGGCACTTACTAATTTATACCATCTTGATAAAAGATGACGGTTGTAAAACAGCGTTGTAATCCTTCTACTACAGTTTCTATTTCTATGAGCAGTATTTCCTTGGTGCTTTCTCAATAAAAATGACGATGGGCTGAGATGCAGTGAAGTTGAAGCAAACTCTTTGCACCTTTTGATACTATGCTTTAACCAAAATTGATGATTGAACAGCCCCCCAATTGTGTAAGAATACCCATTTCATGGCTATCGCAATCGTCAAGAATTCTGCCCTTTGATTGGCTGTGAAAAAATGTAAACAGCGAATCAACCAATCAAAGGGCAGAATTTCTTGACGTTTGCGAAGCCATGAAATGGTTATTCTTACGTAATTGGGGGTCAGGTTAGCTTTTCAATTCAACAGGCTACCACGTATTTATCATGGCAGTCATCTGAACGGCCAGAGACAACCGTTGGTGTAATCAATTCAATTAATTCACATATAATTGGCGCCGAGTGAGATAACATCGACACATGTATGGTGTACGTAGCGCGCATGTGCTAGCGAATGTGCTTATTTTTAGAGTTCCGTAATAATTATGTTACTCTCATGCACAGAGAAATCAACCTCAAGAGTACGCATTGTAAGGGTGGTAAATTGTGCGGAATAGAAATATACCCGGATACGGAATAATCTACCACCTTACAAAGATTAGAGGAAAAAAAAATAATTTTAATTTACTTTACTTGATCTATCTACCTAGTAAAGAATAGAAGCTAGCCGTCGACTCCCTTGTAATGCATATGAGGTGTTATAAATGAAATTTGCTAGATGTTAGGCAAAATTGTTTTTAATGTAACTTTTACCGGGGTCGCTTAATACAGAATGATGGCTAATAATGCTTAGTTATTCTAGCTTAATGCCAAGACTTAATTTAGATACATTAGAATGACTTAGGTAGATAGTACATAAGATCTATGTTTTAAATTTAAGATGCCATTGGCATGGAATAGACAATGACACAGTAAAATTCATAAAATTGTTTCAAAATAAAAGCTCAGTAGTAAAGACAGGGTTCTTACTGTACACATACACTAAGAAGGTTCACTAAACTGTTCCAGGATACAAACATTTGCTTACTTGTAGGTGCGAAGACTGCAAGGTAGCTGGACGGCATCGGCCAAGATCCAAAACTCAATTTATTTGATTCTTCACAACCGAAATGTTTCATCACAAAGATTTTCACCAAGTCTTATCCATAGAAATTAAGTTGTCAACGTGAATGTGCAAAAGAAATAAATACGAAAACCGAAAACGTAAACGTAAAACTAAAACGGAAAACTGAAGCTAAACGTAAAACGTAAACGTAAACCCTGTAACAAAGAAAAACAAGATTATAATTTGTGCTGTGTGAAAATTTCGACACGTGGAATTTTCCCGATCAAACACAACTCACCTATTGAACTCCTGGCCACCAATGGTTTTCAGAAGTCCACCCACAACCCATTATCCTCATTTATTTGGGAAGTTAAAATAACTGGAACTGAAAGAAATCATGAGATTAGGATTTTCTCTAACCAAACCGCCATTTTGTCGAATCCACATTACTTGATTTTTCACTCACCATAACTGATGAAACATTGAAAATACGTTAGGATGACTAAAATTTATGACTATTGTATTTTTCCAGGCGAAGCCATGGGCGGAAAGAAGTGAGATTTTCCTGGAACGAAAAAAATTCGTCTTCACATGTTGACTCCAGGAAAATTCTAAATCTCAGCAATCGGTGTTGCCAGACGCAACCCGAGTGTGGCCGCTCTCAGTTAGTTTGATCATAAAGCCAATTCATTTTTGAATATTTGCGGAACCTAAGGATATATTATAAGAACCGTTTTGTTAATGACTTAACAATAAACAAATGATATTATGGTTTTATTTAATTATTTTGTTTTATTTTTACGACAATTGACAACGAAGCAAACGCCATCTATTGTGGCTCGAATGAACTCTGAACATCGACCCACGCGTAGTTCTGCACCTTGATGCTAGGTGGCACCAACATACTTTGAACAAAATAGATTTTAATTAAAAGCGAAACGCTAATTAGTAGTTCAAAATTTACAACGTCACAATACTTCCCCTCCTACGAAAAGGTTCAACAGGTTGAACCACGCTGCCCTCAGCGTCATCCAACAACTACTAACAATTTGCCTGAAACAAACAAACAAAAAAAACACAGAAGTTACGCGTGAACGCACATCTACTACTAACAAGGAAAATTGTCTAACAAAATAAATATACTGAAAACAGTGTAAGGTTTTATACATTATACTTAACTACACAACCCTAACTTCTAAAAAGAATATATACAAAAAACTTCATGGTGTCTAAGACACTTGAGTGGAAACATCTTGGCATCATTCTTCAGCTGACTGATAGAATGCGTCTAGGCCTACGGTGGTTCACTCTTTTAAACTACCATCGTAATATTTGTTACTCAACAAATACGGAAAATCTGGTTGTGAACGGGTCCATCTGATATGGCAACCGTTCTCTATCCCATTCGGAAAAATAAACCCGAATCAAAATCGGAATATGAGAAAAAAAAACGAAATAACTCTCCTAGAAAATAGATCTCGGAACAGAATCGGAAAAATAACAGAAATGATCCATTATCTAGAAGGAAAACGAAAACAAAACATAAAACCCCCCCCTTTTCGTTATCCCCAAAGTACGATATTTGCATTTTTACTTTCTCAACCGGTTGGTCTACCACAAGCATTCCAATCATCACATATTCATCCCTACATACATCCACTACATTCCTCCTCAACTGAACCATGGTAATGTAACTGTTAACTCAGAACATCACTACACTCATACAAATTCCTAATTGAATATTGATAACTTAAATATTCAAACAGTTTAGACCAAACTAAGTAATGGCAAATATCTACTTCTTAATATCCTTAATATGCCAAGTGCCTATTGGGTGGTTGTCAGCTACTCTAACTAGTTCGTAAACCAAAGGTGACAAAACCTTGACAACCCTGCACTTTTCATACTTAGGTGCCAGCTTAGCTGCGAAAAAATTTGTAGCGTCGCTTTGTGGATAGGTCTTTTTCCACACTATATCCCCAACAGAATAGCTTGCAGACCTACGCCTTAAGTTGTAATGCGTTGCATACTCTGCATGAGCCTGAAACAAATTTCTCCTAACCTGACCAAATATGTCCTCCAAAGTTCCAAACTTTCCTGCGTATTCCTCCCTTGGAATTCCGGCCTCGTACTCCTTATCCGTGTCCTTATAGAAGGAACCATTTAAGACCGGTTCTCTAGCGTGGACAAGGAAGAACGGGGAGAATCCAGTGGATTCATTAACCGCACTGTTTATGGCGAACTGGACCTTGTACAGGTTTTCGTCCCAGGACCTGTGGTTATCTTTCACAAAAGCGGCTACAGCAGTCATAACAACCTTATTGTACCTCTCAACAAGGTTAACTTGCGGAGTGTACAGTGGTGTGTAGTGTAATTTCGGAATATTATAACGCTTAATGAGATTACGGAATTCAGATCCTGTAAATTGGGACCCATTGTCCACAATCACAGTCTCTGGAACACTATGGTTCAAAAATACAAAATTCTCTAGCGCTTTAACAACAGCGGCACCTGTGGCACGCCGTAACGGAAACAACATTGTATATTTCGAAAAACAACACGTCACCACAAAAAGAAATGTAAATCCTGATTTAGACCTAGGCAAAGGTCCGACTAAATCAGCCGAAATGACCTGAAAAGGTCTCTCGCAGACTTTAGGCTTCCCTAGCAGACCTGGAGTGGCTGATGTCGTGTGTTTATACGCAGAGCAAGTATCACAATTCTTAACGTACTCAACCACGTCCTTATACATACCACGCCAAAAATATCTGAGGGATAATCTGCGATGAGTTTTGAACACACCAAAATGACCTGCAGTTGCATCTGCATGGTTTTGTTGCATAATTCTAAGGATGTCGTTCTTGTGGACTACCTCTTTCCAGTCGAACTCACTGAGAAGCTGGTATTTACATTTACTGTAACGATATAGTTTATCGTTCAAAATACAAAAATTCGGAAAATTTGCTGGATTGATTTTACAGCCATTAAATGTTTTGTCATACCAGTCATCTACCAAAACTTGTTGACTAGAGTTATCATTACGATCACCAACTACATCAACGTGTATGAGTCTCGACAAGGTATCCGGAACTACATTATCACAACCCTTCCTATGTTCGATAACAAAATTATACTGTGATAATCTACAACCCCATCTGGCGAGTCGTCCTGAGGGATTTTCTAAATTTAAGAACCACTTTAGGGATGCATGGTCTGTGATAATTGTGACTGGCTTGGAACCAAAATAAGCCTGAAATTTCTCCACTGCAAAAATCACAGCTAGAGCCTCGCGTTCCGTCGCGCTGTAATTCCTTTCGTTTTTATTTAGGCTCCTACTGACATACGCAATGGGATGATCGCAACCATCGGTTTCTTGCGTCAGCATACCACCAACACCATATGCAGAAGCATCACAATGTATTTTGAATGGTTTTTCAAAATTCGGTACCGCAAGAACAGGTGCGGTTACCAACGCATTCTTCAATGTATTAAATGCTACCTCTGCCTGTTCGCTCCACTCAAATTTAGGTGCGTTCTTTCCTTTACTCGTTAGTCTATTGAGTGGTGCAGCGATGGTTGAAAAATTCCTAATAAAGCGCCTGTACCAAGAACAAGTGCCTAGGAAAATCTTTACCTCCTGTGCAGTTTTTGGGGTCGGAAAGTTCAAAACTGCGGCAACTTTTCCAGGATCTGTGCGTAAACCAAATTCATCCACTATATACCCTAAATATTTCAAAGAGTTTCTAAAAAAATTACATTTATCAAAATTTATGGATAGTTGAGCCATTTTTAGTTTATCCAGAACTCTGTTTAATAAAATTAAATGGGTTTCAAAATCAGCAGAACAAATAACAATATCATCTATATAACAAAATACTATTCCATTTTCAATATCACTACAAAAATTTTGATTAAATAACTGGTCCATTAACCTCTGCTGTCGTGCTGGTGCACCGCATAGGCCAAACGGCATGACTTTAAATTTGAATAACCCTCTACCAGGAACTGTAAAACTGGTTTTTTCCTGAGAGTCGTTAGCTAACGGAATTTGCCAGAAACTTGAACTTAAATCAATCGATGATAAAAACCTTGCCTCTTTCAAGCTATCTAGAATTTGTGGAATGTACGGTATTGAGTATGAATCCCCCTTTGTCACTGAATTTAATTTCCTGCAATCTAGGCAAAATCTCCAGTCTCCATTTGCCTTTTTCACTAAAATTGCTGGGTTATTCCAAGGGCTTTCACTCGGAGTAACTACGTCCATTTCCAGCATCCTATCTAACTCTTTACTTAAAGCTTCCTTCTTTTCGGGAGAAAGTGGATATTGTTTTATTTTTATTGGCAAGGCATCACCGGTGTCAATAACATGTTCAATTAATTTTGTTCTACCCAATCCAATTTTCTCTGAAGAAATATCTAAAAATTTATTTACTACAGACTGGGCTAATTCTTTCTGTTGAGATGATAAGTTTTCAAAAGAAGTGATGGTATGAATTTGTTTATTATCAATCGCACAAATATTGTAAAATTGAGAAGGTGCCTTAATTAATTCTAAATTATCAAAAATGCCAGGGGCTAACTGAAATGTTTTCCAAAAGTCACAGCCAAAAATAACATCCGCTATTATAGAGGGTACTACAAAAAATTTTATTATGTGAGTTACGGAATTATAAGTAATCGGAATAAACATATAACCCATGCAATCAAGTTTGTCTCCATTTGCCACTGAAAATGTGGTATCAATACTGCTATGCAATTTATAACCGAATCTCAAAAAAACCTTGTGCGCCTGGTTACCCAAATTGACGCGCAAGCACCGGAATCTAGTAAACCTGTAATCTCAAAACCGTCAACAAAAACCTTTAAATGTGGCCTAAAGTCTCGTTTATCCACTGAATACAGAACTGTGTCAGGTACAAGGGATGTTTTGTTGTTAATGACCAAGTTCTTTACTTGTGTCTCTGCACAGTTCTTACTAATTAGTTTTTTGAATTTTTGTCCGGAGCGGGTTTACTAATCGCCTTTTTACTACAACTTGGACATGTCTTTACTGTAAAGTTCTGACGTCCACACGAAAAACATCTAATAAATTTCGGAACTGTCCTGCAAAATTTAAAGGAATGGTTACCCTTGCCGCACTTGTAACATAGTTGTTTATTTGTTTTCGAAAAATCAGTGCCTTTACTTGTATCAACCTTAGGTGCAGGTGTGACTGAAAGTGTGTTTATCTGTTTTGTCACTTGTTTGTAAGCAAACTCTGAACTTAAAGTTGCCTTACTGTTAGTAGGCTCAGAAAATAAGGCGGAACGCTGCCTCGCAGCCTCTAGTTTGCGACACTTTTCCTTCAACATTGCGACAGACTTAATGTCAACAAGAGCTAATTGTTCTGAGTAAAAAGGGCGAATATTATGTAATAAAATTTGTAACTTTTGTTCTTCGGAAAGTGGTGTTGACAACCTTGAAAACATGCCAAACATTACAGCGAAATAGATAGACACAGGTTCTTCAGAGCCTTGTGTTCTTGCTCGAATTTCACCTAGCAACCTGTAGTCATAATCTACTGCATCAAATTCCTCTAAAAATAAAGTTTTCAATTCTGACCAAGACGAAACTTGACATTTGTTGCCTCTGTACCATAACAATGCTCGGCCTGTAAAAAGATGAAATGCAGAAACAAATAATTTTCCATCTGAAACGCCATAAGATCTTTTATATTCCTCAACGCGTTCGATGAAACTGCGCGGATCACCCTGTCCGTTGAAATGTAACTTCCACTTGGCAACATTTTTATCACCAGTGCAGTCAACGGCGGTACTCTCGGAATCCAGTGATTCGTCGTGAGACGACTCATTGTCAGCATCTAATCTGGAAATCAAACTCTGCAACTTTGTATGTAATTCACTCTTCCTACTTATTAAGCTGAGTTCGGAACACTGTATTCTCAAAATTCTAAAGTACAAATGTGAAGCTAAAGCTTTAGACCTACAGAGGGCATGTCTATCTTTAGTGTCAGAACACTTTTTTAATAAATCTTCTAAGTCTTGAAGTTTTTTAGTAATAACCCCTAACTCACTTTCAGAAGTGAAATCCGTCTCTAAAATTGATTCAGAAGGAATTTCCTGAATTAATTGTTTTAACTGTTTCTTTAAACCTAGCACTGTAGGTGCTGGAGTTTCGGAACGAATGGATACCTCATAACACAATTCGTCCTTCTTAAGTGAATGAAACTGGGCAAAAGTCTGTTCCATTGTGTTAAGTCAAAACACATTTAACAAAATATCGAGCTTGTGTAACTGTCTATGTTTAGCCTTATACAAATTGGTTAAACACAAACACAAAAGAAGTTATTTAAACTATTAAATATACACAAGCAAAATACACAACAAAAACAATATTCTTAAGTCTATCCTAACCTATTTTATCAATTATGTTCCTATTCCAAAATATTGTTAATAATACAAGCACATATTATTACTATAGTAAACAAAATATAACAAAATAACTTCCCAAAATTGAATAAATGATTGTAAGGTGCAGTATCACCTTTATGAGTACACAGTGTGTTACAACCTTTACAATTACAAAAGTAAACAGGCAACAAAGTTGCAATGAACTCTGAATAGCATATTATCTTTAAAAAAAAACAAAGAGATTGTGCAATGGTTTGATGACTGTTACTTTACACTTTTAACACATAACCTAAAATACAACAAAATCTGTTTCTAAATGTCACTTTAAACTACCAGCATTCAATTAAACTTAACATGTTTTGTGTGTGAAGTAGCTTTTATCATAACCTTAACACAGCTCTAAACAAAATTTCAACAAAACAATGAAGTATCAAGTCACTGAAAAAAATTGTTCATAACTTCATACTTGAACTTAATGTAATCTCTGAATATAGTTTATATATTTAGTTTCACAAGTTGTAACTCTTAGTATTTATAAATGTATGTGTGTAACTAGTTAACGGCACATAGCGTTTCAAAACTTTAATTATACTAAGTTACCGGAATTTTCAAACATAAGATGTACTTACTATTGAAAGCAATACCCAACAACAACTCAGTTAAGCAATGTTTATTACTAAACTGAAGGCAAACATTCACTTATACACCTCAAAGGTAAGTCAAATAACATAATTGAACGGCATAAGCACCATTTATAATGTGTTAATTAAATAAGAAAAAAAAAAACCAATGTTGGACTATACTCAGAAAATTACTTAAACTATCAAACAAAATTTCTAACTATTAGTTATTATTTAGTTAGTTAACCATAAAAACTATATAACTATTTTGTTATATATATAACTGTTTTGTTTTCATACAAGGTTTTGCATGAAAACAAAATCGTAAAATGTTGGGGACAGGGGATAATGCTTTGTTGTGATTGGTGGACTCAAAAGTCACGTAATCAATACAATGTGCGGAATGAGGGTACCGAACGGGCGTGGGCTGACTTTTATGCTCAGCAACTGCCTAAGCTTGGCGATCGGTGTCCGGCTATTAGGCGTCTATAGGTGGTGGTCTGTGCTCGCATGAGACCTTAGAATAAGGACAAAGCCTAAAGTTTGCGATAAGACATAGGTACAACTCATAGATGATTAGCTTTCTGTCTGTTCTGCCCCCCGATTTTGTAAGAAAAACGTATTCATCGTTATCATAATCGTCAAAATATTCGGCCCTTTGGTTGGTTGATTCGGTGTTTACATTTTTTCACAGCCATGAGCTAATCAAAGGACAGAATTTATTGACGATTACGATAACGATGAATACGTTTTTCTTACACGTCTGGTCTGTACCTGGTCTGTAGAGAATTGATCTTAATTGTGAGATAATACAACAACATGATCATCTTTCGGTCATGATAAGTATATAATTATAACTATATTTTATTTGAGACTACAGACAGAACCCTTGTGGTAGTATATCTGACTCGGACTTAATTTATAGTTTGTTAATGTTTATTTGATTAATAATGTAAGACACGTTTTTTGTATCGCTAATCTGTTCCATACAAGGATATTAAGGAAAACTTGTTAGATTTGTATCGTAGGTAAGTACTTATATTGATCGATTTACAATGGGTTTGACGTTTGGTTTATAAATAAAAAACCATAACATATTCTGTAAGTATTTTAATAAAATAAATAATCTTGTGATAAAAAATTCTAAGTTATTGATTGATAAGTAGAGTCGCGAGCAAAAACTTTTGCTATAGTATTTTAACTTACCTACCTGTAGTTGTTGTAGAATCGGGTGAATTTCTGAAAATCTTTCCAGTCTACGTATAGACAAGTGTTTTAGAGTTAGGTACAGTTTAGAAACATAAGTTACTTTTTACTTTGTAGTGGTTTTGGAAGAAGTACCTACCTATAATATATATATATATATATATATATATTTTTAAACAAAATAATGTAACGTTAATAATTATTAAATATTTGTCTGTAACACGTGATAATATTGTGATATACAAATGAACCTGTATTTGACACCTCTAATATACATACGCGTATACACACGCCATGTGAATTTTCATTTTATTTTATTTTACTTATTTATCTTATATATTTTAATGTTTTATTTAGATTTTATTATTAAGTAATAGTTAGTTAGATACTCAATAAGGGTTTTGTAAATTAGAAAAAGCTTATTTAACAGGGAAGGCACTGGCTCCCATGACACAGTTTCTACTTCTTTGGGAGCCAGTGGTCAAAGTCTTATGTGTCAAATCTTTTTTGCAAATAAAGATATTATTTATTTATTTATATAAACAGTCAGTGGTTTTATTAGTATATATTTATCCTTTTATGTGTTTTGATTAGTCATTAGTAGGATATAGATAAATAAGTAGATTTTTGAAGTGGGACGCGCAAATTAAAGTTAGAACTTATCACGTAGGTATTTCTACTAGTACTACTACTACAAGGGCTAGCGAAAGTAGGTGCCCTATTCAATAATAACATCGTTTCGATAACATTCGAGTGACGTGTTGTTATAATAAATTAGTCATTGGGCAGCTGCGTAAGTTATTGTTATAGTTTTAGTTCGTAGCACTTTGATTTGTGTGAACTTTAGAGTTGCAAAGGAGGGGGCTCAAGTCTCAAGTTAATGTAGTAGGTGCGCGACAGGTCGAGATGGCAATCGGGGTGGGGACGCCCCGCACAATCCCCGTTCTAACGCGGGGCGGGATAGCGTGGGTGACCTCATACCACGATTGGCTTCTTGATCTGTCGCGTACTATAGTTACAGCACGCCGAAACACGAAAGTAATGTACATCGACCTTTAGAAGGCGATAGCAGATTTGGAGAGCATTGTCCCTGTCGTTGAGACCGACAAAACGTCATATAGGTATGAGTGACAGAGACAACGCTCTACCAAAGCCGAAATGTCATTCATTGAGCCTCAATAGCTCAACGGTTGAGGAGCGGACTGAATTTCGAAAGGTCGGCGGTTCAAACCCCACCCGCTGCACTATTGTCGTACCTACTCCTAGCACAAGCTTTACGCTTAGTTGGAGAGGAAAGGGGAATATTAGTCCCAGTGGCGTGCACAGGGTTTGAAGCCAGGGTAGGCACCAGTGTGGTAGAACCTGTTTACTGGCGAAAAATAATGAAAAATATGCATTGAGCTATTACAACTGGGGTAAGCAATGCTTTCATGCCTCTATGAGCTGCACGCCACTGATTAGTCCTGATAAGCATGGCTAATATTCTTTAAAAAATAAAAAAAAACATTTAAAGGCCGATGTACCTACATCACGTTTGACCACGTGCTGTATATTATACACTACACTATACAAAAATTGGTCAAGTGCGAGTCGGATTGGCACAAGAAGGTTTAGACCATAAACTACCACGCTGGCCTAGTGCGTTTTGGCGGACTTCACACACCTCTGAGAACATCTCTACAATCTACATAGTATAAAATAAAGTCGCTTCCCGCTGTCTGTATGTATGAACGCGTAGATCTTTTAAACTACGCAACGGATTTTAATGTGGTTTTCACCAATAGATAGAGTGATTCAAGAGAAAGCTTTATAGGTATAGTTTAATATTGGTTTGTGTTAATTTGTTGAAATATGACGATATTTGAACAAAATGTCGGAAGAATCACTCCTCACTGTCACCACATTAGTATCTACATTGCACCCCATGCGAAGCCGGGGCGGGTCGCTAGTTATGGATAACTCTTAGCTCAGGCACGTAGGCTTAAAGAATATTAGTTTATAAGTAGTTCTTCATAGTTCTGATTAGATCACAAATCCGAGCATAGCTGGACTTAACGTCCGTTCAGGCCTAAGGTAACGACTGTTACATAAGAACCAATCAATATAATATGACTGCGTATGAATGAAAAATAATGTTAGGTAGGTACAGATCGCGCGGCGAGAGTTTGGCTTTGACCTTCGGGTGGAGGGGATTACTGCGCATGGGTACTGTCACGCACACAATACTTTTCCTTTTTTATGTACCAGGTTGGATATTTGAGTGGGTCAAAATTCATGTACAGTGGTAATAATGCTAGAAAATAATACGAAATAGATAAACTTCTTCATTTATTAAAACTATTGATAGTTATTTTACTTATATAAAATGTTTATTTCCTTTTAAAGTTTACAGAGACAGCGATGAAAATTCTAAATAATTGTTTTTTAATAAAATTATTTATTCCAAGATACATGTAAAATTGGTACATACAAACAAAAGAAAACTTAAAATAATTATTAAATACAAAAGTTAACATTAAAAAAAAGTCTTAGCAGCAGTGCTATTCAGATTCTTATATAATAAACAATTAACGAAAATAGCAATTCACTTGTGAACGTGATTGTACAAACAGAGGCAGGGAACGACTGGAGCAGTGGAGCGCCAATCAGAGCACCGCGTGCGCCTACACACCCGCCCCGCACCCCACTAATTGCCCGTTGATACCCAATTTCTGATTTCTGCGCAATAACGGTCAAAGCCAAACTCTCGCCGCGCGTACTGTAAGTAATTTTTTTGAACACCAATTGATTGATTTTATAATAAAAATGAATGAAAGAATTTTAGCTAGAATTCTGTTGTGGTCAATGGTCATCTTCACAAGTGAATTTCTACTTCGCCTGTGGGTATTTATTTACGTAACAATTCACCAATTAAAATATTACATTTCGTCAATGTTTTCTCACGAATCTTAACGCTTATAAATACGTTTAGAAAATACTACTAAGCAATAAAACATAATAAGTTCCCGTTATTTCATCAGTTCTCCGTTATTAAAGTTCACCATCATCATGATCAACCCATCGCCGGCTCACTACAGAGCACGGGTCTCCTCCAGAGTGAAAAGGGTTCTGGCCACCTTTGAGAACATTATAGAGAACTCTAGGTTTCCTCACGATGTTTTCCTTCACCGTTAAAGCAAGTCATATTTAATTAGGTAATTTGGACTCCGCGCAGCACACGCTTGAAGAGTGCCCTACCTGGGAATCCGAGCGGTGCACCCTGGTCGGCTGCATAGGGAGAGACTTGTCACCACCGGCTGTCATAGCGGCAATGCTGGAGGACAATGAAGCATGGCGGGCAGTGGTCTCCTTCTGTGAAACAGTAATGTTCAAGAAGGAAGCCGCCGAGCGGGTCCGCGAGCGAGCTGATCCTGCTCGAAGGCGGAGACATCAGGGCGGCGTTGATCAACGTCCTGATCAGTCCCAGGCGCTAGGACTTCGAGGTCGCGACTAGCTGCACTTTCGCCAGGATGTGTCCAACGGGCGTCGCGCGAGAGAGGCACCGGCGTACGTTCTTTAGAGTTCCCGGAGCCTCTCAATAACGCGCGGAGGAGGGCCAACGAGGGGGTTTTAGTGGGTAGAAATCCCACATAACCCGTTTGGGTATCTTTAGAAGATTTCCCCCTCGAAAAAAAAAAAAAAAAAAAAAAAAAGGTAATTTAAACGCACATAACTCCGAAAAGTTAGAGGTGCGTGACCGGGATCGAACCCCCGACCTCCTATTAGAAGGAGGACCTCCTAACCACTAGGCTATCACAGCAGCACACACGGACAACTTTAATGGGGATATAAAAACTCTAGACCTATTAATAAGTAGGTTAATAGTTTTGAAGAAAAGTTTGACCGCCGAATACAGTATTCGGAAAACTTCGAGATTTCTCCTCCGAGTGAAAAATTTTTCAGGGCAGTATAAATTGAAAGACACTGGGAAGAAAATTAGCGGTCCAGTAATTTTTAGGTGGGGGGTATGTATGCATATGTATGTACTAGTGATGTAACGAATATTCGCATTCCGCGAAATTACTGTGTATGTTTTGCGAATATAAAAAAAAATATTTTTTGATGTAATAGTAGTAGTTAATAAAACAAAATCCATTAATTTCTTATATAAATTCTTCTTATAAATTCTTTTTTTTCTATATAAATTCTTCTCATAAATTCTTTTTAATGTAATAAAAAGTAACTTAACCTCGTAATCACATTATCAGTCTCTCTCTTTATCATTTTGGTAACGGGACTGCCGCCAATGTCACCAAGCCAAAACAAATGGCGCCAAATTTAAACAAAAACTGAATATTTCGGCATTCGCGTTCGCGAAGGTCCAAAATATGACATTCGTTACATCACTAGTATGCACATACGAACTGTTTACAATTTTTTAATAGTAGAGACCAGAGAAAAATGTTTGCAGAAAATATTTTATATACAACTGACCATACCACAGCTAATTATCTTCAAATATTTACATTCAAGTACCTCTCAATGTCACATAGAAAGTCTTTGCAGGAGAAAGTGTTTTGTGTTTAGCGTCTCGCCGTAATATTGTGTGCTTACCTATTTATTATTCATCCTAATTCAATCCTTTTGACTATGACTTACAGGCTATAATCCTGTATAACATTAATGTGTAATTCGAACGTTATTTATGGACTAGTGTTCCGCCCTTGCGCCTCAAAGTTACAAGGTTACTCGGGTAGTTTATCATTTTCGCTGAGTTTGTTGTAGGCTCTTCTCAGACCTGGGCGCGTTTGGAACCCTCGTAGCTTTAGTTTTAAGTTTGCGTAATAATTATCACCACTATATCTTACAAATCTAACACCATACCAGACCATCAATAAGAGTAATTTATTACCTATTTTGAATAAATCATTTGACTTTGACTTGACTCGCAGACCGACACGATCGCGCCAAGGAACGAGACCGGCCGGGTCTCACTGCAACATCCGATTCTACTGATTCTGGGGAAATTGATCAAGCGATTGATTCGAATATTTTAAACTTATTGATACTCCTCGCACCGGAAGACGCAGTGTTCGAAGAATCCCCAGTCGCCACTAGGTGGACGGACGACATCAGACGAGTCGCAGGGAGACCGTGGCGTGTGGAAGTCCCTACAAGAGACCTATGTCCAACAGTGGACGTCTATCGGTTGATGATGATAATGACTTATTGATTTTACATTCATTGAATTAACATGACTTATGCTCCCCTTTCTTCTCCAACTAAACATAAAAATTGTGCTAGTAACTATTCCTAGCACAATTTTTATATCTAGTACTAAGTATTGTAAGTTGTACTATTGTAAGATAGGCAGGTTTATTATGTAGAAATACAGATGGAGCGTGACGTAGGTGGACATAGGCTAATTTTTATCCCGCAAAATAAAGAGGTCCCCGCGGTATTTATAAAAACCTAATTTTTAGGGTTCCGTACCTCAAAAGGAAAAATGGAACCCTTATAGGATCACTTAGTTGTCTGTCTGTGTGTCTGTCTGTCCGTCTGTCTGTCAAGAAACCGACAGGGTACTTCCCGTTGACCTAGAATCATGAAATTTGGCAGGTAGGTAGATCTTATAGCAGTGACATTTGGGGGAAAATCTGAAAACCGTGAATTTAGGGTTAGATCACACAAAAAAAAAATTAAATTGTGGTCATGAACTAATAATTAGTATTTTCAACTTTCGAAGTGAGTGACTAGGTATATCAAGTGGGGTATCATATGAAAGGTCTTCACCTGTACATTCTAAAACAGATTTTATTTATTTTATGCATCATAGTTTTTGAATTATCGTGCAAAATGTCGAAAAAATACGACTGTAGTACGGAACCCTTATTGCGCGAGCCTGACTCGCACTTGGCCGGTTTTTTTTGTATCTACCTGTGAGAACCTATTATTAGCTTCTAGTTATTTAATTTTTAAGATAATAATATGCTAATTTAAGCTGTTGGTTTTCCAAATAAAATAAAATAATAAAATAAATCCACGCAAACAAAGTCGCGGGCATCAGCTACTTTTATTATAAACCGAGCAATGCGATAGCGATTAGTTGTTTAAATTTTTATGTATAGTTTAGTCGTTTGCTTGTATTTTTATATTATAATATATATGTATGTGTTGTATATGTTTGTTAATGTTGTGTCGCCCTAGTTGTTTGTAGTAAGCTGTGGATAGTGTAGTGGATTACATATTTATCAATTTTGTTAGATTTAAGTCGTACCTAGTTTTAACTTTTAATATGCAATTGTTTACTGTCCCAAATAAAATAAAATAAAATAAAATAAACAATGGCATCGATGGCATTTGTAGCTTTATTTTTGGTTGCCAATATGATATCCGTACTTCCATACTAATATTATAAATGCGAAAATTTGTCTGTCTGTCTGCTAGCTTTTCACGGCCCAACGGAAAAATACCGAGATAGCTTGCATCGCGGGGAAGGACATAGGTTATTTCTATCCCGGAAAGTCAAAGAGTTCCCACGGGATTTGTAATAACCGAAACGCGAACGGAGTCGCGGGCATCACCTAGTTCATGATATAAGTAGATCAGATAACTATATAATAGCCTGTTATTAGGTTACACAAGTAGCCTAATCTCAAGTATTGGGCTATTAACGCTATTATAGTCTGTGCGGGCTATTAAAAATGTCACGCCGCTAACCGTTCGAGCCCCTCTCTCAGTGCGTGCACACACAAGCGACAAGTCGCTCGACAAAAGGATGCTACTTCTTCTTTTTCTTCTTCTTTAGGTAGATGGAGTAAACTAAACTAGATCTCGTTCAAACCAATTTTCGTTGGAAGTTTGCATGGTAATGTACATCATATTATATTTTTTTTAGTTTTATCATTCTCTTATTTTAGAAGTTACAGGGGGGGGGCACATTTTACCACTTTGGAAGTGTCTCTCGCGCAAACTATTCCGTTTAGAAAAAATTATATTAGAAACCTCAATATCATTTTTGAAGACCTATCCATAGATACCCCACACGTATGGGTTTGATGATTTGTTTTGTCCGTTTTTGTGTGAAAATCTTAATGCGGTTCACAGAATACATCTACTTACCAAGTTTCAACAGTATAGTTCTTATAGTTTCGGAAAAAAGTGGCTGTGACATGCGTATGGACAGACAGACAGACAGACATGACGAATCTATAAGGGTTCCGTTTTTTTGCCATTTGGCTACGGAACCCTAAAAACCCGCCAAGTGCAAGTCAGCCTCGCGCAACGAGGGCTCCGTACTACAGTCGTGTCTTTTCGATATTTTGCATGATAAATCAAAATCTATTCTGCATAAAAATACAGGTAAAGCTTTTTCATAATAATATGATACCCCTCTTGGTACATTTACCTTACTTTGAAAGATGAAAATACTAATTATTTGTTCATGAACACATTTTAATATTCTTCTTTGCTATGTAATCACATAATTTTCGAATTTCTTCCCTTACGTGTGCTATAAGACCTACCTACCTGTCAAATTTCAAGATTCTAGGTCAACGGGAAGTACCCTATTGGTTTCTTGATAGACACGGCAGACAAACAGTCCTATACCGGTTGAGCCTCAATAGCTCAACCGGTATAGGAGTGGACTGAAAACCGAAAGGTCGACGTTTCAAACCCCGCCCGTTGCACTATTGTCGTACCTACTCCTAGCACAAGCTTGACGCTTAATTGGAGAGGAAAGGGGAATATTAGTCATTTAAAAAATGGCTAATATTCTTTTAAAAAAAAAAAAAAAAAAAAAAACAGACAGACAGACAACGAAGTGATCCTATAAAAATATAAGCGTTCCTGTTTTCCTTTTGAGGTACCTACCCTACGGAACCCTAAAAAAGATTGTTTTGTAATATGAACCGAAAGATAACCGCATTTGTTCCGATATTTTTATGGCAGCTACATTTTTGGTTCATAAATCTATTGTTGATAATGATTGACTGCAGTCAGTTAAAAGTATCTTATTTTTCTTGGTTCAATAAACCATTTATGCAGAAAGGTAACAACGATGAAATGCCTAAAATCTTTCGCTTGAAGCTTTGCAAGGTAGATATTTTTGTCACATATTTTTTCCATTGTGGTGGACGCGTGACTGGATTTTGAAGAAATGTGGTACAGAGATAGCTATAGACTCCTTTTTATCCCGGAAAATTTTAAAAACCTAACCACGGACGAAGTCGCAAGCATCATCTAGTAATATAAAATAGTTGGAAGGATTTTGTGCGTTTTTGTCGATAAAAAGTAGTGCGTAATGTAGTTAGTGTGCTCCTACTCCAAGTGTTTAGTATTTAGTAAATGGTAAGTTCCGAAGGTCAACGGGGTCACGCGGTCGACGCAAACAAACATACACTTTCACAATAGTGTGTTTATATTATTTGCTCTTGGCCACTGTTTATGGTGGGTGCAATCAAATAGTGTATGCCACAGTATGCTCTTCTATGACCTGTTCACTTGGAAATGTCCAAATCGTCCAAATATTTACCTACTCAGGTACTCGTCGTTGTCGTCAACAGATAGATGTCCACTGCTGGACATAGTAGCGAGCACAGGATTCAAAACCAGAGTACGAACTTATTATGTAGTAGGTTCACTATGATAAAAACCGGCCAGCTGCCGAGGCGCGTGCGCGAGCTTTGAACTGACTCCCTTGAAAAAGGACCTCGGATGGGTTCGAAACTAGTCGGGCTAACGTCGACTAGACACGTGAGTACAGCCGGGACAGATATCTTCTAAATTGTTTTTGCTCTGGTCTGGTGAGAGGGTTGAGCCGTGGCTAATTACTACCCTAGTATGCTACGATGGCGCTAGAAACCGATTAGTCAGGGTAAGTTTAATGAAATGAGATCATTCGTAGAGATCTCTCATAGAGATAAGTGCTTCCCTGTCCACTTTTACTCTCTATTTCTCTTTACTGCAAATGTTTTTGGTATAAAAAAAAAAGAAATTGCCATTCCCGTACCCGTACCCGTACCAAGTAACTTCGTTTGCATTTAATAGACCGCGTCGTCACTTACCACCAGATAAGATCGTAGTCAAGGGCTAACTTGTATCGGAGTAAAAAAGGCTACGTTATTTCGGAGGTGGAAAATTATTTATTAGTTACTAGCTGATGTGCGCAACTTCGTCCGCGTGGCATTAGGTTTTTTAAAGTTCCCGTGGGAACTCTTTGATTTTCCGGGATAAAAAGTAGCCTATGTCACTCTCCAGGTCTTTATCTATACCCATGCAAAAAATCACGTCAATCCGTTGCACTGTTGTGACGTGATTGAAGGACAAACCAACAAACGAACAAACAAACACACTTTCGTATTTATAATAGGTAGGTAGGTAGTGATTTCGTGATAAGAAAGACTACAACGGGGTGGCTCCTGTGATATCAATGGCTACAACTGTAGTCAGGGCCCTCTTTCCCACTGGGCACTCTAGGCACATGCCCAGGGCCCACGATCGATCGGGGCCCACTAATCCCTGCCAGATCGCCGTACTATAACCGACCGACCGACATTTTATTAAGTACCAAAAATATATTTATTTCGATAAAATCAAAGGTCAAAAAGGTCCTCTCAAACAAACGACGATAGAGATTGTTAACTATTCAAGAATGACTTGTATCCGACACTCGGCGGCTGTTGGACTGTTATCTACTTTCTTTGCCTATTCTTAGAAAATAGTAGCTACCTAATCTGTCAACATCATAGGGGCCCCATTATTCTAATGTGCCCAGGGCCTCCAATAGGTTAAAGACGGCCCTGACTGTAGTCACAAACTGTAACGTTAGAAACGTAAAATCAATAACAAAAACTATAAGGCCGAGTGTACATTACTAGATTTGACGATTTGACGACCTCCCTGGTGCAGTGGTAAACGCTATGGTCTTGTTAGTGGGAGGTCCCGGGTTCGATGCCCGGTAGGGGTTTGGAACTTTATAATTTTTAAATTTCTGGTCTGGTCTGGTGAGAGGCTTCGGAAGGCCGTGGCTAGTTACCACCCTAAGCTATGCCGCCAAGCGATTGAGCGTTCCGGTACGATGCCGTGTAGAAAACAAAGAGCCCAATGTAGGAAAAAAAACCCGCTTCTATGTTAGACTGAATCATCACTTACTACCAGGTGAGATTGCAGTTGTAACTTGTATCTGAATAAAAAAAAATCGTAAAAAAACTTTCAATGGATTAAAAATAAATGTCAATTGAGCTGGGTGGCTATAATTGGGTATTTGACTACATCAAAAATAAATTATTTCTCATTGATTATTAAATAAGAGGGTCTTCCGAAATACGTAAAATCCACGTCCTTTGTTGGTTTTAAGTGTAGTAACCAATTTAAATTATCGATTAAACTAAAAAAAGAACGTCAAATAATTGTGACGTCACACACCGGTACTTCATAGAATCTCGCATACTAAGCGCGCGTTTTGACGTTTGATAAAAAGTCACTGATTTGACTAGTTGTCAAATACCGTATTCTGTGTTAGACACTGCGTTAGCGAATCAGTGGGCTGGTCTCCATTCTGCTCGCGCCCTAAGCACTTTGTATCGATTAAACAGCGTAATTCCAAAGTCCTTGAAAGCTTAATGGTAACCGGTAGTAATATAATACTTTAAAGTAAATAATATAATATATCGATTTTTTTTTGTCATAAAATTGTTAAGTCATATAGGTACCGTTAGAACCTGATTCTTAACTAAGTGATAAATTATGTGATATTGGAATGAGGTAATAAATTTTTATATCTATACTAAATACTAAAATTTTCATATCTATACAAAATACTAATATTATAAATGCGAAAGTGTGTTTGTTTGTCCTTCCTTCACGCCTTAACTATAAGCAACCAATCGACTTGATTTTTGGCATAGATAGTTGAAAGTGCGGAGAACAACATAAGCGTCTTTTTATCCCAGAAAATTAAAATTTTGCGGGATAAAAAGTAAGCTATATGTATAAGGATATAATATCTTGAATTCAAGCTTTCTCCGTACCTTTCGTCCTAATTGGTTAACGGATATACAATGAAAAGATGACATACAGACAGACACCACTTTCGCATAATTATCTTATTCACGGATGATAATAATTTCTTATTTCCGGAAAATATTAGTTTGTTGGAGAATCTCTACGTGATCAAATCAGAATTAAAGAGATCCGTAGGAGAACTAGAGTAACCGACATAGCTCAGTGGGTTGCGAAGCTGAAGTGGCAATGGGCAGGGCACACAGTTCGGAAAACCGATAGACGTTGGGGTCCCAAGGTGCTGGAATGGCGACTACCGCAACGGAAATCGTGGTGTGTGGAAATCCCTTCAAACCTTTGCCCAGCTGTGGACGTCTATCGGTTGATAATGATAGTGATGATGATAATATTCGTACGGATTAATATACGTCCCGCAAATTGCTATGGCGCTGGAACCATGTCTCATTAACATCGAAAAGACGTCATTTTAACGTCAGCCGAAATAAAAGGGTACCATCAGCTCGAAACTTTTGTCTAGTGCTGACTAAAATGGCGGCCACGCGCATTAGCAATTTGCGGGACTTATAGTTGTGTATTGTTAGGTACCTACACTTTAAAGTGGTAGTACTTTTTAAACATTTTCTAGTTAATATTTGCGACAGCCCTAGTTAATTAGTGGCATTGACCTTAAATCAATATCAGATTACGTGCACAACACAACAATCGTCATTCAGCTCTATGATCATTGATGCGCGACGGGAAGCTTGCCACTTGACCGGCACGTTTTATGACGTATAGGGTTGTCAACAAAGGGAAAAAAAAACTTTTTATTTATTTATTACTAGATGATGCCCGCGACTTCATCCGCGTGGATTTAGGTTTTTTAAAATCTCGTGGGAACTCTTTAATTTTCCGGGATAAAAAGTAGCCTACGTCCTTCCCCGGGATGCAAGCTATCTATGTACCAATTTTCATCAAAATCGGTTGAACGCTTGGGCCGTGAAAAGCTAGCAGACAGACAGACAGACAGACACACTTTCGCATTTATAATATTAGTATGGATTATTTAACAGGGTTAACCATGACTTCGTCGATTTAGATTTAGAAAAGCTCGAAAGAGCTTCCGCTGGATTAAAAAAATCTAATACCGGAAAATCTAAACTTTCTGGGATGAAAAATGCCAGTTTTCACTGCATGTTTAGCAGTGGGAGGGCGAGCGGTGCATGTCGCACGCTGCATGTTGCACCATACAGATTTGATCTGTTTCAGCGGATATAGCAAGTTAAGCTTTTGGTTCATTGTATATCATGGATTTCCGCAAAGTAACGCCTGCTTCTATACAACATTTGGAAACTGCTCTGTCAGTGGAGAGTTTTTCCGGTTAAGATGATAGAGTTCTCACAGGAATTTTAATAACCTAAATCCACTCAGAAGAAGAGATATCTACTCTGGAATTCATAGTCTGAATGGTATTTAGTCAGTGTTAGTGTTTTGATTAAAAAAACTTTTGTGTATATTATAAAGAAAAAATAAAAATTCAATTTATTCAAATAGATTTTTAAAAGCTCTTTTGACTCCACAAATGGCTACTAAAATGCTTATTGAATATTCATATTTCATTTGCTAAATACAGTTTTATTACACAACCTTAAGTGTATACAACTATAAAAACCATTATAAAAACTGTTAAATCTTAAATGGTAATAATTAAATTAGTCTTCTTATTTTACGTGGCTTGGTAAGAAGACCTCGAATATTATAATTAGTGATTTGCCGTAAAAAAAACCGGACAACTGCTAGTAAGACTCGCGCACCGAGAGTTCCGTACTACCATCGTATTTTATCGACATTTTGTATGATAAATCAAAAACTATTATACATAAAAATAAATAAAATCTGTTTTAGAATGTACTTTACTGAAAGGGCTTTACTAAGCCCTTTCATATGATACCCCACTTGGTATAGTAATCTTTAATAGTTGAAAAGAGTAATTATTTGTTAATGAACACATTTTAATTTTTTTTTGTGATTTATACACAAATTCACGATTTTCAGATTTTTCCCCTTATTGTCTGTTATAAGACCTACTTTGTTTAGGTTAGGACTCTATAGGTTTTCTTGACAGACACGACAGCCGGACAGACAGACGGATAGACAGACAACGAAGTGATCCTATAAGGGTTCTTTTTTTTCTTTTTGAGGCACGAAACCCTAAAAATCGTCAACTGCGAGTTGAACTCGCATGGAGAGGGTTCCGTATGCTAAATATGTAAGTTTGTACGCAAAATATTGAGAAATCTACAAAGTTATTTTAAGCCCATAGACTTCTCTAAGGTTTTTTATAATCTATAAGTAAATAACTAACTTCTGTATTTTTCATAATTTTAGTTAATGGTTTCGGAGATAAGGGAGCGAATGGTCATTTTTCACCTATTTTTTTTATTTCTATTTTTCAACTATAAAGATGTTTATTTTTAAATTATGAAAAAAAAAATTTAGGACCTCACAATTCATAACAAGCCACCTTTCATTTGGTATGTCATGTACAGTTTGAATTTTTTTTTGTTTAATTTTCAAATTTGTTTCCTCAAATAGACAGACAGACTTACGAGTGATCAAGGGTTTCGATTATTCAATCGGACAACCGATTACCGAACCCTAAAACTGTTGACCGTCAAGATATTGTGCAAATAGTTAATTTGTGTGTATTTACGACATTTATACTTAAGAGGTCTATTTTTAAAAGTTTACTTATTTATAACAAATTAATACTTAACACAGATTAAGGTCTTAACTTAAGTGTTATTGTTATTTCAACTTTAAATATTTATTACGAGCATCTTAAAGCCACTTAAAGCAGTAGTGTGAAGGTTATAGAGGCATAAAAACACGCTATTTGTAATAAGTTAATGCTTATTTTTATTATGACCAAAATCATTGCCATTTTAACCTGTCGCGTCCTATATTTGTGTAAAAGTATATAATTTTTGACGACCAGGCGCAGTGAAAAGCGCTGTGATCTAGTTAGTGGGAGGTCCCGAGTTCGATTCCTGGCAGGGGTTTGGAATTTAAAAATTTCCAAATATCTGGTCTTTGAGTGGTGAGATGCTATTTATTTCGGCCGTGGCTATTTACCACCCTACCGGCAAAGCCGTACCGCTAAGCGACTTAGCGTTCCGGTAGATTGCCGTGTTGAAATCAAAGGGGTATGAGGTTAATAAAAACTGCCATACCCCTTCCAGGTTAGGCCGCATCCATCTTAGATTGCATCATCTACCACCAGGTGAGAGTGCAGTCAAGGGCTAACTTGTGTCTGAATTAAAAAAAATTGGCATAAATAATTCTTTAGTTAAAAACAGCTGACATAATAAAGTGACAACCCTATAAAATTTAAGGATCAGAACACACTGCATGATTGGAATCAACAATTCTAATGCATGACGTACGCATTTTGTGTAATCTAAAAATCATTATTACGCCCTTATTGTCATTCTTGTGATGATGCTATTGTGTTACAGAATGGGGGAACAATCGATGATTATTTTTGTATTAGTTGTGGCGGTTACCACAATAGAAACTAGATGGCGCTGTTCAATCGATGACGTAGTCCCGAACGAATGTACCGCCGATAGCAATCGCACTAACGGAGTTTTCTGCAATCTGGACTATATATAGAAGTTTCAAGACATAACCGTCGGCCCAGCTGGCGCTACCGAGCACAACCAACCGCTCGGTGGGAGATCTCCCCTTTGGTACGGTCGAGCCTGCACACCGCTCCCGTACATTGGTGACCCCGACGTGATCAAGAACGGTCGCACACCTCAACAACCGACGTGATCAAGAACGGTCGCACACCTCAACAACCGACGAAATCAAGAATGGTCGCACACTACAACAGCCGACGTCATCGAAGATAAACCGCACACCGCCGCACTCCGCACTGGCGCATACGTGATCAAGGGTGATCGCATACATCGCAACACCTTTGGATCACACACCGCAAGCCCGACGTCTCCTCCAAACTCCAAGTCTACAAGCAGCAACAGCAAGCACATCGAGGCCTGTAAGACGGATGTAGCCACAGCTTCGGGGCACAATGGCCCTGCACTCCATCACCAGCTACAAGCGTCCTGGTCTACCGCTTCTCTGGTTGGTTAGCAGCCATTGCCCTTCCTTCACACGCCTTCACGCTACAACGCCACCTCTCTTCACTGCTTCACACTACGCGTTCGTCTCGGAGGGGAGTGATGTGGCGGTTACCACAATAGAAACTAGATGGCGCTGTTCAATCGATGACGTAGTCCCGAACGAATGTACCGCCGATAGCAATCGCACTAACGGAGTTTTCTGCAATCTGGACTATATATAGAAGTTTCAAGACATAACCGTCGGCCCAGCTGGCGCTACCGAGCACAACCAACCGCTCGGTGGGAGATCTCCCCTTTGGTACGGTCGAGCCTGCACACCGCTCCCGTACATAGTCATTGATTATATTAATGGGATTCGGCTTTAGTTTTCCTTTATCGATATCAACTTCAAGTTTGTATATGCAGTTAATAATAACGTAGGCAACCGCTAAGAAAGGATTTTTGAAAATTAAACTCCTAAGCGGGTAAAACTAGGGGTTTGAAATTTCATAATATATTTTACTTTTTAGTCTGTAGAAAGGTTATACATGTCTTACACCCGGCTTTACTCATGTGTTTAGTCGACGTTAGCCCGACTAGTTTCGAACCCTTTCGGGGTAGGTACTTTTTCACAGGGACTCACGGTGTCGACTAAACACGTAAGCAAAGCCGGGTGTGAGACATGTATAATGGAAATCACTAAGAGCTAGGGCACACGAAGCGTTGCGGCGGCGGCGGTGCGCCGCGGCCGCGCCGAGCTGTGTCGCTACTCGCTGCGTCGTCAGAAATATCGGTGGCATGTCACACGATGCGCTCCGGCGCCGCACCGGACTTGCAACCACCGAGACGAGGCGGGGAGGGGAGAATGCGTTGCGACGTCGCGCGTCGGTGCGGCACCGTTCAGTTATTTTTATTACTGCGACATAACAACGTTGCGGCGCCGCACCGCTCGTGTGCCCTGATACGGTGAAATCTTTGCGGTGCGGCGCAACGCATCGTGTGCCCCCAGTCTCACTAAAACGCTAATATAGAAAGGTTACCTACCGTGTGAAGCTGGGGCGAGTCAACTAGTTATACGAAAATGGTAACAAAAATCATTCATATCTGTCCGTATGTAAAGCCTTATACAGATAAAAGTTAAACAAATAAATCAAACAGCTATACATTATTATTTATTACATACATGGTTATAATAAGTTAACTAGATATTGTAATGAATAAATATTTATCCGTCACTTAACTAGGAGCAGGAAGTGCTTAACTGGATGAATGAGATCTTTGTCTGCATGTATTTCTTGTTTGCATGTTGCATGTGCATGTTAATGTTAAAAAATGTATGTCAATCTGATTTTTGAAATGAAATCAATTTGAAATTTGAGCCTCAATAGCTCAACCGGTATAGGAGTGGACTGAAAACCGAAAGGTCGACGGTTCAAACCCCGCCCGTTGCACTATTGTCGTACCTACTCCTAGCACAAGCCTGACGCTTAATTGGAGAGGAAAACTGAATATTAATAATTTAATATGGCTAATATTCTTAAAAAAAAAACTGTATTAAATTATCTTAAGTTTTGTTTACATTATAAGTCAAAGTCAAATCATTTATTCAAATTTTTTTCTTCCCCTGTCCCCTCCAACTAAGCGCTAAGTTTGTGCTAGGCTAGCAGTAGGTACAACGGGTGGGGTTTGAACCGGCGACATTGGATTTCAGTCCGCTCCCTTAACCGCTGAACTATTGAAGCTATTATTATAAAATTGGGTACCATTGTACACTTTTTGATTGTCAGTTGTTGAATTTGTAAAATGTAGGTACCTAATGTTGTTAATTAATTACGTTAACTTAAAACTAAAGCTACTTACTCTTATAAATTACTAGCTGATGCTTGCGACTTCGTACGCGTGGATTTAGGGTTTTAAAAATCCCGTGGGAACTCTTTGATTTTCCGGGATAAAAAGTAGATGTCACTCTCCGGTCTTAAACTATACCACTCGGTTGCTCCGTTGCGACGTGATTGAAGGGCAAACTAACAAACGAACAAACCAATAAACCAACAAACAAACACATTTCCGCATTTATAATATGGGTAGTGATTATCATCATCTAAGCCCGTCATAGTTCGCCACCACGCTGACCAAGTGCGGATTGGCAGATATCATACTCCTTTGAGAACATTATGGAGAACATACAGGCATGCAGGTTTCCTAACGATATTTTCCTTCACTTCAAGCTCAAAAAAGTGACTTAAAAACCTGCCCACAAATAATTTAAACTGCTGGAGCCCAAGGCGCTGACAAACAGACAGACAGCGAAGTGATCCTATAAGGGTTCCTTTTTTTCCTTTTGAGGTACGGAACTCAAAAATCACGTTCATGGGATTAGTAGGCGCAACGTAAAAACAAGTTCAACGGCCTCATATTATTGTGTTATCACTTATCAGTACAAACATGTGATAACAGCCACTGAGCCTACTGAAGCTCGGGCGATAACATTCATTCATTGGGCAACTTGTAATGGGCAGAACATTTTAATCATAGAGAGATGGGTACCTACCAATATGTAGTGCGCGACAGGTCGACATATCTATCGGGGAACCTATGGGGCGGGGGCACGCCCCGCACAGCCCCCGCGCCAGCCCAGTGCGGGCAAGCACGGGTGACGTGCGGGTGTTCGGGGTGTCCCGCCGCCTCATAAATTCCCCGATTGCCATCTCGACCTGGCGCACAGTATCACGTCTCAACGACCTTCCTGGCGCAGTGGTAAACGCTGTTGTTTTATTAGTGGGAGGTCCCGGGTTTGATTCCTGGCAGGAGTTTGGAATTTTATAATTTCAAAATTTCTGATCTGGTGGGAGGCTTCGGCCGTGGCTAGTTACCACCCTACCGGGATAGCCGTGCCGGCCGTGTAGAAACCAAAGGGGCATGGGTGATGGGTTTAATAAAAACTGCCATACCCCTTCCAGGTTAGCCCGCTTCCATCTAAGACTGCATCATCACTTACCACCAGGATTGCAGTCAAGGGTTAACTTGTATCTGAATAATAAAAAACCTTCAGTTTTATCGAATGAGGTACTGATACGCCATAAGACGATAACTTTCAAGGCTATTATTCAATTCTTCCTTAATAAAATCGGTCAAGTGCGAGTCGGACTCGTACACGAAGGGTTCCGTATCATTGTACAAGAAATTACACTTTTGATTTTATTTTATGTTTCACGGCGCCCATTTTGAAATGACACAGTGAACATTTCAACTCTGTTTTAGCGTTTAAACTATCGTGATTGATTTCCATTATATATAATATCTGTCAACGGCTTTACTCACGTATTTAGTCGACGTTAGCCCGACTAGTTTCGAACCCATCCGGGGTACTTTTTCGAGGGAGTCAGTTCGCGCACGCGTCGCGGTTGTGACTGCGAGCTGCGCGTGCCGCTTCCCGTAGAGCCCGTTGTTCAACTCTGTACCAAATACGGTTTACGAGATACACCCCGCTGACAGACAGATAGATGGACGGACAGCGCTTATTATTTGGGTCCCGTTGGCATCCTTCGAGTACGGAACCCTAAAAATGTGCCGTTATCATTTGCGGCAGCAAAAAATTCACCTTACCTTCAAGATGAAGGAAATTGCCTTCGTCTTATCACTTAAAAGAAAACCGGTTAGATATTTTTACGGAAAAACCAAATGCAGTCTATGTGTATATTATGTGTGTATGTATAGGTAATTATGTTTGTATTTATGTATGTTTCACCGCAACACCTAAACCACATGAGTGTAATAAACTACTGAGCTGATTTTGATGAATGAGGTGTCAATCGATTCTTTATTATGGTCCGAGTGACATAGGCTATATTTTATATGGACAAAATCTATATGGCGAACGTTGTGGCGTACTTATATGTTTTCCATTTAATAACGAGCTGCGAAGCCGATGAAATTTGTGAAAATTATTAAGTACTAGATGATGCCCGCGACTTCGTCCGTGTGGATTTAGCTTTTTAAAAATCCTGTGGGAACTCTTCAATTTTGCGCGATAAAAAGTAGCCTATGTCCTTGCCCGGGATGCAAGCTATCTCTGTACCAAATTTCGTCAAAATCGGTTGAACGGTTGAGCCGTGAAAAGCTAGCAGACCGACAGACAGACAGACAGACAGACACACTTTCGCATTATAATATTAAGTATGGATTTATTAGTGGGGAGGCTGAGATCTTTTTTTTTTAATTCAGATACAAGTTAGCCCCTTACTGCAATTTCACCTGGTGGTAAGTGGAGATGCAATCTAAGATGAAAGTGGGCTAACCTGAAAGGGTGGCAGTTTTTATTAAACCCCTTTCGGTTTCTACACGGTATCGTACCGGAACACTAAATCGCTTGATGGCACGGCTTTGCCGGCAGGGTGGTAACTTGCCACGGCCGAAGCCTCTCACCAGACCAGACCAGACATTTAAAAATTATAAAATTCCAAACCCCTTCCTGGAATCGAACCCGGGACCTCTCACTAATAAGACCTCGTCGATTACCATTGCGCCAGGGAGGTCATCGTCAGGCTTTTCCTTTACCTATTCATACTAATATTATAAATGCAAGTGTGTGTCTGTCTGTCTATCTGCTAACTTTTCAGGACCCATCCGCTTAATCTATTTTGACGTTTGGTACAGAGATAGCTTGTATCCGGGCGACATACACTATTTTTGGTCCCGGAAAATTAAATACGGAATTTAAAAAAAACCGAAATCCATGCGGACAAAGTCACGGGCTTCATCTAGTAATCTCTATGATATATAAAAATGAATCGCTGAATGTGTTGCTGATCGCAAATCTCGAGAACAGCTGAACCGATTTCGCTAATTCTTTTTTCATAATATTCCTTGAAGCGAGATGGTTATTGCCGAGAGAAAAATTTAAAAAAAATCCTGAAAAAGAATCGACTGTTAGGCGGTACGAAGTTCGCCGGGGCAGCTAGTATAATATAATATATACAGATAGATATACAGCAATAACAAATGATTATAGATCATTTAAAGACGGTGGCGGCCGTGAGACGCGCAATTTTGACCTACTTGACCACATCTGGCTGCACTGACTCTTTAGGCATGTAATCCATCGAAATTTCACGCTATGTAATCAGCATGTCCTACCTGTGATGACGTATGACGCTGAAACGTGGACACTAACAGTTGGCCTTGTCCACAAGTTCAAAGCCGCTCAGCGGGCTATGGAGCGGGCTATGTTGGGTATCTCTCTGAGGGACAAAATCCGTAACGAGGAAATCTATAGGAGAACCAGAATGACCGACATAGCCCAACGAATTAGCTAGCTGAAGTGGCAGTGGGCAGGCCACGTCTGCCGCAGAACCGATGGCCGATGGGGCAGACGTGTTCTGGAGTGGAGACCGCGTTTCAGCAAGCGCTGTGTGTTACGAGTTACGACCTCCAACCCGCTGGACTGACGACCTTAAGAAGATAGCGGGATGTGGGTGGATGAGGAAGGCGGAGGATCGTGTGTGGTGGCGTGCTCTTGGGAAGGCCTATGTCCAGCAGTGGATGCAAACAGGCTGATTGATTGATTGAATCAGCCTGTAAGGACCTATAATAATATAGTGAGTAAGATCTGAGAAAGAGTAGCCATTGCTTGGTTCCTAAAATATGAATTCACTAGCAAAACTTTCGAAATCCACATGGCTTAGGAGTTCCTTGCACCTTGCTGCTTGCAGCATTAGGATTGAAGAGTTGGGCCTTGGAATTCAATAAAAAGTCTATGCTTGGCATTTACAATATTGTTTCACCAGTAACAGTTCCTGAATCTCTTTAGTTTAGGAGTGCTGTACCATGCATCATCAGGTTTGAGGAGTTCGGACTTGGAATATAATCATGAAGTCGTTGCTTGATACCTAAAATAATTTACTTTTTTTTTTTTTTTTTTTAATAAATATTACAATAAAACTTAAAGCTAGCCTTATCTAATTACTATACAAATCATGCCCACGTGGAATGGTGCCAAGAATACTGGCTGCATTTCCGCACTGGACAGTCAGGCTGATCCGTTGCGCAACAAATATGCCAGCCCTTCTGTCACCAGCCACTAATCACCGTACTCAGAGTCGCTAAATCGTTACCTAAGATTCTGTCTCATGTATCTGTCTCGTTTTAACTCAAAGTTAAGTAACGATTAGCGGCTCTGATTATGGCGGTTAGATTGTTTAAGCTTTTGTTGGATGCTAGCTTTATGTCATGCTGAAGACATAATGTTAACAAATGTTTACTTTTGTACTTAGCCACTTGTTACTGATAGTTCTGTGTTACTGCTCGTTGCTTACACATTAAGTTAGTTAACTAACTACTTATACTGCGTATAAAGAGGTGTTAACTAACTTAACTTAACGTAACTACCTACTACTTGTGCTATTATGTTGATTTTGCTTTGAATAAGACAAATCTATACTTATAAAAAACCGGCCAAGTGCGAGTCAGGCTCGCGCAATGAGGGTTCCGTACTATAGTCGTATTTTTTCGACATTTTGCAGGATAATTCAAAAACTATGATACATAAAAATAAATAAAAATCTGTTTTAGAATGCACAGGTGAAGACCTTTCATATGATACCCCATTTAATATAGTTATCTTACTTAGAAAATTGAAAATACTAATTATTAGTTTATGACCACAGTTTAATTTTTTTTTGTGATGCAACCCGAATTTCACGGTTTTCAGATTTTTCCCCAAATTTCAGCTATAAGATCTACCTACCTGCCAAATTTCATGATTCTAGGTCAACGGGAAGTACCCTGTAGGTTTCTTGACAGACAGACGGACTGACAGACAACAAAGTGATCCTATAAATCCTATAAGGGTTCTGTTTTTCCTTTTGAGGTACGGAACCCTAAAAATACTTGTCCTGGCTGACTGTCTGATCAGTGATCTATCAACCACCGCCTCAGGGATGATTTATGCCAACACGTGACGGGCACGAGCCGCGCCACGTACGAGGCGCGGACGGGCCACGGATTTAAAACATCACGAACATTTTATATGAAGCAGTTAGCTTTCTCGAAACCCCCCTTTTACCCCCTTAGGGGTTGAATTTTCAAAAATCCTTTCTTAGCGGATGTCTACGTCATAATAGCTATCTGCATGCCAAATTGCTGTGCGTTGATAGATCAGTCAGTCAGTCAGTCAGCTTTTACTTTTATTTTATAATTATGTAGATAAACAATTAATCTAAATAAGTATTGCTACTTAGGTTTTCTTCTTTTAGCAAAAATAGTTGACTGCCGATTTCCTTTAATGGTAGGCGTGTCCAAAACTATATTATTTTACTATTTAACCTACTTTAACGCAATTAGAGGTACAAATATGGCGGAAGCGTTTCCTTGGTGGTATTTACCGACCTAAGGTCATTATGTTTTGCATATCGAGCACTGTATGTTTGTCTGTACAACAGTGCTGTTTACTTTTGGTATCACATGATATTATGAAGAAGCATACAGTACCCGGTAGGAAATATTGTACATCGATCAATGATAACAAGAGATAGCGGTTTCGTAGAGCGTTCTCTTTTTTTTTTTTTATTCATGTAAACTTTTTAAAAGTGCTTATGAATAGTCAGGTAGTTTTAATTTACCACTGGTTCGTCTCTGTCGTTGAGATCGACAAATCGTCACATTCGTATGAGTGACAGAGACGACGCCCTACGAATCCGAAATCTCATTCTAAAGGGCGATGTACAATATTTCTTGCCGACATGCCGGTGACGCGACTGTTATGATGACGATCACGTCGATGATGATGATAATAACAATAAGCCGAGACAGCCTAGCATTTGGTAGGTCGGGGGTTCGATCCCGGGCACGCACCTTCTAACTTTTCGGGGTTATGTGCTTTTTAAACAATTAAATATCACTTGCTGTAACGGTGAAGAAAAATATCTTGGTGCATGCCTGAGAGTTCTACATACTCCATAATGTTCTCAAAGGTGTGTGAAGTCTGCCCATCCGCACATGGCCAGCGTGGTTCTCATACTGAGAGGAGACCTGTTCTCTGTAGTGAGCCAGCGAAGGGTTGATCATGATGATGATGATGATATCATGACGAATGTTTTGCCCCACTTGCAGGTTTCGCTGAATACCTCAGCGTTATCAGTGACAAGTCATTCGGCCTAAAACTGAGCCTGGCCGGTGGAAATACTTGCTTTCACTCATTTTGCTTATCTGCCTAAGGACGGACGGCCTTACGCTATACCTACTTGCAAACTAGATTTGCGGACTTGAATTGTTCTGTTACATGTATAATGTACCTTTAGAAGGTAGCAGATTTGTAGAGCGCTGTCCCTGTCGTTGAGACCGACAAAACGTCATATAAAGCCGAAATTTCATTCTAAAGGATTTCTATTACTTTCGGCCGCGTACTCTACAAGATTTTGCATGAAAACAAAATCGTGAAATGTTGGCGGGGGACAAGGGAGAATGCTTTGTTGATGTGCATTAGTGGACTCAAAAGTCACGTAATCAAGACAATGTGCGGAATGAGGGTACGAACGGGCGTGAGCTGACTTTTATGCTAAGCAACTGCCTAAGCTCGGCTTAGGGCTCGAACAGAAAACCAGCGTTGTGGTTACATCGTGTAACCACAACATTCAGCTGAGTTCGGGCCTTTTCGTTGGCACGACACATTTTAGATAATAGGTACCTATTAGATTTTAAGGAATGTTTTTTTTGTAAATATTTGTGTTTGTGTTTATCATGTGTCGGATCAACCAATAAATGTACTTCTATTCTATTCTATTCTATTCTATTCTATTCTAAGCTTGGGGATCGGGGGTGTCCGGCTATTAGGCGTCTATAGGTGGTGGTCTGTGCATGAAGACAGTTTCGACAGCTTTCTGTGCTATCATAGTTCACGACAGTTAGGGAACTTCTCAAAACGTCTGCGTTTCGACGTCACTGGCATGCGTCAAATGTTAGTAATTTTAGGTAATTTTAGTATTTTTCTTTGATTTCACGTCACCATAGTCTTATATTTGACATATTGTCGATTCAGTAGGGCGATTGTCAATCATTATTACAATCTCAATTGTTCTGATTGGCTGAATTTGTGCGATTCTTGTTGCAACAATGCATTGTAGCCAATAGTGAGCGAACGTTAACCAATCAGAGATGATTGCGATCGTGACATTGTAGCTGTCATTCTCCCGCAATCGCGCAGCAGTATCAAACCGAGAGTTTCCTCACTTTAGTTCCCTCTGGTACTATTTGGTCGGCAAGATCTTGGGCTACGGCTGTGGGGTCTCTTTTCTGATTCCTCTGATCCAGTCATTGGGGCCGATTCTCTTGTACACAATCTCTAAACTAAACTAAAATGACACGTCTAAATCTATCCCTGTCGTAATGTTGCTTGCGGAAAGGGGTAGCACTAGATTTGGAACTGTTAATTTAGTTTAGTTTAGAGATTGTGTACAAGAGAATTAGCCCCAGTGACTGCTTATAAGTGAAAGATGTTGTCTAGGTATATGAAGACTAGATAGATGTTGCAGACTTTTTGGTATGATTAGAAGCGATTTTAATTATCTTTTATTAATCGTCCAAAGCTTTTGCCAAAAATAATGTTAGTTTTTTTTTGTTACAGATTTACTAGCGGTGTCATGTTGTAAATCTTGTGAGTATTCTCTTATATGATTCCTGTACTTCCATTCAATAATGATAAGAAAATGATAATGATAAAAACCGACCAAGTGCGAGTCAGGTTCGCGCACCGAGGGTTCCGTACTACAGTCGTATTTTATTGTCATTTTGCACGATGCATAAAAAAATCTGTTATAAAATTTACAGGTAAAGCCCTTTCATATGATACCCCACTTGGTATAGTAATCTTACTTTATAAGTTGAAAAAATTTTTACAAAAAAAATAAAAACCGACTTCGTTACATAAACACTAAAAATTGAAAAATAATTTAATTTATTACCGAATATATTATGTATACAAGAGTTAATATAGTTCCATAATAATACTTTTTGGTGCCGGTGCCAATTAGCTTTAGCTGCGCGAATCGTCTAAACTTCATATTTTTATGGGACTCCACAATGGCACCTCATTGGCACCGACCCCAAAAAATATTATTATGGAACTATATTAACTCTTGTATACATAATATATTCGGTAATAAATTAAATTATTTTTCAATTTTTAGTGTTTATGTAACGAAGTCGGTTTTTATTTTTTTTGTAAAAATTTTTTATTTCACAATTTTTAGTGGCCCCATGGAATTATGCTATGACTGGTTAAAAATCTACTGTTTACTAAGCTATTACACTGATCGCGAGCAATTTACTCTTATCCGTTGAGGAGTTCCAGTATCTATCTTCGAAGATGTTCATCAGATCTTCACCAAATTGAAATGGGACCAACTTTGAAGTATACCCTTTCAAACAAAAAAAGAATTTTCAAAATCGGTCCAGGCGTTTTTGAGTAATCGGGGAACATACATAAAAAATAAAAAAAAAAAAAAAAAAAAAAAAAAAAAAAAGATTCCGACGAATTGAGAACCTCCTCCTTTTTTTGAAGTCGGTTAAAAATACAAATTATTTGTTCAAAATACTTTTTTTTTGTGATGTGACTACAAATTCACGGTTTTCAGATTTTTCCCCTAATGTCTGCTATAAGACCTACCTACCTACCAAATTTCATGATTCTAGGTCAACGGGAAGTACCCTGTAGGTTTCTTGACTGACAGACAGACAGACAGACAACAAAATCATCCTATAGGAGTTCCGTTTTTCCTTTTGAGGCACCCTAAAAATTTACAAGTCAGCGTAAATGGTAGCGCCAGTAGCGGGCTTAGAATGGATATGTCAGTTATATTAATCAGACCACAACCAATTTAGGAATCATGGTTGGAATCGAATCCAGGCCTATCACATACTATACGACAACGCATCTCCACTGCACCAAAGACGTCGTCAGGTAACTTAAGTATAAAAAAGTAAACAAAAGCATAGCAAGCAGAAACAGCATAAGTAAGCAGAAACAGCTGAAAACGGCAAGCGGCGCAAGTATGCCTCTCTTATAGAGAGTTACATTTTTGTGCCGTTTGCCGTGGAGACCCTGGGGCCATGGAGTCTTAGTGCTAAAAATTTTTTACGAGACATTTCACCGCGATTAATAGCCTCAACTGGTGACAGAAGGGCTGGCTCATTTTTTGCGCAGCGGATCAGCCTAGCTGTCCAGCGCGGAAATGCAGCCAGTATTCTTGGCACCATTCCACGCGGTCATGATTTATATAGTAATTAGATAAGGCTAGCTTTAAGTTTTATTGTATTAAAAAAAAAAAAAAAAAAAAAAAAAAAGTAGACAAAAGCATTAATTTTCACGTTCACAAACCGTGATTATAACATCGATTTAGCGATTTGCACCATAAATGGCGGATCTGCGCATTTCTCGCCATAATCAGGCGCAAGGTCTTGTTCCCATGTCCGGCGTCCGCCCCGCATGGCATTAACCGCCATATAAGGCGAACCCCATACTTCCTAGATTGCGAACGTGTTAAGCATATTTGTGTAGATTAGTACAAAAGCTAAGATCTGTATGTCCTTTAGAGTTTAGATGGTGTTTTTTGCGACCACCATCTGGTGATTGCGTCAAATGTTTTTTTGGCAAGTTTTTAAAAAAAATAGAGATAGCGAGCAAACGAGCAGGCGAGTCACCTGGTGTAAAGAGATTCCCACCTGGTGTTAAGAGAGTTTTTAGGGTTCCGTACCTTAGAAGGAAAAACGGAACAATTATAGGATCACTTCGTTGTCTGTCTGTCTGTTAAGAAACTTAGAGGGTACTTACCCGTTTACCTAGGTCTTATAGCACACGTAAGGGGAAAAATCCGAAAACCGTGAATTTGTGGTTACATCACGAAAAAAATATTAAAATGTGTTCCTGAACAAATAATTAGTATTTTTTACGTCCTTAAAAGAAAGAAAAAGAAAGAAAAGACGTTTATTTTCCTAACCGTTCCACCATAGCCTTCTCTATTAAGACAATATAGGAGGCTGTGGTTCCACACATCATATCTTATTATAACTAAAAGCTGGTTATTCCGGCGCTTCTTCCACTTGAGCATAAGCCCAACGTGCTTCAAGCAGATAAGAAGCGTCGGAACAAGCTGTCATGTATGGCACAACCTGAAAAAGGTTAAGTCAAGTTCAACAGTTTAGATGGTATTTTTTGCGACCATCTGGTAATTGCGTCGGTTTTCGGTTTGCTCTTACATGCGTCAAATGTTTTTGGGCAAGTTAATGACATCCAAAACGTTTCGGTCCATACGTCACTTCCCACAGGATGATATCGCAATCAAGGGCTAACTTCATTGAACAACAAAGCATAGGAACCGTGTTTCTATGGTTTGTCGTTCACCGAACGGTTTGATCGTAGTCTACCAACCTGACCAAGTGCTGGTTGGCAGACTTCACACACCTTTGAGAACATTATGGAGAAATGTGGGGCATGCAGGTTTCCTCACGATAGTTTCCTTGTTCCGATAAATCCGTATAAAATCAGTTTAGTTCTCTATTAGTGTAGTGTAGGTCGTAGGACACCGCGTCCGGTCGTTCGAACTTCGAATGCATCGCGGGTCTTCAAGTGCGAGCTTCCGGTTTAGATTAGGGTTGACTCTACTTAATATTTTTAATTATAACATTAATATTATAATTTGTTACCCTTGAATCTTTTTTGTTTTTTCTTACCTTTGTGTTTCTTACATACGCTTTTGGTTCTAAGTTCTCACGCACGGCATGGCATAGCCGCCTATAATTTGAGTTATATAATGACTTACTCGTAGCACTTTGGATTTGGATAATGTACATTTTTTTTTGTTTGGTGGTTCAATAAAAAAATAGGACTAATTCATAATTTTTATTCTTATTCTTTAGGTTAGGGTAAATAAAGCGCTTACCAGGTTCCGTAATAAATTTTTAATGGATATCAAAATCACTTACAAATTAGGTAAATGGTTGGTAACTCAAGTATCTGCGATCCACAACATTATCATTTCAAAAACCCTAGCATACTATATAAGTAGGTACTTACATACATTTTGTTTTTATAAAAATGATTGGTTAAACACTATAGAAACATTACTTAGTAATAATTAATTAATTGTTAAGATAGGTAATCACTTTCGCAGTTTAAAAATCGAAATATAACAAGAAATACTTACATGCTACAAGTGAGTAAGCAACTTACTCGTACTAAATCGCAAGTATAACTTGTTTGGTGATAATAAGATTCTGAATTCCGATACCTAATGCTTAGTTAATAAAAATAATGGTTAGTTTTTTATCAAGGAAATGCATTTTTATGATTGCTAGAAACAACATTCTGTTGACATAAATTAATGATTATGCTACAAAAAAACGTTTAAAATGAATAAACATAAGTACTGTAGATAATGTTTTGAGTAAAAAAGTGATTAATAATTTACAAGTTCGATAAAAATTGTAATTTATTAGCAACAGGTTATAGTTTTTGTAACGCGTTATTTTAAAATATCGATTAAATAAGAAATTAATTAACTTGCAAACTTGTTAGGTATGACGACATGCGAATTGCGTCGAAAGCTTAGTTTACCTCAAATATACATATTTTCTGGCATATATATAATACTAGCGATCCACCCCGGCTTAGCACGGGTAGCTTATTAAAATTTTCGTAGGGATCTTATAATTACAGCCTACGTCACACGGAATAATGTAGATTTCTATTGGTGAAAGAATCTTCAAAATCCGTTCAGTAGTTCCAGAGATTACCCTCTACAAACAAACTTACAAACTTTACCTCTTCATAATATTAGTATACTTTAGATATAACTATTATCAACCTATAACTCTAGAATAAGTACGGTATAAGGCTCTTTCTGTGACGTAATCCCAACATCTTAATATTTTTTAGAGTGAAGAATCAGCCTTCGCTGTTCAAAGAAATAATCAGTCTTGCGCTCATAATTTTTTTTTTATAAATTAGATAACTAGTAGGCATTATTTTTTATTAATAGTTTATCCGGATTGAAGTCCGCATTTTTATTCATATTTTTACAACTCAATTGATTTAATAAGAAAAAAATGACACTCAGTGCTACCGGGTATGGTCAAAATCGAACACGTTCCGTTCCGAATCATTAAACATTTAAACACCATTAAATACCATTAATGATTAGACAATGATACATATTAAATCATGTCGTCGGCTTAGCAGGTTATTTTTGCAAGGCTAATCCTATTTGCATAGCCGTTTAGGTCGCAATGTGGAATAATTGACTATTATTTGCACTTTTAGCGATGGATTCCGTCGAACAAAGGAGTCGAGCGTTCCAGTGACCTGATAAGACCATTTGTTAGCATATTTTTTTTCGGAATAGTTCATTTTTAGTCTGTTAGTACTAATATTAGGTAGTAACACGGTAATTAATTTTAGCGTTTAAACTGTCGTGAGTGATTTCCATTATAAACAATTATAAATTATAATATCAGGTGTGTACAACCGGGAGCATATCTATTTTTATAAACTAAAATTAGGTAATTTGAATAATGGCATTTGCTTTAGCTGAAGAAAAACATCGTGAGGAAACCTGCATGCCTCAGAGTTCTCCATAATATTCTCAACCTATCGCCGGTACCGATAATATTCTCAACCTATTTCCGGTACCGATAATACTGGTACCAAAAATATTTTCAACCTATCGCCTAATACTGGTAGGTACCGATAAAAGACGTATTCTCAACCTATCGCCGGTACCGGAAATACTGGTACCGATAATATTTTCAACATATCGCCGGTACCGATAATACCAGCACCGATAATATGCTCAACCTATCGCCGGTATCGATGTAATAATCACGGATCTCCTCTTTGACTGATATTTTTCTTCGCTGTTAAAGCAAGTAATAGATATATTCAATTGTTTGAAACTTGAAAATTTCTATTGTTCCGAAAAATTAGAGATGCGTGCCCAAGATTGAATCTCAGGCCCACGGAATATGAGGCTGATGTCATTAACCCTTTAAGATTATTAACACTTTCTAAGTAGTATTCGATAAAATTAATTTTCATTGATTCCGATTGACACTAATTCAGTTTTTATCGACATGTCAAAATATTGTGGTTACATCCCTTACTTAAATCCCTTATTGAGAGAAGTTTTATGTTTGGTTAAACTTATTATTAGTACGAAAAATACACGCTAAATTGAGAACCTCTTAATTTTTTTAAAATTGAAAAATTTTGAAAAATTACGACAATTTTGAGTTGATTCAAAAATATCTTTTAATCAATTTTAGCAATCAAAAAAGTTACTACTTAATTAAATAAAAAATCCAGCCCTAGCTTGGAATACAACACAAAACAATAGTCTGTTGTGTCCATCCTATACACCGTTATGGCGCGTAGAGCCAAACGTCCCGATTGACCCCAATGCGTCACGCTTCATCGACTATGGGCAGGTTTTATTACGAGCCTGTATAGGTTTATCGACATGTCAAAATATTGCGGTTACGTCCGTTGCCCCTCACTAAAAATCGTGATGTACCTACCACTTTTTTTTTAACGGTGGGAAATGCGGTTACGTTTAAAAACATTTAAAAACAATTAAATATCACTTGTTTTAACGGTGAAGTAAAATATCGTGAGGAATCCTGCATGCCTGAGAGTTCTCCATGTTTTCAAAGGTGTGTGAAGTCTGCCAACCCGCATTGGGCCAGTATGGCAGACTATGGCCTAAACCCTTCTCATTCTGAGAGGAGACCTGGCTAAGTACTGGGCCAGTAATGGGTTGATCATGCATCATCATCATCTAAAATAATATAAATCAAAATATCTATAACATCTGCCAGCTTCATTCATCGCATACGCATAAGTATTATTGCGTAGTTGGTTTTATTCAAGTTTGATCGAAAGTTCATGTAGGTACTGAGATCGGTATAGATCGGTACAGTGACACAGACCTTGCGGACCGGTTGGTTACGCAACTAACCCAGATGGCTGAGAGTGCTTCTGATGACCTTTGTAGCCCGATAACTTCTCTCCCTACTCCTAATTTTATTTATCATACAACGGTAGAGCTTTTTCTTCGCATAATCATGCGGTACGCTCCTAGATCTTTTCGCATGACTCGACTCAACTCTTGACAATAATCATCATCATCATCAGCCTGTGGACGTCCATTGTTGGACATAGGCCTTCCCTAAAGAGCGCCACCTTCCTCGTCCAGCCACTTCCCGCCAGCCTCTTTATATCGTCGGTCCATCAAAACAACAACTACAACAAAACACCTTGAAAACAATACGTACCTATAATATCAGAAAAGAAGATAAGCGTGACTTCATCCCAATGACTGTAGTATACATAATATAGAAGTCATTGCTTCACCCCTGTAGATTTAGGTTTTTTTTAAATCCTGTTGGAACTTTTTATTTTCCGTGATAAAAAAGTCGTATGTCCATTCCCGAGATGCAAGTAATCTCCGTACCAAACGTCAAAATCTTAAACGGATAGGCCGTGCAAACGTAACAGACATACATACAGACACTTTTGTATTTATTATAATACTAACTGAATCCCGCGACTTCGTCCACGCGGACTGACGTTTTAGGTTTTCCAAAATCCCGTTGGAACTCTTTGATGTTCCGGGATTAAAAGTAGCATATGTGTTAATCCAGGGTATAATTCCCCATTTCAAATTTCAGGAAAAATCGTCACACACACACACACACACACACACACACACACACAGGTACGAAAGTAATATAAAGATCAAAATTTGGACCTCCAAAGGTCACCTCTCTAGTAACCAACTTAGGTCAGCGTTGCTTATCCTTACATCCATTGGAATACTAGAGCTTATTCGAAGTTCGGAACAAGAAGTGTGAAGGCGTATCGTTAAACCAAATGGATTAAGATTATGCCTTCCGTTCTAGAAGCAGTTAAACCGTGTCAACTCGCGATTTCCCGCCAATCTGCACGTTATCCGATAGTCTGTCCTGTCTGTGCGTTGATAATACTGTGGGCTGCGGGGAGGCTGCGAGGTTATTCTGTAAACGTATTACTTTCAACGCTGATGTAGAGATGAAACACAATGTAAACGAATGGTAGGATTGTTTTGGCTCTTATTGGTTTATTGTTGTCAGGAGTCGATGTGCTCTCGGTTATAAAACCTGTTTGTAATAAATGATAATATTATTATTTACGGATCTCCTACGTACATAGTTAGCTACGATGTCAAGTACCTCGAAGTGTATTATCCGTAGTCCATGTTAATACTAATTTCTATGCGAAATTGTGCTTCATTGTCAAAGTCAAAGTCAAAGTCAAATGATCTATTCAAAATAGGTAATTAATAACTCTTTTTGATGGTCAGATGTTGGATTTCTAAGATATAGTGGTGATAATTATTACGCAAACTTAAAATTAAAGCTACGAGGGTTCCAAACGCGCCCAGGTCTGAGAAGAGCCCACAACAAACTCAGCTTTGCCAACGCAAAATCCGCGATAGAGATGTGCTGCACTGATTATGTTTGGGCTACAAATTAGACTTGAGCTTATTTGGGAAAAATATTTTTTATACATTACCGAGATAAGTTTTATATTTATTTTTCTAATCAACCTCGAGCCTAGGATCTTTTAGTTTTATGTTTATTTATCTATCGTTAAAACTGGGAACTTCTTAATTGCAAAGTAACAATGCACTCTGTACAAGAACAATCATCAAACCTGATAAATATATTTTTCAAACGCCAGAGAAGTTTGTTTATTATATAATTTATAACGTTTCGAGGACGAGCTCACGGACGAGCACAACGATGTACAGAATAACCGCCTCTGTAACTGATACACAGACAGACAAGCAGTGGCGTGCACAGGAGTTCAGGCCAGGGTATGCATTTAGGTATGATCTTGTTTTACGGCAGGTTATAATGAAAAAGTAAGCATTGATTTTTTACAATGAGGGTAAGCAGTGCGTTTATGCTTCTATGAGCTGCACGCCACTGCAGACAAGGGTTCAATGATCCGGTTTCTGGAGCTGAGATTGTGAGTCGCCACAAAAACCACGACCCCGATGACCTCGGCTAAATACCACCATTGATACGTCGCTCAACTAGAACAAGGATCTGGATTAACATGGAATTAAGCTATAGATAAAAACTATGATCTACTTAGTATGTGAATCAACTTAATATTTATAGCTGATGCCCGCGACTTCGTTTGCGTGGATTTAGGTTTTAAAACTCTCTCGTGGCAACTCATTGATTTTTCTTATTAAAAAGTAGCACAAGTCGCTCTGCATGTCTTTAACTACATAAACAACTAGCGACCCGCCCCGGCTTCGCATGGGTGCAATGTAGATACTAATGTGGTGTCATTGAGGTGTATTTGCCTCGGAAACTCTCAAATGAGCGGATTTTTTTCCGACCTAATTCACATTACTTCAATTTCTCTAGGGATCTCTAATTTTTTGAGAATTAAACTATAGCTATAAACCTTCCTCTTGAATCACTCTATGTATTGGTGAAAACCGGATTAAAATCCGTTGCGTAGTTTAAACAACGTGTGAAGTCTACCAATCCGCACATCACCAGCGTGGTAGACTATGGCCAAAACCCTTCTCACTCTGAGAGGAGACCCGGGCTCAGTAGTGAGCCGGCGATGGGTTGATCATGATAAAGATGATGATGAAGTCATATTTAAAACGAACACAAGAAAACTTTTTTGTTACTCAGAGCACTAGTGCAGATTTCTAGTAAAGTGGTGCACACCGCACCATCAACATAGGTAACGCAGATACCTTATAAGGTTCGAGCGTTTATAAATACGGCTCTAGGTACATTGATTTTATTATTCAAAGTTGAGTCAAATCACTTATTAATTAGTTAGTGGACTGACGACTTATAATCGTGGGTGTAAAATATAGAACTATAAATAACATCAACGTAAAATAGCAACAATGTAAAATCTTCTCTATATATAAAAATGAATCGCTGAATGTGTTGCTGATCGCAAATCTCGAGAACAGCTGAACCGATTTTTTCTTTTTTCTTTTTTCATAATATTCCTTGAAGTACGGGGATGGTTCTTACGGAGAGAAATTTTTTAAAAAATCCTGAAAAAGAATCGACTGTTAGGCGGTACGAAGTTCGCCGGGGCAGCTAGTAGTTGATAAAAGTATAAAGAAGTAAACGTCGAATTATGTAGGTATAACACTAGATGGGGCCCACGACTACACGACGATTTTCCGGAACAAAAAGTAGCTTATGTCCAATGTCCATCCCCGAGATGCAAGCCACATACCAAACGTCAAAGTCGATACATTAAACAGGCCTTTCAAAATACCGTGGAAAGGAAACCCTTAGAATTTCCGGGACAAAAATTAGCCAAGCCAAGCCCCCGAGATGCAATCTTTCTCTGTACCAATCGTCAAAAAAACGGATAGATAAGTGCATTAGGTAAGTTATTTTTTCATGCGACTAAAATGTTTTCTCATCATCATGCCCCATAATCGTTCTCATATTAATATGCATTAATAGTAAGCATATTTTAAAGCTGTGCTTAGGGAAGACAATAGACAGAGAGGCACACTTTCGCATTTATAATACCTATTAGTTAGCATGGATAACTCGTCAAATAGTAGGTATGGGTATATCTGGTTTTGCTAGATAGGTTAGGTAGGTACGAAGGTATTTAATTTACATAACAGCACACATCACGAAGGCGTCAAGCTCCCGTGCAAGCATGCCGTCAGCGTGACACTACGCGTCGATAACGCCTCGATGAACATAGCACCTACCACAGTGTGCGACCTTGATGGTTCGCGCTTCCGAACTAACTCTTAACAGCTCAGTGGTCAAGGAGTAGACTGATACCTGAAAAGTAAATATATAACAGGAAAAACTGACTGACTGATCTATCGACGCACAGCTCAAACTACTGGACGGATCGGGCTGAAATTTGGCATGCAGATAGCTATTACGACATAGACATCCGCCTAAGAAAGGATTTTTGAAAGGGGGTAAAATAGGGGTTTGAAAGGGGGTAAAATAGGGGTTTGAAAGTGCAGTCCACGCGGATGAATATATTAGGGACCAGTGGGGATGCCCGCGAATTCTAAGTTTAGATGTTTCTTGTGGAACTTAGCTTCGCTTTAATTTTGCCTTCGATTAATTGACTGGACCTATGGAGGGTGTATGAACTGTGCCTAGATAGTCACTCTACGTAACATAACAGCTTTAAATCTAACTAAATATATAAAAGGAAAAGCTGACTGAACTGATCTATCAACGCACAGCTCAAACTACTGGACGGATCGGGCTGAAAGTTGGCATGCAGATAGCTATTATGACGTAGACATCCGCCTAAGAAAGGATTTTTGAAAATTCAACCTCTAAGGGGGGTAAAAAGAGATTTGAAATTTGTGTATAGTCCACGCGGGCGAAGTCGTGAGCATAAGCTAGTCTTAAATATATTTTTAGCTTTAATAATAATTAGTAGCACGACCTACATTAAATTTAATAATACTCCCCGAGTCACATATTTTCGAGTGGCCTCCCAACAAGGTCCTCCTGATTTGGTCAGGCCGTCCGCTTCAGGTCTCTTGCCCTTACCGACTACCTTACGATGATTGAAATTGCGTACTTTACTTGCTTGTTTACTTCCGTTGTACATACAGGAAATATAAGGGACTGTTCACACGATGTAATTTTGCGCGGACGATTTAAAGCTCTTTTCTGGAGACGCGGCGCGTCGCGTGGTGCGTTGCGTCGCGCGTCGTGTAACGCCATATAACAAGGAAACGCTTCTGCATAAACGCTCTTTTACTTGGCCATCTTATATGTTTGAGTTAACAGCGCGACGAGAAGCACCCCGCAACGCGCCAGTCGCAACGCACCGCGTCTTCAGAAAAGAGCCCTTACGAGTTACGATAGACATGAAGACATTTTAATAAATAATAAATAAATAAATAGTTAAATAATAAATAAATAACTACTTAAGCCAAAATTAGCAACTTTACAGGATTGCAAAGAACTGTTACAATCAAATCTCAATAGCAAATTATTGGTGTAAGCCTTGAAATGAGCATATTATGAGCACCACCTCCCATTGTCCATTTGTTCGTTTTCTCTCTAGCGTTAAGGTTCTCTGGAAGATATCTACTTTTTAAGATTTCTTTTTTGTAACCTGTCATTTGTGTTTTGTAGTACAATAAAGAATATACATACCTACATACATAGAATTCCAAAAAATTAAAAATATTCCACCAGATTTTTGAAAAATTTGAATCCTTGCTGATAAAAGATTCCGACGAATTGAGAACCTCCTCCTTTTTTTGAAGTCGGTTAAAAATCGCGGGCATCAGCTAATTTTATATAATCAAGTTACCTCTCCAGGGCACGATCAAGTTCATAAATCTAAGACAAAATAATTAATAATTATGTGTCGAACACCGTAGCCTTGGCATCATTACGCCAACACACCATGGATCAGCCGTAGATAATGTTATGGCACGTAAGCATAGTAGAATATGATTATTGCCTCGATTAACCGAGAATTATCCAATTCGTTCTGCCTCCGCTTTATTTTGATTATTTATCTAAATATATAAAAGGAAAAGGTGACTGACTGATTGATCT